>NC_073247.2:11805530-12108560 GCF_029281585.2 Gorilla gorilla gorilla | reverse complement strand
AATCATGAGAAAACACTAGACAAAACCAAACTGAAGGCTGGGCACAGGGGCTCATGCCTGTAATTCCAGCACTTTGGGAGGCCTAGGCAGGTGGATCACCTGACATCAGGAGTTCGAGACCAGCCTGGCCAACAAGGTGAAACCCCGTCTCTACTAAAAATACAAAAACTAGCCGGGTGCGGTGGCGGGAAACTAATCCCAGCTACTCTGGAGGCTGAGGCATGAGAATTGCTTGAACCTGGGAGGCAGAGGTTGCAATGAGCTGAGATCGTGCCACTGCACTCCAGCCTGGGCGACAGAGCGAGGCTCTGTCTCAAAACAACAACAACAACAACAACAACAACAAACAACTGAAAAACAATCTATAAAACAATTGACCATTACTTAGATTGGATAGTGGAACAGAATCATATCACATGCATCCATTTATTTTCAACATTTTGTTTGTTTTTAATTAAGCTGCCTCCTACACTACTGTATGTCTGGATTTTATGTTTATTTTCCCATTCAGAAAGCCTATCTTTTTTAAAGGAATTTTAATCTATTCATGTTTATTATGATCACGGTTATATTTGGATTGAGTCCTGCAGTTTCATTTTATATTATTTTCCCTTTTTTACATATATCAGATTTTCTATTTCTTCAGTTTTCACTCGCGTCCGTGTGAAGAGACCACCAAACAGGCTTTGTGTGAGCAACAAGGCTGTTTATTTCACCTGGGTGCAGGCGGGGGCTGAGTCCGAAAAGAGAGTCAGCGAAGGGAGATAGGGGTGGGGCCGTTTTATAAGATTTGGGTAGGTCAAGGAAAATTGCAGTCAAAGGGGGGTTGTTCTCTGGCGGGCAGGAGTGGGGGTCACAAGGTGCTCAGTAGGGGAGCTTTTGAGCCAGGATGAGCCAGGAGAAGGAATTTCACAAGATAATGTCATTAGTTAAGGCAGGAACAGGCCATTTTCACTTCTTTTGTGGTGGAATGTCATCAGTTAAGGCAGGAACTGGCCATCTGGATGTGTACATGCAGGTCACAGGGGATATGACGGCTTAGCTTGGGCTCAGAGGCCTGACATCAGTGTAATTCTTTCCCATCCACCTCTGATTGCATGAATCAGGTTTTCTTCAATCCACGCATTTCCCATTAAGGCTCTGAAACTTGTACACATCTTTTCTAGTTTTCTGGTGGTAACCACCTTTCACCTGTCAGCACACGTATTTAAGCTTATATTTTCTATCAAATATAAAGATAATCACTACCTATGTCTTCTTCCCAGACGAAACAAAAACATGAACATATGCTCATTCTCTCTTTCAATTACCTCCCATGTGAAATGTTAATTCCAGATTATTTTCACAACTGTGCACTAACACATTCAGACTTAACTCTGTTTTATACATTTATTTATTCAGCACTGCTTCCTGTGTGCTCTCTTCTATTTATTATTATCATTATCATTATCATTATCATTATTATTATTATTTTGAGACAGGGTCTTGCTCTGTCACCCAGGCTGGAGTGCAGTGGTGTAATCATAGCTTACTGCGGCTTCAATCTCCTAGGCTCCAGTGATCCTCCCGCCTCAGCCTCCTGAGTAACTGGGACTACAGGCATGTGCCACTGCACTCAGCAATTTTTAAAAATTTTTTAGTAGAGATGAGACCCCACTATGTTGTCCAGGCTGGTCTTGAACTCCTGGACTCAAGCGATCCTCCCACTTCAGCCTCCCAAAATGCTGTGGTTACAGGCATGAGCCACTGTGCTTGGCTACTCTCGCCTTTCTTGGATTACATTCCATTTTGCCGGAGTCAATCAACTAACTTTTTCCTCAAAGGTCTTTGAGGGATAACATTTTTAACGTTTGCAAATTTGAAAAGTCTTTGTTTTGCTTTCAAATTACGGTACTAAAGCTGAATACAGAACTTTCATTTCAAAGTTATCTTGCACCAGAATTTTGAGACATCAATTGTCACAACCAGATTGATACAGAAAGGCATTTAGGATTTTTCTTCATTTTTGCTGCTCTGAAATTTTACCACTTGGTGTCTACATTTGAGCTTTCTTCATCCACTCTGCTCAATATCTGGAACACTTTCAATCTAAACTTTTTCTCAGAGCTGAAATATAATAGGAGTTACTTCTTTCTTTCTTTTTCTTTCTCTCCTATTTGACACATATTGAAGCTCTCGGACCTTTTCTATCTCTTAGCATTTCTCTTGGACTCGACATTTATTTGTAAGATTTCACTGCTCTGTATTTAAGGTAACTATTTCTCTGAAAAAGTACCCTTCCTTCAGCAAATCTCCCTCTGCTTTTGGCCCAGTTATTTATGGAATTTATGGCATCTTCACCACAGTTGCGTAAAGATCCGGGCTGGGGGGAGGGCAAGAGAAACAGCACTCCACCTCACTACAAATGGCACTGCCATTTATGTCCTTACATCTTTTTGTTCAGCTCTGCTCATTTCCCTAAAATAAACTCCTGGAAGCAGAATTATGTTTCATGAATACAATTAGTTTAAAGCAGGTTTCCCTGCAAGATCACTCCATAGCACGCTTGTACCACACAGCCTGGGGGAGGGGCGATCTCCCACCACCCACACCCCTGGTCATTTACGGTCATTGCTCACTACTCGTCTTCCACTGCCCTGACCACCGCAGAGCGCCATCCCTCAATTCTCCCCATGACTACGAAACATATAATAAAAGGTCCCACAAAACCTCAACCCAACTTGCAACACTGAAACTTCCCACGATTTCTGCCACGTTGTTTCTGAATATTTTAAAGTTCCTCTTGAGTAAACCTTAAGTCTACTTTGACACAGGCAGGAATAAGTAATAATCACATGATGGAAAATGCAGTATCCATCCCCTCAAGCATTTATCCTTTGTGTTACAAGCAACTCAATTACACTGTTTAATAGCATTTTTCTACCCCCTCGCCCCCGCCGGCTTTTAAAATAAAACAGGGAACCTGCTGGATGTGCTATGTGCACCTTTCCACTCACTGGTGCATTTTTGGACCTTAATATAGTCAGGCTTTTTTTTCCCCTTCTTTTTTGACAGAGTCTCGCTCTGTCACCAGGCTGGAGTGCAGTGGCGCGATCTGGGCTCACTGCAACCTCTGCCTCCCAGGTTCAAGCGATTCTCCTGCCTCAGCCTCCCGAGTAGCTGGAATTACAGGCGCCACCACACCTGGTTAATGTTTTTTGTATTTTTAGTAAAGACGGGGTTTCACCATGTTGGTCAGGCTGGTCTCGAACTCCTGACCTCAAGTGATCCGCCCACCTCAGTCTCCCAAAGTGCTGGGATTACAGGCGTGAGGTACCACACCCAGCCAGTTGCTCGTGTTTAATACCTATTTTTGTATTTGTCTATCTTTGCTTCTGGCGTGCTAGAGACGAGCCCGTGCAAACCCCAGTGTTTTCAGAGTTCTTTGTATGTGATGGACAATAAGAACCTCTCCATTATAATATTTTAAATGTGGCCCTCAGTTTGTTTTATCTTTAACACATAATATCTCTGACACATAGCAGTTCTGGTGTCCTCTTCCATCTTGTTTAATTTACAACAGCATTTCCAGCTTTCAGATGAACAAAACATCCACCTTCATCAATATGTGGAGATATTTTTAGTTGTCACAACTGCCAACTCCTGCCGGCATCTGGTGGGCGGAGCCCAGGGATGCTGCTCAACACCCTGCAGTACACAGGACACCTCACCACATGGAATCCTCCAGTCCCAGATAGCAGCAGTGCTGAGAAACTTTCATCTACTTTCTTCTAAGATTTCTCCATGTTTTAAATGTTTACCTCTATATTTATAATCTACGTGGATTTTTATTTATTTATTTATTTTGACGGAGTCCTGCTCTGTCACCCAGGCTGGAGCACAGTGGTGCCATCTCGGCTCATTGCAACCTTAACCTCCCGGGCTCAAGTGATTCTCCTGCCTCAGCCTCACCGAGTAGCTGGGATTACAGGTGCCTGTCACCACACCCAGCTAATTTTTGTTGTTGTTGTTGTACTTTTAGTAGAGACAGGGTTCACCATGTTGGCCAGGCTGGTCTCGAACTCCTGACCTCAAGTGATCCACCTGCTTCAGCCTCCCAAAGTGTTGGGATTACAGGCATGAGCCACCGTGGCCGGCCTGGAATTCTTTTTGTTATATGTTTAGTTTTTATTTTAAAAGGATCTTATCATTGACTTTCTCTAACATATTAATGTGATGAATGACATTAATAGGTTTTAAAATAATAACCTATCTTTGCTTTCTTAGGGTAAGCACTATTTATTTCTTTACTACAGGGCTAGAGTTGCCTTATTAACATCCTGTATTTGAGGGTTTTCTCAATCCAAATGTAAACACAATCAAACCTGTAAATCAAGTTTGGGTGTCAAGATTATAACAGTTTCTTAAAATAAGTGAACGTATTCATCTTTTGCTAGGCTCTGTGACAGTTTATGCAGCAGGGAAATTAATTCATCATGAGCAATTTAACAGAACTTCCCTTAAAATTGCCCAAACCAGGGCCTTTCTACAAGATAAGCCTTTGGTAACATTTTCAGTTTTTCTCATAGTTATTGTCAAACAAAAGGTTTCTATTTCTTCTAAAGACAACAACCAACATCTCACCGATTTCCCTAGAAGGATCAAGCACTTCTTCAATACTCCCAGTGTCACTACTGTAAAGAGTTCTATATAGTATTCGCTTTTAAAACTGCCTCCAAATGACTTCTTTCTAATTTCAATTTTGTACATTTATGTTTTCTCGAATAAAAGATTCATTTTTATTTATTATTTTTATTTTTAGAGAGAGGAGCTCACTCTGTTGCCCAGTCTGGAGTGCAGTGGTGTGATCATAACTCACTACAGCCTCGAACCTCTGGGCTCAAACAATCCTCCCATCTCAGCCTCCTGAGTAGCTGGGACTACAGGTGCGCACCACCACACCTGGCTAACTCTTTTTATTTTTTGTAGAGATAGGGTCTTGCTATGTCACCCAGACTGTCTTGTCAAACTCCTGGCCTCATGCAATCCTCCCACCTTGGCCTCCCTGAAGATTTGTTAATCTAATCCTTGAATTTGTTTCTTGTTCCCAATTATTAGTTTTGTCATTTTATCTTTATGAATTTTTTACTGCTGTTTGCTTTTTTAATATTACTATTTTAAAAATATTTGGGGCTGGGCACGGTGAGTCACACCTGTAATCCCAGCACTTTGGCACTTTGGGAGGCCGAGGCGGGCAGATCACTTGAGGTCAGGCGTTCGAGATCATCCTGGGCAAAGTGGTGAAACCTTGTCTTTACTAAAAATACAAAAATTAGCCGGGCGTGATGTTGGATGCCTGTAATCCCAGTGACTCGGAAGGCTGAGGCAGGAGAATCACTGGAACCCAGGAGATGGAGGTTGCACTGAGCCAAGATCGCGCCATTGCACTCCAGCTTGGACGACAGAGTGAGACTCTGTCTCAAAAAAGAAAAAATATATATATACATATATATGTATATATTTTTTTAAATTTAAATCAGTGAAGAAATTACCCAAGTCAAATATATATATGAAATATATATATATTTGAAATTATCCAGTTCAAATATATGTGTGTGTGTATATATTTTAAATTTAAATCAGTGAAATTATCCAGTTCAAATATATGTATTTTATATGTATATACATATACATTTGAACATATATATACACATACACATGTATAAATATATATACATACACATGCATAAATATACATACACATGCATAAATAAATATATGTACATACACACGCATAAATAAATGTATGTATACACACGCATATATAAATGTATGTACATACACACGCGTATATAAATGTATGTACATACACACGCATATATAAATGTATGTACATACACATGTGTATATATATACATACACATGTGTATATAAATATATATACATACACATGTGTATATAAATATATATACATACACATGTGTATATAAATATATATACATACACATGTGTATATAAATATATATACATACACATGTGTATATAAATATATATACATACACGTGTATATAAATATATATACATACACATGTGTATATAAATATATATACATACACATGTGTATATAAATATATTTGAACATATATAATACATGTATATATAAATATATACATACATGTATATAAAAATATATAGTTGAACATATATACATACATGTATATAAATATGATCACATACATGTATATATACAGACATACATGTACATATAAATATATACACATGCATGTATATACACATACGTATATATACACATACATGTATATATGCATGCGTGTACATATACACATGTGTGTATGTATACACATATACACATACGTGTGCATATACACACATATACGCGTGTGTGCGTATACACATATATACACATACTTGTGCGTATACACATATATATGCATATGTGTGTGTATATACATATATATATTTGAACTGGATAATTTCTTCACTGATTTAAATTTTCTGTCTTGTACCACTGTAGTTGCTGTCTTTGCTTTGTATAGGTA
The DNA here is from genome assembly GCF_029281585.2 of Gorilla gorilla gorilla. Lineage (NCBI taxonomy): Eukaryota > Metazoa > Chordata > Mammalia > Primates > Hominidae > Gorilla > Gorilla gorilla. The sequence goes on along the minus strand of NC_073247.2, from coordinate 12,102,021 downwards.
GCACTCACATTGCAGTGATTTTCTGAAATACTACATAATTCAAGCTTTCATTTGTACCCGGATTGAGTTATTTCGTTTAAAACTTCCAGTTTAAAACGTCTGAGGACACACTGGTTGGTTTTTTATTTGTTCTCTTTTTAGTTTAGCTATTAATGTCTGGATTTATTATTTCATTGTCAAAGAATATGACATTCAATTCCTGCTACATCTACCATATTAAATGCCTCCTCGTCCCATTCGTATAATATCAATTTTTCTAAGTGGTCCATGGTTGATGAAAGAAAAAGATTATTGCTTACATAATGTATGACATTTAAGAGAAGCCTTATGCTTTATTCATTAGACGCATTTATTTATGTATTTGCTTTATTTGAGAATTAAAGACAAAGGGAATTATAAAAGGAAATTATAAGAAAAGACTCCTTGGCTGGGCGCCATGGTTCATGCCTGTAATCGCAGCACTTTGGGAGCCAGACTGAGTGAGTCCAGGAGTTCAAGATCAGCCTAGGCAACATGGCGAAACCCTGTCTCTACCAAAAATACAAAAAATAAAAATAAAAATAGCCGAGCATGGGGGCACATACTTGTGGTCCCAGCTACTTAGAAGGCTGAGGAGGGAAGATCGCTTGAGCCCGGGAGGGAGAGGTTGCGGTGAGCCAAGATGGTACCACTGCACTCCAGCCTGGGCGACAGAGCGAGACCCTGTCTCAAAAAACAAACAAACAAAAAAGAATTGAATTTTCAGTTTCCATGGTTGGGAGAATGAACTGTAACCAAACCCAGTATTGTTTTTTAAAGTATTGTGAAGCCGATCACACGCCTATGTTTTCACATGATTCGAAGGTTCCTTACAAATGTCAGATGCCCATCATGACTGCCGGCCATCCAGGCCTATGAAGAAGGGCGGTCAGTCGTCAGAATAACTCCTAGGACCTCTTAGGGGAGAGGTGACCCTCCTTCTATAGGACCCAGCTGGGCACAAGCCGCATCTCTGAGCCTTACCTGAGCAGGCTGGACACCTGAGGAGTGATCAACACCACCAGCTTCCTCGTCAGCCTGTGTCTCCTCAGTGACTGCCCCAGGACCAGGGCGCCCTGGCAGTAGATGTCATTGGTGGCCAGTGTGACAAAAGCCTGATCAGTCACTGTGAAAATCAACAGAAACACCAGAGTTACACTCCTGAGGGACAGCAGGGGTGACGGGGCCATAGTCACCTCCTCTCCTCTCCCAAGATTCATGGCTTGGGCCAGACGTGATGATTCACACCTGTCATTCCAGCACTTTGGGAGGCTGAGGAGGGTGAATTGCTTGACCTCAGGAGTTCGAGACCAGCCTGGACACCATGGTGAAACTCTGTCTCTACGAAAAATACAAAAATTAGCTGGGCGTGGTGGCAGGCCTGCAGTTACAGCTACTCGGGGAGGCTGAGGTGGGAGGATACTTGAGCCTGGGAGTTTGAGGCTGCAGTGAGCCGTGATTGCACCACTGTACTCCAGCCTGGGTGACAGAGTGAGACCCTGTCTCAAAAAAAAAAAAAATCACGACTTGCAGTGAATATTCAGTATTCTAATTCGCATACATGCTTCCTTTCATTCTAAACAAAACAAAACACAGGAGGAGTATGAAGGAACCTTAAACAAGGGACAAAGTCAACCCAACTGCTATGCCCATTTCCTGATGCTGCAATGCCATGGAAACTCATAGCTACGATCCCTTATTTTATGTTGTGTTTGACTCTTGAAAACTCACCCAAAGTGTTTAGATCTTAGGTGGAAACAAAAGGCAAAAAGTGGAAGTGATGGCTTGATGACCTGAGTTACAGCAAAGATGTAACCCAACTCACTCAGAAGAACTGTGCTTTGGGCTAGGTGCAGTGGCTCATGCCTGTAATCCCAGTGCTAGGGTCGAAGAAGGGGGATCATTTGAGCCCAGGAGTTTGAAACCAGCCTGGGAAACACAGCAAGACCTCATCTGTACTGGAAAAAAAAAAAATTAGCCAGGCAAGGTGGTGCATGCCCGTAGTCCTAGCTACTTGAGAGGCTGAGGCAGGCGGATCGCTTGAGCACAGGAGGTCAAGGCTGCAAAGAGCCATGATCACACCACTGAACTCCAGCCTGGGCAACAGAGTGAGTCCCTGTCTCTGAAAAAAAGAAAAAAGAAAGAAAGGAAAGAAAAGAATCGTGCTCCATAAAGAAGCAGCCAAACATGTTATTTAAATTCTGGACACACCATTTCTTACAAAGACTTCAAGTTCAACTCAGGGATGTATGAGGCGGTAGAGACAACATAAGGAAAAGTATATTGTTTCATTAGATAGAATGGATTCAGTTTCCTAATGCCTCAGTATGAGAGGAAGGAACTCTCACAGCAGATATAATTTACAGCAGTTTTAATTCTCTGTGCACAAGACTGATGTGAACTTTGGTGATGACTTTTAAACCACTTGATTCTTGGGCACCCAAGCCCCTGTTGCCAGGAGAAAGACAACAGTCAGGAGGGCAGCCAGCAATGCCGAGAAGTCCCATGCAGTGTGCAGCCCAGTGTACTGTCTATGAAAATTAAAATGCTCAGCATGTAGGCGACCACAGTGCCTTTCCCAGAAGCAGCACTCCAAGCAAAGCCAACCCACAATTCGCACTAAATATAACAAACACAAGCGTCCCAGACGTGTGGTACAGGGCTGCCTCCTTGACCTTTACATTCCAATGGGGTAAATTCCAAAATGTGCCTGTTACAGCTGCTCCTGTAGACTCCTCCTCCCCACCCTTGAACGAAGAAAGAACGAGAATTCCTGACATCTCCATTGGGAGTGAGAATTACAGACAGCAAACTTTACAACTTAATTCTGTAGAACAAAAGATACCTTTCATCAGTCCATATCTATCCATCTACCCATCATCCATCCATCCATCCATCCGTCCATCCATCCATTCATCTATTTATCTATCATCTATCTATCCATCCATCCATCATCTATCTATCATTGGATAATATCTATATTATCCATCTACCTATCATCTATCTATCCATCCATTCATCCATCCATCTACCTATCTATGATCTACCAATTCTCTGCACATCTATTATTTATTATCTATCTTACTATCATCTATCTCTATCTATCCATCCATCCATCTATCCATCGATCTGTCATATATCCATCCATCCATTGTCTATCTATCCTTATCTATCATCTATACATCCATCCATCTATCATCTATCTATCCATCTATTCATCCATCCATCCATCATCTACCAATTCTCTGTACATCTATTATCTATCTTACTATAATCTATCTATCTTTATCATCTATCTATCCATCCTTCTATCTATCTATCTATATCATCTATTCATCTATCTATCTATCATATATCTATCTATCCATCCATCCATCATCTATCTATCCATCTACCTATCATCTATCTATCCATCCATCTATCCACCTATCATCTACCAATCCTCTTCACATCTATTATTTATTATCTATCTTACTATCATGTATCTCTATTATCTAGCTATCTAATCCATGTATCTCTATCATCTATTTATCATATATCATCTATATTCATCTATCATCTATATATCTATCATCTATCATCCATCTATCTCCATCATGTCTCTACCTATCATCTTTCTATTAGCCATCCATCTATCTATACCTACCATCTACCTATCATATATGTGTCCTCTATGTATCTACTTATTTATATCTATCAATCTTTCAATCATCTACCTTTCTACCTACAGTCTATAGATTATAAATTATCTCTACCACCATTATCTATAATCTGTCTATAGTTTTCTTAGTTACTAGCTTTAAAATGATAATAATGGTGATTACTACTTCTTTAGACATTTCCAAAGGCCTGAGCTCTGATCAAAATTACTTCCCAAGAACAGGCGTAGCTGTCATGGACCCATTCAGCTGTCTGTAAGGCTCTTTTGTCTCTAAGCAGAGGACAGAGTTGGGAGAGGAAGCAGGCATTCGGGACTGGCATCTGCAAAGCCCAGAGCTGGCCAAGGTAAAGGTACCGTGTGAGCTTCACCCACAGACCTCGAAAATCACACAATGCCCAAAACAGAGCCAGAGATCCAATCCCCTACCCCGTTCTCACCAGGGTTTCTCTGACCCATATCTTGAAAGAGTGTGGAAGCAGAAAGAATTACCAAGTAGAACCCCCAGTGCTGAGCCCTAAGTGTGAACATATTTCTAAGCAGCATAATGGGTATCCCCACACCTAAACATACGACCTGCTTAGAGCTTCACCTTTCCATGCAAACTCTCAAAAAATTAACGGGAAATTAACATAACATAAAACAAACCATTTTAAAGTGCACAAGTGACTCGCATTTAGTCCATGCGCAATGTTGTGCAACCACTAACTCCAGGCAATCCGAGGACATTCTCATCACTCCAAAAGGAGGCCCTGTACCCATTACGCAGTCACTCCCCATTCTGGCAACCATGAGTCCGCTTTCTGTCTCTACATTCCTATTTTGGATATTTCCTATAAATTGAATCAAACACTATGTAGCCTTTTGAAAATGGAATAATTTCATATTTCCTTTTTATTTATCACGGTAAATTTCACATGACATAAAATCTGCCGTTGTAAAGAACACAATTCATCACAATGTTGTACACCCACCACCTCTATCTAATCCTGGGACATTTCATCACCCCAAAAAGAGACCCTGCACTCATTAAGGAGTATCTCCCCTTTCTCCCTTCCCTAGCTTGTGACAACCACCAATCACTTTTTATCTCTGTGGATTTGCCTGTTCTGCATATTTCATGTAAATGGAATCAAGCGTCATATGGCCTTTTGTGTCCGACTTCTTTCCATCAGCATGATGTTTTCAAGGTCCATCCATTTTTGTCAATTCAATCACGTAATTAAAAGTGTAAACCAGGAATCTTCCAAGCAAAGATGGTGGATGTGGAGCTCCTAGTTTCTCTTTCCTTCTTTCTGAGATAAAAGGAGAACAAACTAAAAAGTGTGCTAAGGAAGGCAAGTGTGAACCCCAAGCCAACAAAGAGGCAGGAGAAAACCGTCAGCCAATAAGAGAAACTGGAGAAGTCACTGAAATTCTGCAGAATTCTCAGAGGCCAAATATACCCATCACCAGGGGCAAAATCAGATGATAGGATCTACTCTAAAGGAAACAAAAAGCCCAAGAAAAAAATAATTACCATCACACAGAAGTGGAATTCCCAACCTATAGCATAACCTTGACAAATTCAGACGAGTCGGCAAGTGGGCACAGCTCAATCGACATTCCTCATTTTTATACATGTAGATATAAACCATTACCAGATATTTGAAAAACACCTTCACCACAAAAGAGAAAACTGAAAAGTTATGGGGTGGAATGGGAAGAACCCCAGAAATACCAGACATTTCATGGAATAGAAGTTCAAGGAACAGACAGGCAGACATAAAAATTCTGACTGCACCAATTAGTATTCTTTCAAAAGATCAGGGGGAGAGGAATACATCTATAAACCAAGAATCAAATGCTATAGAAAAGATCACTCCAAGGATAAGAAATAGTTATTAGAAGTTAAAAATATGATTTGCTGAAATGAAAACGAAATAACAGAAGGTTTGGAAAACATCATTGAGGAAATCTCTCAGAAAGTAGAATAAAGGGACAAGTGGAAAATTTCAGAAAGCTAGAAGCCTACAGGAGTGATTCAGAAGGTTCACCAACATGAGTTTCAGAATAAGAGAATAGAAAAAAAAAAACAGAGAGAAGAAAAGTTTTCAAAGAAATTAAACAGGAAATGTTCTCAACAGCAGAAAGTCAGTCTTTAGATTTAAAAAGCCCAGAGAGTATGCAACAAAAGAGAAAGAAAAAGAAAAAAGAAAGAAAGAGAGAGAGGAAGGGAGGGAGGGAGGAAGGGAGGGGAGGGGAGGGGAGGGGAGAGGAGAGGAGGGGAGAGAGAGAAAGAAAGAAAGAAAATCAGCAGTCCTTTTCCTGACAATATGTTCCTGGAATTTAAAAACACCAAGGCTAAGGAGAACATTGTGAAAATGCCAAGAAAATGAAAGTAAAATAAAAATACAGGTCAATCCTATTAAGGATGAGACTGAGACTTCTTATCATGAATAGTGGACACTAAAACAAACCACCATATCTAAACTCTGAGTGCAATGGTCCTCAACCTAAAATTGTATACCCAGACCAAATAGCTAGATTTCTATACCCAGGCCAATTAGCACATCTGCTGCACATTTATCTACCACGTACCATTTCTCAGGCAGTTACTTCAGTATGTGTTTCATACTGAGAATGGACTTGTATTCATTTAATTTAATTTTTTTCTTTTTTTTTTTTTTTTGCACATGCCTGTAGTCCCAGCTACTTGGGAAGCTGAGATGGCAGGCTTGTTTGACCCAGAAGTTGGAGGCTGCAGTGAGATATAATTGTGCCACTGCACTCCAGCTTGGGTTACAGAGCAGAGCCCTGTCTTTAAAAAGAAAACATGTGTGTGTGTGTGTGTGTGTGTGTGTGTGTGTGTGTGTGTGTGTGTGTGTGTATTTAATTGCAAAGCAGATGGCAAAGTAAAAAATAAGGTAAATCAAATCATATATATTATGAAAAGAATTATCAGCAAAGTAATGTCAAACTGAAAATAAAGTGCCATTTACAATTTTTAGCCTTTCATTGGCAATATTAAGATTTCTTTGTGATCTCCAATGTATAGATTATTGAAATCTGAGGAACCATGTTTAAGGACCCTGTGAATTAAAGAATAGAAAGGAAAAGGAGTGCATCCTTTAGGAACTACAATGACAAAGGTAAGAGAACTCCCAAGGAGGGGCGTTGTTTTGAGATTTCCTCCTGAGCTGACTGTTCTGTCCACCTTCGAGATGCTCAGAGGGATTGGCTCCCCTCTGAACTTCACCACTGAATCTGAGAATGAGGGCTAAATCACACTCCAAAGGCCATGCTTTGGGATTTTTCCTCCAGAAACAGATGACTGAGGTTAGACCTTGCTACTTAGATGCTTGGTCCTGCAAGAGCAAGCTTTGCAGAATATTTAGCATGCCAACTCCTATACCCCAGTAAGGAAGAGTCCACTGTTTCCAATCCCATGTACTGACCTGCGCTCTTAAGGAGCGGAGAGGAAGAACAGAGAATGTATAAAATGAAACTTGGCATCATCTGACCTGGGTCATGAGCTCCACCGTGTAGATTCAGATCCCTATTACCCACCTCCTAGGTCTCCCCAAGAGTCCCAGAAGCCTCGTCTGTGCAGAGCATTTATGACGTGAATTCTGGGGTAAGGAGAAGTCCCCTTGCCTCCAATCCCACATTCTACTCTTGCATAACTAACCTGAGATCTTAACAGAGAGGGACAACAGAAAATGTTGGGGTTCTTGGTTATGTTGTTGTGGTGGTGGTTTTTGAGAGAAGGTCTCCCTCTGTTGCCCAGGCTGGAGTGCAGTGATATGATTTCAGCTCACTGCAGCCTCGACTTCCTGAGAGCAAGCAATCCTCCCACCTCAGCCTCCTGAGTAGCTGGGATCACAAGTGCACACCACTACATCCAGCTATTTTTTATATTTTTGGTAGAGACAGGTTATGTTGCCCAAGCTGGTCTCAAACTCCTGGGCTCAGGCGATCTACCCGCCTCAGCCTCCCAAAGTGCTGGGACTACAGGTGTCCTTCTGTGCCTGGCTTTTTTTTTTTTTTTTTTTTTTTTTTTTTTGACAGGGTTTTGCTCTGTCTGCCACCAGGGCTGGAGTGCAGCAGCAGCATCACAGCTCACTGAAGCCCGGAACTCCTGGGCTCAAGCTATCCTCCTGCCTTGGCCTCCTGAGTAGCTGGGACTACAGATGCTCACCACACCTGGCTAATTTATTTTTAACTTTTCTGTAGAGATGGGGTCTCTTGCTCTGTCACCCAGGCTGGTCTCAAACTCCTGGCCTCAAGCAATCCTCCCGTCCTGGCCTCCCAAAGTGCTAGGATTACAGGTGTGAGCCAGCCACCGCACCAGACTAGAAAACATTTAAAATGGGTCTCTGCATCAATCACCCTGAGCTACAGCTTCCCTCCTTTGCATTCTCTGCTCCACCCTGTAGATTCTGGTCCCTGTTATCTGTCTCCTCGGTCCTTAAAAACCACATTTTCTCCCCCAACATAGAGTGAAAGCCATCAGCTGCCCTGAAAGCCAACCCAACGCCAAGGGTTTTCTCATTGTCTGCAAATGTAAGCTGGGTCCAGGCTGCTGGTCATCTCATCCCCCACACTAAGTCCCCACATCCAGCTCCACCCCTCTGGGTCTTCAAGCACATCCTATGATGTGTGCTACTACCATGGGGCTACTACCACTCCCTTAACTCACCTGGAACTCGCTCTCCTCCCAGCACATGGTGGCCATGGAAAAAACCACCCATCCCTCAGAGATCTTCCTGCAAACCCTGCTCCCCAAGACCACCCTTCTCATCACAGTCCCTCACCTCCCATGACACAGGACCCTTCATCTCTTGTGCCATCTTACCTGCTGTGCTCACTTTGCTTACTGGTGGGCTCATCGCTGACTCCTTCCCCTAGCAAACCTATGAATAAGTTTCCCGGGACTGCTGTGAGAAAGCACCATACACTGGGAGACTTAAACAACATACATTTACTCTCTTGCAGTTCTGAAGGCCAGGATTGCAAAACCAAACTCTAGAGAAGGGTCCTTCCTGCCTCTTCCAGCTCCTGGTGGCTCCAGATGTCCCTGGGCTTGTGGTCACATCACTCCAATCTCTGCCTCCATCTCCATATGGCCTCCTCTGTGTCTGTGTCTCTTCTTCTATCTCTTAGAAGGACACCTGCCATTGGATTTAGGGCCCACCCAAATATTCCAGGATAATCTTATCTTGAGATGCTTAACTAATTGCATCTGCAGAGACCCTATTTCCCAATAAGGTCTGTAAACCTAAACTAAAATTCTAGGCCTCGCAACTACCTAATTGGCCAAGAGCATTCCAAAGTTAACCTGAAAAACGAGTTCAGGCCATAATGAGGAGAGGGTCAGACATGCCTCATCATACCCTCCTCCATTTTGGAATTCAGGAAAAGCTGACCACCATAAACATCCACACAGACCTCAAGTCTGATGAGAAACCTTTACAATCTATTCTCTCTGAAGCCTGCTACCTGGAAGTTTCATCTGCGTGATAAAACCTTGGTCTCTACAACCTCTTATCATAACCCAGACATTCTCTTCTATTGATAATAACTCTTTCGACTAATCAGAACATTTAAAAATCTACCTATGACCTGGCACCACCCCCCGCAACCCCCTTGCTTCAAGTAGTCCCACCCTTTCAGATCAAAGCAATGTGTATCTTACATGTATTGACTGATGTCTCATGTCTCTGAAATGTGTAAAAGCAAGCTGTACCCCGACCACCTTTGGCCCATGTTGTCGGGACCTCCTGAAGCTGTATCACGGGCATGTCCTTAACCTTGGCAAAATAAACTTTCTAAATGGATTGAGACCTGTCTCAGATACTTTTGGGTTCACAGGTCCCATTCACAGCTTCTGGGGGAACATGAGTTTTATGGGGGACACTGCTTATCCCAGTCCACAGTGCTATGCCATAAGCTGCACACACAATGGCACCTGCTTAGAGAAAGAGTGAAGGATTGAAGCTGGAGGCAGAAGACAAAGAAGATGAAGGGGCAGAAGATGTCTGTGTGGGCCTAATGACGTGCTCTCAGTGCATTACACGTTCACTGTGGGTTCACGTCCCAGGCAATTCCCAGGCACGAGAATCTGCTAGGTGCTGGGCCCAGCAGCTGACAAGGTACAAGCTCTGTCCTCAGACACCCACAGCTCCATGAGAAACATTAGCCCTAAGAAATGGGTGTTTCAATACCGCAAGGCAAGTCCTATGGCTGGCAGCAGTTTTTGAAAGGGCACCATCCAAGCTCAGGGATAAATGGCCAGGAAGAACTTATCCATCAAGAAATCAGTGGAGCAACAAACAAGAATGAATATGGCTCCCATCCCTCCAGGAGTGTGTAGATGGGGCATACCTCTGCGCTCTCATTAATTCCCTTTCCAACACAGACATGTGCTTCAAAAACAAGTAAACCGGGGCTTCAATGAGTAATTAAATGTCCGAGGTCACCTCTGACTCCAACACCAACAAAAGCCCTCAAAATAGCTACCGTCTCCTGCCTCCAATAAGAAACTGAACCAAAAATAATAAGGCAAAGAAGGAAGAGGCAGAAAAAGTCCATGAGCCAAGGCCAGAGGTGGAGATGATAGGTTGCATGCTGCATCCTGCATTCCTCACAGTGTAGCAACAGCAGCTGGAGAATAAGGACCCACAGGAAGAGATGGGGTCAGAGGGCCCGGATTACAAAGGTGATATGCAGCCTTTTCTATCATCCTGAGGCTTATGAGGAGCTATTTGAGGGTTCCAAAACCTGTAAGAAGGTCTCATCTCCATTGCCAGGGAGGGCCCTCTGGCTGTCTAGAGAAAAGGATGATGCAAGTGAATTGGCCCAAAGCAAGGTGCAGAGGACAACACACAGGAATGGCAAAGTGATCAGTGATTGATCGCCACCTGTGCTGGTTTTATAGTTCTTCATGAGGGCATCAGTGACAACTAAGAGAAATGGCAAAGCGATCAGTGACTGATAACCACAGGCTCTGGTTTTTTACCCCTTCATGAGGATCTCAGTGACAACTGAAAGAAATGACAGAGTGATCAATGATTGATAACCATGTGCATGGCCTTTTTATCTCTTCATCAGGACGTGAGTGACAACTATGCAAACTGGCAAAGTGATCAATGATTGATAACGATGTGCGCTGCTTTTTTTAATCTCTTCATGAGGATCTCAGTGACAACTAAGAGAAATGGCAGAGTGATCATTGACTGATAACCACGTGTGCTGGCTTTATGGCTCTTCATGGGGACCTCAGGGAAAACATGAGGATTAATGGGTGTTAGAGACGGATGATAACCCATCCTGAAACGCCTAGGATGAAACCCTAACCCACAGAACCTCTGAATGTGTCTGTATTTGAAGATGGGGTCTTTAAAGAGGTGATTATGGTAAAATGAGGTCACTAGGGTGGGCCCTAATACAGTAGCACTGCTGGCCTCATTACAAGAGGAGATGAGGACACAGACACACACAGAGGGATGACCTTGTGGAGATACAGAGAAAGACCACATCTACAAGCCAAGGAGAGAGGCATCAGGAGGAACCAGCCCTGCCCACACCCTGATCTCAGATTTCCAGCCTCCAGGACTGTGGGAGAGTAAATGTCTGTTGTTTAAGCCGCCCAGTCTGTGGGACTTTGTTATGGCAGCCCCAGCAGAAAAACACAGTAGTATTCAAATAAATGAGTTATCCTATTATGGGCTGAATTGTGCACCTCCAAAATTCATATATGAATATCATAACCTGCAGGACCTCAGAATGTGACTGTATTTGGAGATGGGGTCTTTAAAGAAGAGATTAAGATAAAATTAAGTCACTAGGGTGGGCTCTGATCCAATAGGATTGGTGTCCTTATAAGAAAGGAGATTAGGCCAAGCGTGGTGGCTCACACCTGTAATCCCAACACTTTGGGAGGCCAAGGCAGGTGGATCACCTGAGGTCAGGAGTTCGAAACCAGCCTGACCAACATGGAGAAACCCCATCTGTACTAAAAATACAAAAATGAGCCGGGCATGGGGGCGGGCACCTGTAATCCCAGCTACTCAGGAGGCTGAGGCAGGAGAATCGCTTGAACCCAAGAGGCAGAAGCTGCAGTGAGCCGAGATTGCACCATTGCACTCCAGCCTGGGCGACAAGAGCAAAATTCCATCTCAAAAAAAAAAAGAGGCGATTAGGACACAGACACACACAAAGGGAAGACCCTGGGAGGACCAAGCCCAGGAAAGAGGCCTCAGGAGGAACCAGCCCTGCCCACACCTACCTTGATCTCAAACACAAAAGAGAATGCAGACAGGGCTGCATTTAGAGTGAGAGTTTTATGGAACTACTGGACACCCTGTTTCTCTCTTTGGTTTAGAGTTGGGGGAATACTGACCACAGTCACACAATGACAAGACAACACCAGCTGGCACAAGAGCTCTCTCCAGCAACAAGGGATCCGAGACTCAGACTTTTGCTTTGGAACAAAAATGTGCACCTCCTGAAGGTTAGCCACTTCCCATCCAGGACACTGTAAAACCCATCTAAAGTGCAAAGACAGACCAGCAGATTGAAATAGAACAGAAGATGAAACGTTGATTGACAGGGCTTAGCTTCCACATCGCCTTGCCTTGAAGAAACAACTGGTGATCAAGTCCTGGTGCGGCGCCAGAGAACATCCACAATTATCCAATGCTACTGCATTCAAACAGGGAGTTTCCACTCCACGTGCCACTGCGGCGGACACTTTCAGCAACGGCATGGAGTGGAAAAACAGCAAGAAAACCTGTCACTGCACTACAGCCCACAAAAAGGAGACATTGTCACAAAATCAAGTCCAGTCTGGAGATTACAGTGGCTGAGAATTTTATGAATCTGTGAAAACTGTTTCCTTCTACCCCTTGCCTGCCCCCTGCACTCAAGGAATCTTCTGATCACCCCTCAAAATAACCTTAGCAGCTTCCTTCTCAGCCCTTTTCTACTCAAAGGTGGTTTTTGTTTTCTGCAAAGAGTTGAGTCTTCTCTTCTGGCACGAGGCTGACCAAGATGTATGCGAATGTCCGTCTTGAATGCTGCTATTATACAGACCCTAGCAGGCTTGGGGAAATGTGTGGCTTTCACTTTAGAGAGCTCCAAACGCGTCCCTAGAACAGAGAATCTTTTCTGCCATTCCTTGGAACAGACTCTTCCAGTACACCCCATGAAAACAGCCCTTAAGATCCCTGCCCCGACAATTTTCGTCTCTAAGTCCAGAGTGGGAAAAAACAGGAGAGAAGCAGCTCTGTGATTTACCAAATCTCTCCTCTGAATAAAAAAGTCATCTGTTCTGTTTGTGTGTTTTAAATTGCACTCATGGCCAGGCGTGGTAGCTCGTGCCTGTAATCCCAGCACTTTGAGAGGCCAAAGGAGGAGGACTGCTTGAGCCTAGAAGTTCAAGACCAGCCTGGGCAACACAGCAAGACCCTGTCTCTACAAAATTTAAAAAATATACATTTAAAAATAAATACATAAAATGCACTCATGAATGATCCAGTGTGGTCTGGTACAAGACGGAGGTGTCTTAATGATTTAATCATAAAAAATAGAACCAGCATCTTTCTTATGGGAGGAGGTTACGCTCTGTTCACATATCTAGGCCTCTTAAGTCAACCAGTCTATCTGATGTCCACAAAACCCAAGGGCAGGGAGATGGGGCTCACCGGTCCTTGCGGGGGGCAGGCCTTTCCTGCCATTCCTGCCAGCCAGCCCTCTGCCTGCAGGAGGATTAACCTGGATTCTTATTTTGTTGTTGTTTTTTAGAGACAGGGTCTCACTCTGTCACCCAAGCTGGAGTGCAGTGGTGCAATCATAGCTCACTGCAGCCTGGAACTCCTGGGCTCAGGACCCTCCCACCTCAGCTCCCCTAGTAGCTGGGACTACAGGCAGGTGCCGCAATGCCCAGCTGATTTTTAAATTTTTTTCCTAGAGATGTGGTCTCCCTATGTTGCCCAGGATGGTCTCAAACTCCTGGCCTCAAGCAATCCTCCCGCCTCAGCTTCCCAAAGTGCTGGGATTACAGGCCTGAGCCACCAAGCCGGGCCATCCGTGTATCTGTACTGGAAACAGAAATTAAAACCGTGGTCTGAGTTCTAAGAACTCAAGGCAGCCTCTTCCCAGAGCTTTAGGGCCATTTCAGGAGAACAGACTTCTTCCCATCCGCCTTCCAGGCAGTGACAGTCTCAGGCAGTTCAATGCTATTCCCAAGAAACAAGCCCATTGAAAGTTTCAGGACTATATTTTACAAAAGGAAACTGGTGAAATCCCAAGACCCCCTTCACTTGCTGTAAATCACCCCCTCCCAGCAGCTGAGGCTGGTATCTCCATTCCCTCCAGCCCCAGAAAGACCTGGGCGAGGCAGTGAGGGGGAGACTCGGGGTTTGGGGCAATCCTGCGGTCAAAGTGGGGTTCTCCCCAGTGCAGACCAATCTCTCACCCAAGCCAGTAGGAACAGGCAGGCTGAACTGAAGGAGCTTGAGCTACTCACCCGACATGGTCAGTGGCGCCGCGGGCAGTGGGCGCGGACCTGCAGACCTGCGCCCGGGAGCAGTGGGTGGACTTCCTCGCCACGAACCCGCAGAGCAGAGGCGCCGTCTCCGGGAATCCGCGTGGGTTTCCAGGCCTGGGGGCGACAGCGTGGCAGTCTCGACACCCTCGGCTGCAGGCCCCGCCGGTGTCACCCCCGGCCTCCTACCCACTCCATGTCACCTGCGCCCCACGGGGCCCCTGCCTCCCCCGATGCCCCTGCGACCTCCACGCCCCGCACTTCCTCCTTGGCGCTCCAGGTCAGCCTCGTGCCCTCTGGCCAGGGGCCCCTTGACCCCCTGTCCTCCCCACAGTCACCTGCGACCCCGCTGCGTCTTAACACCCATGCGCCCAGCAACGACAACGCCCCCGGGACACCACCCGACCTCAGCGGTGTCAGCAGCTGCCCCGCCGCCCCGCGCACCTGCTTGGAGTTCTGGGCATCCTCTTCCTCCACCCCAGCTGGCGCCCCCCGGTCACCCCTCTCCACTCCCTGGACCACCCCTGCGCTCCCGGACGCCAGTATCTGCACCTCCTCCGAGCTTGGGCTGCCTCTGCCCGCGCCCCCCGGCCAGGTGCCCCCTCCCCCGTCACTCCAGTGCAGCCCCCCGGCCTTCCCGTGCGCCTCTCGCCGCCCCTCCTCCCCGACCCGGCCTGCCGCCCATCCTCCCCAAGCGCCCCCGAGCCCCCTCCACGCTCTGCACCTCTCCCTTGCCCCGCGCTCCCGCAGCCTCTGCCTTGGGCCCGCGCCCCCCTCCCCAAGCCTCCCAGCCCTACGCCCCCGCCCCGTCTGTCCTCCGTACTGGGGCAGCCTCCGTCTCCCCGCGCCCCGCCGCGCCTGGACGGCCTGTATTCCCCAGCACTCGGTGCCCTGGCTCGGCGCACTCACCCCTAAGCGCTCCTGGCCTACTCCCGCGCCCCGCACCCCTCCCCTCCTTCGCGCTTGGGCAACCTCTGACCTCCAGCCCCCTGCGCCCCTCGCCCCTCCTTTGCACTCCAGTCCGGCGCCCCTCCCCCAGCCCCCAGCCTCGGCCTCTGGGTTGCGCCCCCGCCCCGCTGTACGCCACCCACCCTCGAGACCTCCTAGGCGTTCGGGCAGCCTCTGCGCCCCCCGGCCCCCCGCCGCGCCCAGGCCTCCTCCACTGCCCACGGTCCCCTGCAGCCCCCTACAGCCCCCCGCACCTCTTCCGCGCTCTGGCTGCCTCGGCCCAGAGCCGGCGCTGGAGGCCCCGAGGGCAGCGATTGGCCTCTGTCCGGAAGCCCGGCCCCGCCTCCGCCAAGCCCCGGCGGGCGCGGGTCCTCTCCTCCTCCCTGCAGCCCCTGCCCGCAAGCCCGCGCGCCGCCTGGTGCCCAGCCCCGGCTGCCGGGAAGAGAGACCCGTGAACCGCCGGGGGCTGCGATCCACGCCCGCGCCCCGCCCCTCGCCCGCCGCGGCCCCTTCGGCAGTCGGCGGTTTCTAGGTTTGGACATTTAACCTTTAATCAGCCAGCTCCAAAGTAAACGTTTGCGATGACTTAAGGCCCTGGGCCCAAGGCCAGCGCGCAGCAAGAGTGGAGGCCGCTCTGGAAGCCTCCCAGAGGGAGAAGGCAGGGCTTATACGCGATCTTGTCGAATGCATGAAAAATGCACGTGCGCATACTTGCACGCATAAATGAATGAATGAATGAGTGCACGAAAGAGAGAATAAATGAGTGTTTCAGGCTTCAGCTGTTGAATGCATAACGAGCGAGTGGCTGTACGCACGCGGTGAGTGCATGTATGCGTGAGTGCATGTATGTGTGAATGCATGTGAGGCGTGAATGAACAAACAACTACTCATGAATGAGCAGGCCAGGAAATGAATGAAACAGTGAATCAATGTTTGCTCCAAGGAGGGAATGAATGCATTCACACATAAATGCATGAGTTGAAGGCATGAATGAGCCAATGCATGTATGAATGAATTTAGAGATAGATGCATGAATGGAGGTGTGACTGTGTGGAAAATATAGGTGAATGCATGCATGCATGCATGAAGGCATGAATCTATGAATGAGTGAATGAATGAGTTGAATGCATGAATGATTGAGTGAACAAGTGAATTCATGCATGCATAGTGCATGAATGGGTGAAAGGTGAATTCATGCCTACATGAGTGAGTGCATGAATAAGTGAACAAGTGAACTTATGCATGCATGAGTGACTGCATGAGTGAATAAACAAGCGAATTCATGCCTGCATGAGTGAGTGCATGAATGAGTGAACAAGCGAATTCATACATGATTGAGTGCATGAATGACTTAAGAAGTGAATTCATGCATGTATAAGCGCATGTATGAGTGAGTAAACAAGTGAATTCACGCATGCATGAGTGCATGAATGAGTGAACAAGTGAGTTCATGCCTGCATGAGTGAGTGTAGGAATGAGTAAATAAGCGAATTCGTACAAGCATGAGTGAGTGCATGAATGAGTGAGTGAACAAGTGAGTTCATGCCTGCATGAGTGAGTGAATTCATGCATGCAGGATTGATTGAGCACGTGAAGGCATGCATTTATACAGGAATGAATGTGTGTGTAAGTGAATGAAGAGAATACATGACAAGTGAATACGTGGCCGAATGACTGAGTGAATAAATATGTATGAGTACAGGAATGAGCTGAACAAACTAGCATGTGTGTTAATGCACACACACGAGTGAATGAGTGAAGACTGCATACACTTCAGGAATTAATGTATTATGTATGAGTGAATGAATGAATTGAATGCATGGGCAAGTTAATGGATGCATGAATGAATAAGTGAAAGTGTGAATGCATGCATGCATGCATGAGTGAATTAAGTGAATGAATCAATGAATGTGTGAATGCAAGCATGTATGAGTGCATGAGTTGAATGAGTGATGATTGTGTGAGTGCATGCATGTATGAGTTGAATGAGTGATGACTGTGTGAGTGCATGCATGTATGAGTGCATGAGTGATGATTGTGTGAGTGCATGCATGTATGAGTTGAATGAGTGATGATTGTGTGAGTGCATGCATGTATGAGTTGAATGAGTGATGATTGTGTGAGTGCATGCATGTATGAGTGCATGAGTGATGATTGTGTGAGTGCATGCATGTATGAGTGCATGAGTGATGATTGTGTGAGTGCATGCATGTATGAGTTGAATGAGTGATGATTGTGTGAGTGCATGCATGTATGAGTGCATGAGTGATGATTGTGTGAGTGCATGCATGTATGAGTTGAATGAGTGATGATTGTGTGAGTGCATGCATGTATGAGTTGAATGAGTGATGATGGTGTGAGTGCATGCATGTATGAGTGCATGAGTTGAATGAGTGAACTTACTTGGAGAAGAGCCTTCACGTGTCCATCCGAAAGAGACAGCAAAGGAACCCAGATTCTTGCCGAAACTGTCAATGGCAATCAACACAAGCTACAGTCAGGCCTTCCTGATCTAGATGAATACCTAGGATGATCGATGGTCTGTGGATACCAGGCACTGTACTGAGGGCTGTTCCTGCATCAGCTCAGCCTTGGGGACAGGTATCGGTGGTGTTTTTAGCTCTACTTCATAGATGGGGCCAGAGCTGTAAATAAACAGTGGAGGCGATCTCTGACCTCCAGCAGGCTACAGGCAAGAATTTAACTCATGACTACTGGGGCTTTGTAAGATATCTGCAGGGCATATTAAGCATCAAGAAGGCATCTTTATTTATTTTTTATATGTTATTACAACATGTTTTTTTTCTGCATTTGTTTGTTTTAAACAGGTTGACATATCCAATTTTACTGATTTATTTTATTTTATTTGTGTAAATTTATGGGGTAAAGTGCAATTTTGTTACATAGATATACTGAGTTGTGGTGAAGTCTGGGTTTCCAGGGTAAGCATCACCTGAATAGTGTACATGGTACCTATTAAGTAATTTCTTATTCTCCACCAACCTCCCACTCTCTCACCCTTTTGTATCTCCAGTGTCTATTAATCCACTCTCTATGTCCATGTGGACATATTATTTAGCTCCCACTTATGAGTGAGAACACGTGGTAATTGACGTTCTTTTTCTCAGTTATTTGACTTAAGATAATGGCCTCCAGTTTCATCCATGTTGCTGCAAAAGATAGAATTTCATTCTTTTGCATGGCTGAATATGATTCCATTGTACACATAAATCACATTTTCTGTATCCAATCACCTGTCGATGAGCACCTGGGTTGACTCCGTATCTTTGCTATTGTGAATGGTGCTGTAATAAACATATGAGTGCAGGTGTGTTTTTGATATAATGACTTGTTTTCCTTTGGGCGAATTCCTTGTAATGGAATTGTTAGATCAACCGGTAGATAAAATTTTAGTTCTTTGAGAAATCTCTGTATCATTTTCCATAGGGGGTCCACTTTCAAATCCGTCCAGCCCCTGAGGCATTGGGGAAATCCTTAGGAGCCAAGAAGTGCCCCGGCGGAGCCCCCTTTGCCAGTACGACCTCAGTTTTCTATCCTCTGGATGCCAGCCCCAAAGAAGAGAAATGCCAGGATGAAGCTGGCACCTCCAAGGAAGTCTCAGTTCTTGTGCAAGGAAGGGGAGACTCTCCCAGCTTCTATGCTTTCTCCTTGTTGGCTCCAATAGTCGCCAGATGTCTGCACAGCCTTGTGCTGCCAACTCGTTCCATGGGGCCTGTGTTGGCTTCTCATTGCTCCAGCAGGGAAACCGTGGAGTGCTGTGCTCTTGCTCTGGGTAAGGGAGGATCCTCCTACGGGAAAGGGTCTTATGAGTGTTCTAACAAGAGGTGCATTTACAAATGACTCAGACAGCTCCTGCCTCCTGGACTGTTCAGAATGATGTGACTGTCAACCTGATCCCTTTCCCAAGGTTAGATGGAAGTTACTACTGGAGTTTTTCACCAAGGCGTTTGTGGCATTCAGGGCTGGATTCTCTGAGGTGGGCCCATCCTGTGCACTGTAGGGTGCTGAGCAGCATCCCTGGGCTCCATCTGCCAGGTGCCATTGGCACACTTTCCAGTAGTGACAATTAAAACTGACCTCAAACATTGCACAGTGTCCCCTGGTAGGAGCAGGGGCAGAATCATTCTTAGGCTGTAAGCCACTGTTTAGATAGATGATAAATAAATAGATAGATAATGGATAGATAAATAGATCAGTAGATGCATGATAGATGATACATAGGTAGATGATAGATGAGATAGGATGAATGGACAGATAGATGATAGATAGGATGGAGAGATAGATAGGTGATAAATAGATGATAGATAGATATAGAGATACATAGATACATACATATATGGAGATAGATGATAAATAGATAAGAGATTGATGATGATGATGATGATGAAGAAGAAGATAGACAGGAAGACAGATATTAGATAAATGATAGATAATAGATAAATAATGATGATGGATGATGGATGGCTAGATGTATAGACATAATAGATAAATGATACATAGGTAATAGATAAATGATGATAGATGAATGGGTGGATAGATGGATACATAGATAGACAATAGATAGAGTCTTTCTCAACTTTATCACTAATAACATTTAAGTTGAATGACTGTGGGGGGCGTCCTGTGCACTGCAGGGTGTTGAGCAGCGTCCCTGGGCCCCACCCACCAAGTGCCAGGAGCACTGCTCTTCTCTCTGGAACAGGGGTCTCCAAAATAGAATCTCAGGCTGCGTTTTGCTGAGAACCCTCACCCCATCTTTTGATTTTGAATTCGGGGTGAGATGTGCAGGCTCAGTCCTGGTCCGGCAGCATCAGCATCACCTGGGAAACTGTGTCATGCACATTCTTAGGCATCTGAACTCTGAAATCAGAACCCTGCGTCTCGGGGCTTCCCCCGACCCCGCTATGTGAACCAGGCCTCCAGGAGTTCCTAATGCGCAGGCTTGAGAGGCACTGCTTGCATTTCTGAGATTTGAGGGTGTTGGGGAGGGGTAGCTGGAGCCAGGAGGGTCGGAGACAGTGGGGCATGGATTTGGCAGAGATAGAAAAGGGTTGAGGCAGCCAGAGAGAAAGAGACGCTGGCGAAATTGCAGGGATGTTTAAACAGCATGTTTAGGGCATGGAGGAGGCCTCGGTCTCCCAACACAAACAAGGGTAGGTGTTGCACCATTCTCTGCCCCATAAATCACCCCACCCCTCCTCACCCGCCTGTTTCTCCCATTCCACTGAGAATTGGTGCTCCGAAAGCAGAGTATAAGGCACTAAGTCACAAGGCAACCCTCATGATCCCCGGGCAAAAGGGTAGCTCTGTTTTTAAACCCGGAGGAGGCATCTTCCCCTGGGGGTTGCCGGGCTTCTGTTCCTGTGTGTGTTGGTCTCCAGGAAGCCATGGAGAGCTTGGCAGCAGGTAAGCTTTGTCATGGGTGCATTCAGAGTAAACCTTTCTCTCCTCCCCGTTGCCGGGAATGGGTGTGTGCCAATTTTCCTAGGGACGCATTTGAAGAAAACGTCAACACATTTATATGCCTGGGACAACTTTATTGGAGAGTTAGTTACAAGACCTTTTTAAAATTACATGTGCGCTGGGAAAGGAAGGATTGAAACCCGGCAGGCAGCTGGGCATGGTGGCTCATGCCTGCCATCCCAGCACTTTGGGAAGTAAAGGCAGGAGGATCACGTGAGCTCAGGAGTTCAAGAACAGCCTGGCCAATATAGTGAGATCCCTCTGACTTTACAAAAAATTTTTTAAAAATTAGCCGAGAGTGTTGGCACACGCCTGTTGTCCCAGCTACTCAGGAGGCTAAAGTGGGAGGATCGCCTGAGCTCAGGAATTCAAGACCAGCCTGGCCAATATAGTAAGATTCCCCTCATCTTTACAAAAAATAAAAATAAAAAAATTAGCTGAGAGTGTTGGCACACGCCTGTAGTCCCGGCTACTCAGGAGGCTAAGGTGGGAGGATTGCTTGAGCCTGCGAGTTCAAGGCTGCAGTGAGCCATGATCGGCACTCCAGCCTGGGTGACAGAGCAAGACTCTGTCTCAAACAACAACAAAAAAATCAAACTCAGAAGGCACAAAACAGATGTTTGTGCCAAGCTACTTGATTGCACGACATGATTGTGACAAAGGTTCTAAGAATTGAAGACAAATACAGAATGAGAGAACACATTGGCGATACACAGAACATGCATTTACATGTATGTGTGTGGGTCACAACTACAATTACATCTCAATATTTTATATTTTGGTAAAGAGTAACATAATAATATATAATGTATAAAGAGCTACATTGGCAAACAACTTGACACAAAATAAGCAAATGATTTGCAGCACATGCTACTGGCTACCCACTCAACCATCATTTTTCCTTATTGTTGGTGGAGCCTGTATTTTTTCCCAGGGTTCCTTCATGCTTTCTCATGGTTTTTTTTTTTTTTTTTTTTTTGAGAAGGAGTCTCACTCTGTTGCCCAGGCTGGAGTGAAATGGCACGATCTTGGCTCACTGCAACCTCTACCTCCCAGGTTCAAGCGATTCTCCTCCCTCAGCCTCCCAAGTAGCTGGGATTACAGGCGCCCACCACCATGCCTGGCTAATTTTGTATTTTTAGTAGAGACGAGGTTTCACCATGTTGGCCAGGTTGGTCTTGAACTCCTGACCTTAGGTGATCCTCCTGACTCAGCCTCTCAAAGTGTTGGAATTACAAGTGTGAGCTGCCATGCCTGGCCTACACCTGATTACTTTTAGTTAGGGGCTGTGTGTAAATCAGGGATGAGGAATTGGGGTTGATCCCTGAAAGAATGTCTTTGCTCTTAAAAGAGAAAATCTGGGAGGAAATGATCCTAATTGGGCCTCCAGATATTAGTAGATGAGGCTGTGATGGCTGGAGGTACAGCAGCCATCTTCTGCCATGAGTGAAATGGGCCGATGACTTATGAAACACAGGACTGCAAGACACAGAGAACCTGGCTACTGGAGGACATTGTTAAGCCCTCAAACTGACCCAGCCCAGAGGTCCTGAATCTAAGTACATCTTGTTACAGATGCTGTCTTTATTGCTTCAACCATTTTGAGTCGGCAGAGATAGAAAAGGATTGAGGTGGTCAGACAGGGAGGGAGACTGATAAAACTGCAGAGATTTCAGGGGGAAAGTGCCATCATTTATAACATCAAGCAGAAATTGTGAAACATGTTGGTCACAGCATTCCTTTGCCTTCTTTTTTTGTTTTGTTTTGAGACAGAGTCTCTCTCTGTCTTGCCCAGGCTGGAGTGTAGTGGCATGATCTCAGCTCACTGCAGCCTCCACCTCCCGGGTTCAAGCAATTTTCCTATCTCAGCCTCCCGAATAGCTGGGACTACAGGCACGTGCCACCACACACGACTAATTTTTGTATTTTTAGTAGAGACGGGTTTTCACCATGTTGGCCAGGCTGGTCTCGAACTCCTGACTTCAGGTGATCCGCCCGCCTCGGCCTCCCAAAGTGCTGGGATTACAGGCATGAGCCGAAGCGCCCTGCCTCTTTTGCCCTCTTAACAATGATTAAGGGCCTAGAGGAACTTTTGTTTTTGTGCATTGTAAATGTCTACATGTTCTGTAATTAAATTATATTGCATTAAATTTAATGCTGTAATAAATTAAAATTAATATTTCTATATTTTCTAAAATTAAAATGAAGTTTTTGACTATTTAATAATTTTAAAGATAAATCCACTACATTTTACATAAATAACGTAATTTTATGAAAAATGGGATATTTTTTTCAAACAGAAAAATTTTCCTAGGGGAAGAGTGTACTGTTTTACATGTTTACAAATCTTGTTAATATCTGACTTATGAGGAGACGATGAGTTTCTCAGATCAACATTCCTTATGTTGTTCAGGTTAAAGTAGATGAAGAAAATCTAGCCTCACAAAGATACATAGTTAGAAAAAGTATTTTAGTAATCTTTTCAAATAACTGTGAATGTTCTCCTTTGATGACAAAACTTGATCATCAATAGCTTCTCAAAGATAAGGTAGTGTGGAATCTGAAATCCTATCACTGAATTTTTAAAGTCTACACATTTAAAACCCACAGGTTTATCTTAAGCTTCAGACAAACCTTTTATCCATTCATGATTCTGCCACTTCACACATGGGTCATTTGTAGAATATTGGTTCATTGAGTTATGGAGGTCTTCCAGATGTTTTATTTCATAATATGTATATTTTTTAAAAACACACACATTTGTTAATATCCCTATCCATCTCATCCCAAAAGTCTTTAGCTAGAATACCAAAAGAAAATATCTCCTCTTTAATGTTATTAAAGTTGTGGCCTGAACGAGGGCTTCATTCATTCATTTTCCCGTGTGTTTAATAAGTCTTTAGGGCCAGGCGTGGTGGCTCAAGTCTGTAATCCCAGCAATTTGGGAGGCCAAGGTGGGAAAATCACTAGAGCCCAGGAGTTCGAGACCAGCCTGGGAAGCACAGTGAGACCCCGTCTCTACAAAAACAATAAATAAATTAGCCAGGCATGGTAGGACATGCCTGTTGTCCCAGCTACACAGGAAGCTGAGGTGACAAGATCGTTGGAGCCCAGGAGTTTGAGGCTGCAGTGAACCATGATCACACTGCAGCACTCCAGCCTGGGCGGCAGAGCAAGACATTGTCTCAATAAATAAATAAATAAATAAATAAATAAATAAGTCTTTAATAAGCATCTACTACATGCCAGTCATGTTTCTGGAAACGGGACAAATCCATGCCTTTGTAGTAGCTGCATTCTAGTGGGGATGGAGCCGGGAGAGAAACAATAAAAGGTGACACGTTATCATATGTTGGAAGTTGATAAGAGATAGACAGAAAAGATTAAAACAGAGGATGCGGGTGAGGAAGTGCTCGTAGTGGGTGGGGACCTGCGATTGAAATGATCTCACCTCCCTGCAGCCTCCCTTTGGTCTGCAGCCTCCCTTTGGTCTACAGCCAATGGTGGACAGTGTCAGATTTTGCCCCCAGCCTTCCCACCAGCTCTGCTATGGGATCAAACGTTCTATGCTTGTTAGGTCCAAGCACTGTTTTCACTTTTGGTTGGGGAAAAATTGGCAGCTTCTCTTTCCATATGTCATGTCTACATCCCAGCCATTCATAAACAAGCAGTCATGTTTCATGAATACCTGTCTAGCAAGGGGCAGATGAATAGGACGGCGAGCAGGGAGGAGACAGCTGTGAAGCAAAAATGTGACGATGGCTGGCAGGAACCCAGGGAATGCATTGCATTTATATTTGGAACTATGGGGGAAGATGCAGCTTAGATGGAGGCCATTCCAAGTCACCCAAGTGCTCAATGTTCAGAACCAGAATAGCACGTGGTGTGAAACTCTCTCGTGGGCTGAGACTGGGCAAGCTAGTTCCGTTCTCTGACAAGTCTGGTCTTCCGGACTCAGCCCCTGGAAAGCTGCCTTTCTTCCTCATTACCCCTTCTCCTCTCCCCTTACCATGGGATCTTGTGAGCCTTTCTTCAACAGACACAGGCTCCTCCCTGCAGCTTTGTATGAAGTTCATAACTGGGCTCAGATCAAAGTTGTGGTGGAAGCCTTTATAATTCTGAAGGAAGCAGAAAAGGCATTGAATGACACCCCCAAGACTAACTTTTATGTTTAATGAAAAAAATGTTGCAGCCAGTGGTAACATTTTTTTGAATGTACAATTTAGAAATGTCCACTGGGTGTCACATGGCCCTGCTGGGAAACTAAATGCTACAAGATAGTGAAGCGTACACACTTTTTACCGTGATAAGCTAGTTTCATAGCTATGCACAAACTGACCATCGCTGAACTAATAACTGAGCACTATTTGAGAGACTATCTTTGTACACCTCTCAAATTCTGCAGTTACTGTTTTGACTTTTAAGTACCAGTCCCTGACGGGCACATGGTAGGGGTTATAATACACTATACCTCCCCAGTCATCCCTGGAACTCTAATTCTATCTTTATAAACAACTCATTATCACTGACATCCTTTTTTTTTGACAGGGTCTTGCTCTGTCACCTGGGCTTCAGTGCAATTGTGCAATCAGAGCTCACTGCTGCTTCAACCTCCCAGGCTCAAGCAATTCTCCTGTCTCAGCCTCCGAAGTAGCTAGGACCATAGGCATGTACTACCACGCCCAGCTAATTTTTTAATTTTTTTGTAGAGACAGAGTCTCGATATGTCGCCAAGCTTGGTCTCAAACTCCAAGGCTCAAGTGCTCAAGTGATCCACCCACCTCGACCTCCCAAAGTGCTGGGATTACAGGTATGAGCCACCACATCCAACCAACATCCATTTTTATGTGTACATGTGTAAAGTATGTAAATTATTTTAAAAGGCTGGGCGCAGTGGCTCACGCCTGTAATCCCAGCACTTTGGGAGGCTGATGTGGGCGGATCACCTGAGGTCAGGAGTTCAAGACCAGCCTGGCCAACATGGCAAAACCCCGTCTCTACTAAAAATACAAAAATTAGCTGGGCATAATGGTGGGTGCCTGTAATCCCAGCTACGCAGGAGGCTGAGGCAGGGAGAATCGCCTGAACCCGGGAGGCGGAGATTGCAGTGAGCCGAGGTCGTGCCACTGCACTCCAGCCTGGGCGACAGAGTGAGCCTCCATCTCAAAAATAAATAAATAAGTAAATAAATTACTTTAAAAGCTTATTTTTCTACTAAAATAAAATGAATCAGCAAATAGTATTGTTATTATCTATTACTCCTACTGGCAGTAGGTCTCCCTAATTAGAACATTATTTATTAGCTTTCTAGATTGCTATATTTTGATTGATTGATTTATCATTCTCTGGGTGAAATAATAAATTATTCTCCATTTTCCAGATGTAAAAGGATTACTTCTAAAATCACATTAAATGGAGAAGAATTTAACTAAAGTAATCAATATTAAAAAGATTGTAGGCTTTTGCAATGTTCAAAATATCTATTTTTTTTCTCTTTTAGAGACAAGGTCTCACTCTGTTCCTCAGGCTGGAATGCAGTGGCACAATCATAACTCACTACAGCCTTGAACTCCTGGGCTCAAGTGATCTTCCTGCCTCAACCTCCTAAGTAGCTATAACTACAGGCACACACCACTGCATCCAGCTAATTTTTACAAAATTTTTGTATAGATGGGGTCTTGCTCTGTTGCCCAGGCTGGTCTCCAACCGCTGGCCTCAAGTGATCCCCCCATCTTGGCCTCCCAAAGTGCTGGGATTACAGACATGAGCCACTGCACCCAGCCTGAAAAATCTAATTTTTAAGAGATCTTTGGGTATATATGAATTTTAGTGTGGTCACCCCTTTGTAAAATTTTTAGTATTTTAATTATTAAATTTAGTGACAATTAATATCCAAACACTCCCTCTTTTTTATTTTGAATATTTTGTGAAATTGTTGTACAGTTTATTTTAAAAGAACTTTCATACGACAGACCTAAGGATAATATATTGAAAAAATAAAATTTCTGAAGCTATAAGGCCTCCTTAATACAACATATTGTTTTTATTTTACAGGAGACGCACACACACACGTATATAATATATGTATTTTTCCTTTTGCACGAAAATGTTGTGATTAAAGCTTGAACGTCATTAGAATCACAAGATAACACAAGTGTCCTCCTTAGCTAAGCTAATGAGCCTATTTCCATCTGGATTTGTGCATCCCAATAATTTTTTTCTCTGCAGCCTCAAGGTCTCATTTGCATAGAAAGGTTATGAAATGAAATCAAATCCATGGTCCTCACCACACAGCATGACTTCTGCACAGAAAACACACAGTAGGAAAAGTCTGAACTCTTTAGCAAGCCCTCAAAGGCAAAAAGTGGCATCTGTGGAGTCAAGAAGCAAGTATCACCTTGACTCAAATGCCTCATATAACTGCAGAATCCCTCACTTTATCCATTTGAAGGAAAATTGTCAACCCTGTGGTTTGGATCAATGAAGCCAAGCAAACAGGACAGCTGCCACTTTTGCATAGTACTCTTAGAAGATGTATTTTAGATCTGTCAGATGGCATTAAAAAATCTCCTCTAGGTCTCAGTCCGATGTCAGAATGATAAATTTCAGAAAAACCAAGCTGCCCACTTCTGACTGTTTTGAACTTCATAGTAGAAGATATCAGAATCTTGCCATCTGCTATTTCTACCAAAGCAGGGCAGCTTTCCAAAACTGGTGCTTCATCACAAGTTTATGGGCGAAAAGAATCAAATTTATTTCCTCCCTCCCTCCCTCCTTCTGTCTCTCCTTCCTTCCTTCCTTTCTTCCTTCCTTCCTCCCTCTCTCCCTCCCTCCCTCCCTCCCTTCCTTCCTTCCTTCTTTCTTTGAGAGTCTCACTCTGTTGCCCAAGCTGGAGTGCAGTGGTGCTATCGCAGCTCACTATGGTCTTGAATTTCTGTGTTCAAGTGATCCTCCCACGTAGCTGGGACTACAGGTGTGCACTACGACGCCCAGCTAATTTTTTAATCTTTACTAGAGATGGGGTCTCACTATGTTGCCCAGGCTGGTCTTGAACTCCTAGGCTCAAGCAATCCTCTCACCTAGGCCTCCCAAAGTGCTGGGATTACAGGTGTGAGCCACTACGCCCAGCCTAATTTTTTGGAAAACTATACCCAAGCCACTAGTTTTTCAAGGTTAGTTATTACCTTCAAATGACGCTTAACTGACATTTCTGACCATCTAAATGAACTTAATTGAAAAAAAAAAGTCAAGGGCTGTATGAATTGACTCTCCAAAAACTTAACTACTCACAGCATACTGGTTGACTGAAAGCCTTACTGATAACAGTTGAACACGTATTTTGTATATGTATTACATACCATATTATTACAATAAAGTAAGCTAGGGGAAAGAAAATGTTATGAAGAAAATCATAAGGAAGATAAAATTAATGAATTTACTATTTATTAAGTGGAAGCGGATCAGCATAAAGGTCTTCATCCTTATCATCTTCCCATTGAGTAGATGGAGGGTTGGTCCTGCTGTCTCAGCAATGGCAGAGCCAGAAGCAAACTCACATATAGGTGGACCTATGCAGTTCAGCCCTGTGTTGTTCAACGGTCAGCTGTACCATCAAGGTTATCCTTCTCTAAAATACATGGAGATGACATTTTATCAAGGCTTTTCTCATCTGTTCAATTCTCACCTTCTCAGCATGAAAACAGAATACCCAGCAGATGGTCCTCATGACCCCTCAGAGAGAGGGTCCCCCAAGCAATCATGATTCAAATATTTTCATTTTAAGTAGCTTGAACATTAGCCTTGTCACCCAGGTGAATTTAGTCTCATGATTAGGTAACTATGTATTTCATATGTTCATAGTCTATCTTGAGCTTTAAAAGAGATTTATGGCATCATATTCACAGCTACGAAGGTTCATAATTTTGGGGCCACTTCCACAGTCATTTCATACAATTTATTTGTGAAATATAGAAAAAACTATGCAATAATCAAATCCAGTTATTTTTCTTTTACATTTATTTAAAATGATTAAAAATGGTTTATGACAGTTTTAGAAAATGGAATGGATTAAAGGCTAAAAGTGTTTAGATTCCATTTAAGTAGGTATGCATGTGTGTACGTAACTAAAAACACAGAGACTTATTCACAAGAATTCAATTAAGCTCATGCTGAAACTCTTATAGGGAAAATAGTAATTGAGCATCAGACATCACCACTCCTGAAAAAAACCTTCCACAAGAATTGAAAAGTGTTGCAGGACCTAATACTGAAATAGGAAATATGGACTATCTTCAAATTGCACAAATGATGCATGAATCCACATTTGAGACCCGCAACTCCGAGATACCAAATGTGAATGATTAAAGATATTTTACAAACCGGGGAGCTCTTTCAAGTGCTTTCCACTTTCAACCTTCTCTCTTTGAAGATCCCAATTCATATTGGTGAGCATAAAACATGCATACTGGGAATTTTTATGGGCCCCATATATACAATCCAGACTGTACATGAATGTCTTCATCTTTGGTTCTGATATTTATGGCAAAGTCTAAATGTTATATGAACATTAACCTTAGTTTACTCAAACTATACCAATATGCCCAAACCATCCTTTTTTCTCTCCCCACAAGTATTTCTAAAAGAGAAGCAAAAAGCTAGTATACTTCTTGGATGCCTAAGGATTTAAGATTTCCTACTCCGGTGAATAGAAAAAGGAATGCAATGTTGGTGCCTTAGGAACTAGTACTTACAGAGTATCAAAGACTAAAAATACTACAAAAAGGCTCAATGCCTGATAATCGCCATTTCTGTCTCCTATGTGCCAAAACATATCAAAACCATATGATTTCCTAGGAAAAAGTATCCCAAGATTTCCCCCAGATGGTTTTAACATCAGTCATTTTGCACTTAACATTTCAAAATGCAGCCTTATTTTCTTCAGGTAATAATAATTTTATGTGCAGATATATCAAAGCTGAAAGGATGAGCAAACCCTGCTTGTGGGTGTCAGAAATAGTGCATCCCCACTTCATTCGCAATAATGAATGCTCAATGATTTTTTTATATCACTGAAGAATTTAGCACAGGTCCAGCATCTTTGGAACCTCCACAATATTCTTCATCTCCCAGAAGCTGATAACATCCCCTCCCCACCAAGATACTCTACCTCCCTACTGCTCACCGCTTTGTGCCATCAACATGGTTAAGCATGTGTGTGTTATTGCACCATGAGGTAGCTGAAGATCTCACAACAGAGAGCCACAGTCTCTTTGTGCAAATGAATGGCCAAACCAACATTGCAAGCAATCCTTTTTTAGAATGCAGGGTCTAGCTGCCTAACTTATCTTTATAACCACATCACATTCAATGAGTTGGGAATGCTTAGTGAGGCAGCTCATGTACTTTACACAGAAGAAAACACACTTTAGGTCATCAAATTGTGTCAAGAATAAAAGGAAATTTCCACAACAGTGATAAACATGGTTCTTGTTTTAGTTGTTTTTCCTCTAAGTAATCAGGGGATCTTAACATCTTCAGACATTTTCTGGTTCTGAAAGGAAGATTAGAAACAAATGTCACTGTGGGGGCAAAAAAAAAGTCTATTAAACAAAGAAAAAGAAAACCAAGATCCAATTCTATGCTGTTACAAGAGACTCTTGCTCTAGATTTAGGAGAAGGAAGATTAGAACAGAAAAAAATGAAGCAGAAATGAAGTTGCACATCTTAAATATACACAATGTTTGTCTATCATACTTTAATAAAGCTAGAAGAATGAAAAATCTATTTAAAAAAAAAGAAAACCAAGATCCGACTATGTGCTGTCTACATGACACTTGCTTTACATTCGGCAGAAGGAAAGAGATTAGAACAAATAAATGATGCAGAAATGAAGTTGTACATCTTAAATATATACAATGTTTATTTGTCAACTATACCTCAATAAAGCAGGAAAAATTAAAAATAGAAAATATTTAAAAACTGTTAAAATCATATCTGGAAACAAATATTAGTTTTCAAAACATTGTTTTTTACATTTTACCATTTGTTAAGGATTTTGATGACCTTAAATGAATTGACTAACTTTCTTTTTGGTTAAAACTAATATTTGTAGGAACTTCTTTTTTAGAATATGGCTTTGTTGGTCTTTATAACTTCTGAGGTGATGTTGTCATTTGCTCCACTTTATAAAATAAAAGCAAAGTATGATTCTTAAAAGTCCACATCAAGTGACAGACATCTGCTTCTATCTGTGTAGCTCTGTTACTACAACTCTTTCTCTACAAAGTGTGCAAGCTTCAGTGTATGGCCTCAGCATGTACACAGTTCCACAGGTTGTGCACTGCACCACATCACCATGGATATGGTTAGTATACCATGTACGTCATCCTTTAGGAGACAGAGAAAATTAATGACCTAACTAAGGAGAGGTGGACAGCTGGGTACCACTAGCAGCAGCCTGGAACTTTAGAGTCAAGTTCGCAGAGCTCTGAGCCCCATTTGATACCAAACCCATACGTATTTGCTGTCATGCACATATTTCCTAGATAGTATAAAGGCTTTACAGCCAGCGAGGTGATATAGGCCCAGGATCCACATATATGTCACTGCTCACCTTGAAGAGATCTCCCTAACATCAGCTCACTCTGTCTACATCCTCCTTTCTGATCTCAGGAACTTTAATGGAGGGGAAGATAAACTTGGTGCTTGGGAATACCTGGTGAGGGTATCATCGAAATACAATGGAGAAAGTAGACAAAATACTTACCAGGCAGCCAAAAGGCATGAAAGAGCTTCAAGACATTATACTTCTTTAGCAAAAACGTGCTTCCACGTCAGATAAATGGGGCAGGCATCATCCACGTTTTTAAAACTACACCTATTTCAGAAACTCAACTGGCCCCCATTCCAATGATTTTCCTTTTAAAATATTGCATTAAAATATATTTGTCTTGATTATTGAGTTTGTGGGGGACCCCTGTCCCCCGCCCTTACATTTTGTGCTTGTGGAGATGGGTGCATCTCTCTGCTTACTCAGTTTCAGCCCTTGGTTAACAAAGGCTTACAAATCACTGCCACGAAGGCTACTGAAATTAACACGTGGTGTTCGTTAATGATGGCTGCCATGTTGGGTGAAAGAGTGTTGTCACTGAACCCAAGAATCTGCTCTCAGGTTGCCAGGAAAATAAGGCAGTTTTTCAGAAACTCAGTTTCCTCCTAAAATTTCAGGACGGGGCATAATGTAGACGGAGGCTCACCCCAAACGGAGGTTCATTAGCTAACGGTTGATACTGCCCATTCACCAGCAGAGGGAGCGCATGGGAAGGTTTTAGGATTTTTGAGGCCAAATGCAAATCCTAAAGCAAACACCATAGGAATGGGCACCCCTTTCTGGTTTCCTTCGGGGACACAAAGAAGGTATGAGTTAGAGGGCCCTGGGCAAACTCCAGACAGATTCTGACGTGGGTGGCCTGAGGTTTAAACCAAGCCTCCAGAGACACCCAGTTAAAGATCTGAGTCACTCTTTAGGGTATAAAACAATCCCTGACTGTTGTTTCAGAGATTTCTTTAGGGCATCCTCTGCTCTCAAATCCCAAGTGATTCTTCAAACCCAGGAGTGTAGAGCCGGCATTGAACCAGGAAGCCACAGCAGATCTTTCTTCTCCCCTATGGTCTGAGCACACCTTCGGAATTTCAGAGAGGCTTATAATTTAGTGTTTCGGTAGTTTTCTTTGCGGGTGGGGTTCTGTACAAAACATTCATATTCAACCCAGATATTTTTCCTGACTCACCTGTGACGAAAATTTCACTGAATACAAAACAGAACAGAACTATATTTGGCTAGTTAAATCAACCATCATGCTTATAGTCTTGCAATGTAGGTTGGTAATTTTTGTTTGTTTCTTTTTCTTTCCTTTTTTTCTCCTCCTCTTTTACATTAGACAGATAATGTGCCAGCATCATTGTAACAAGGTTTAGAGGAAGGTACAGCTCACACCTGACCATGAAAACCCAATTGTTGGCCAGGCACGGTGGCTCACGCCTGTAATCCCAGAACTTTGGGAGGCCAAGGTGGGCAGATCACTTGAGGTCAGGAGTTTGAGACCAGCCTGGCCAACATGGTGAAACCCCATCTCTACTAAAAATACAAAAATTAGCCAGGCGTGGTGGTGCATGCCTGTAGTCCCAGCTGTTGGGGAGGCTGAGGCAAGAGAATCTCTTGAACCCGGGAGGTAGAGGTTGCAGTGAGCCGAGATCACGCCACTGCACTCCAGCCTCAGCAACACAGTGTAACTCTGTCTCAAAAAGAATAAAAATAAAATTTAAAAAATCACATTATTAGGCAAGTTATGTATATTGAACTTAACCAGAAATAACCTTGCTAGTGACAGACATCTGAAAGTAATTTTTTTTTTTTAAATCAGGCTTAGTAACAAGCAAAACAATGTTTAGAGCCAAACTTACCATGGGTCCTGAAACAATTTCTCCTATTGTTTAGTTTGAAATAACTGGCTGCTGCTCCCAGCAGTGTCACCACCACCACGGATACGATGGGAGACACGATTTTTGCTACCATATTGCCTGCAGGAGTGGAGAAAAAGCAAGCTCATCTGAGAAAAAAACATGGCTGCAGGAAAACTGCTTAAATATTAGGTTGGTCCAAAAGTTATTGCGGT
The DNA here is from genome assembly GCF_029281585.2 of Gorilla gorilla gorilla. Lineage (NCBI taxonomy): Eukaryota > Metazoa > Chordata > Mammalia > Primates > Hominidae > Gorilla > Gorilla gorilla. Next base: position 12,068,711 of record NC_073247.2, on the reverse strand, counting down.
TTTTGCCATTGAAAGTAATGACAAAAACTGCAATAACTTTTGCATCTATCTAGTAACTTCTCCATCACATCCCTTCCCACCCTTGTATTCACAGAAAAAAAAGAGAAACTTAATTTTAAAAAAAGAAAAAAAAACCTTAGGAAGTAATTCTGTTTTCACAAAGAGCCAAGCTTGTCAACCACATTTTACCACTGAAGACATCCAAGACCAGGATTTGCACAGACGAAGCACTTGGCATTTTTGTTTGTTTGTTGAAGTCAATTCATGTATGCCTTTTAATTAATTTTATTTATTTATTTATTTCTTATTATTTTTTGAGACGGAATGTTGCTCTATCGCCCAGTCTGGAATACAGTGGTGTGATCTCAGTTCACTGCAACCTCCTTCTCCCGGGTTCAAGCGATTCTCCTGCCTCAGCCTCCCGAATAGCTAGGACTACAGGTGTATGCCATCATGCCCAGCTAATTTTTGCATTTTTAGTAGAGATGGGGTTTCACCATGTTGGCCAGGCTGGTCTCGAACTCCTGACCTCAGGTGATCCACTCGCCTCAGCCTCCCAAAGTGTTGGGATTACAGAGGGGAGCCACCGCACCTGGCCTGATTTATTTTTTTAGAGATGGGGTCTCACTATGCCGCCTAAGCTGGTCCTGAACTCCTGGGCTCAAGTGATCCTCCTGCCTCAGCCTCCTGAGTAGTTGGGATGACAGGCACATGTCAAAACTATTTTGTGCCTTTTTAGATGTAGAATGCCCACTCATGCAAAAATATTGTTCCACTAAAAACTGCCAGATAGGCTTGCTTTCAAAGGCATGCTAGAACTCTAAACCCAAGCACACACTAGACACAAGCATCCTCAATGCCTCGATGGCAAATTGCTCCAGAGCTTTGGCACTCCTGCAGAAAGAACAAGAAGGAGCTTGATATGACAAAAATCAACACTTCCAAAGGGAAAAAAGGAAGAAATCACCGTTTCCATTTGAAATAGCCACCCTTTCCATGCATGGCTTTCTTCAGACAGGGTTGAACACCTGGGCCAATACATGGCATGGCATAGGTGAGGGACACAAGACTGCTCCACGAATGAGGCTGCCATGCTTGGGGGAAGAGTGTTGTCACTGAACGCAAGAACCTGCTCTATGGCTGATGCTGCCGCCCGCCACACCCTGCCTCCTGGGAGAGACAGCCCTCTATTCTTCCCCTCCCTACATGAACACGCTGCACAGTATGATTTCACAGTGTTCCCCATCCAGAGGTGGAGCTGCATCTTCATTCTGAAAATCCAGGCTTTAGCCAACAGAATGCCACACAAGTGAAGGCATCGTGGCTCTAAGCCCAGGCACGCTTCTCTTCATGCTCTTGGTACCCTGTCTGGTCACCATGTGATGAAGCCTGGCCTGGCTTCCTGGAGGGATGTGAGAGCCCACATGAAGCTGAGATGAGCCATTCCACCTAAAGTCCCAGATACATAAGAAGACCCAGGAAACATGGTCGAAGCGCTGGCCACACCTACAGTTGACTGCACACAAGAGAGGGAGTTCAGAAGAGACCAGGAGGACCACGAGAATGGTGTCAGCCCAAATTGCTGACTCACATAATCATGAACATAATAAATGGTTGTTATTTCCAGCTACTAAGTTTTGGGGTTTTTTGTGACACAGCATAGCTGACTGATACATACCTTTTCCTCTCTCTCATCTCTTACAAATCAATCAAGTACAATCAATTGTCATTACCAAGTGGTCATCCAAGCTGACTGCTTCTCTTTGCCTCCTTTGCCCAGGCTTTAATTCAGCCTGTCATCATTTCCAGGGAGTACTGAACTGGCCTGAAAGGGTGTCTCCCTGGGTCTTAGTGAGCCCCCTCAGGTCCATTCTTCACCTACATATCAACAGGGGCAGGCTCCTTCCCATGAAGGTTCTATGAAGTGCAGACTCCACCTCTGCTAACCTGGAGGTCTTTCCTGGTCACCATTGCATCCTTTCCTGGTTCCCATTGCATTCCACATCCTGGCTACACAATTTCCGGTGTCCCCACGTGTGTATCCAGCTCTACCTAGCGCACCATCTTCCCTGACACCTCACTCTTCTCCTGGGCACCTCCCACCCATATTTTGGGGGATTGGCTTGGATATTGTTCTCTCCAGGAAACCCTACGTCCCTCACCTAACCCAGTCTAGGAGTATCCCTTCTGCCTTGCTACAGGATCCCATATGTTCCAGGAAATTATTCATCAGATTCGACTGCAATTACTTGTTTATTTGCCTTGCCCTTTCCATCTCTGGACCTCACTTTACACCACAGAGGGAAAATGGTGAAACCATAAATTCTTCTAAGGATGCCAACATACCCCAAAAATATTGATACTAGTACTCTGCATGATCATTGAAAGGTAGAGGTCACCTTCAATCACTTTCTCCTCCCCCATAATTGAAAACTCACAAGAGCCTTGGGGTTGAGTGCGTTTACTCTCAACTTAAACTCAAGCAGGTGTCAGCCCAAATCTCTAAGAATATGACCCTTAGGGAATGGGGAACCTGTTCTCCCAACAATACAGGACACAAAGTCAGCCTTCTGGGCTTCAAGTTCTCCCTCCTTTGACCTGAGACGGGATTGACAGTGCACTCTGATGGCTTCTTTGGGCAGAGTGTTCATAACTTCCTTTCTCCTGTCCTTCTTGGGTTTCAAGTTAGTGCTGGTCAAAGAAAGGGGAGTAATGGTGGTACTGGGAGAAATGTAATAGTCTTAGCACTCATTCACAGCCTTGCTTTGAGAGCTAAGGGGCATCTTCTGCAGTGAAAACCAATGCTTGCCTCTCCTTTCTCTGAACTCTGATTGGTCCTGTGCTGAAGGTCAGATATTTTTATTCAGAAGCTACTTTATATACATACAAAGTATGAGTGCTCCATGAAAGTCATGAGGTTGGGAAACAGAAGCCCACACAGCTCCTCCCAGCACTGATCTAGGAGAGTGTGCTCTTATTAAAGGTTGGGACCGGGTGAGTCAATCAGTTACCTTCTGGATTGCCATACGTTGAATGGTGATCTCCACCTGTAAGCGGAAAAGGATGCTCGTGTTTATTCAGCAGAGCTTATGGAGGGCCTTATATTGCCGGGCACTGTTGAGGATGCGACTGTGAACACAGCACACAGATCCCTGTTTTCAGGGAATTTACATTCTTGTGGGGGGAGGGGGACAGCCAAGCAGCATAAGGAGGAGGAATGTGAATGTGTATGCCATGTCTAATGGTCATTAGCAGAATGGGGATAATACCAGGGAGAGGCAGATGCAGCTTTAATTTCAGGATTGGAGAGTCTACATACATGCACATGCAAAACACACACAGGCTGACAACCCCATGGACACACATGCACACACACACACGCCATTCATACACACGCACATGCAACACACACTGACATGCACAAATGTGTGTGCACGTGCATACACACATGCAGCATGCAACAAACGTGCAACACAAGGCAGACAAGCACGCATACACATGTGCACACACACATGCATTTACACACATGTGCAACATGTAAATACAAATGCAACACAGAAGCACAATGCCCTCAATGTGCACATCCACACACATGCACATCCCACACATCCCCACATACACACACATGCACATACCACACACACAGGCAACAAAAGCACATATAAAGCACAATTCGCTGAAACATACACATGTACACATGTGTGCATATGCACACACCGATGTGTGCACATGTTAACACCTGTATGCATAAACACATGCATGTACACACAAATAGGCACACACATAAACACATTCGTGTATGTGCATGCCTGTACACACACATGTATACACACAATCCACATGCACAGATGCACATGATATATTCGTGCAGTATGCACATACCACACGAGCACACCCAGATGCACACTCCTGCATCTATCCACATGCACACATGTGCTTGCACGCCCCTAAATGTATGCATGTGAATGGACACACATGGGAAACATGCAATGCACATGCAACCCAAGCACAAACATGCACACATGCAAAATCCACAAGTACATGCCAACACATCTGTGCACATACACAAACATGCTTGTGCTCAATCCACATGTGTGCACAGACACTTGCACACATGCACATGAAATCCACATGCACTTATGCACATGATTACAAAATCCACATGCACATGTACACATGCATGCACACACAATACACACAAGCATACCTGTGTGTGAACACATATGTATACACACACACGTGCACACACATGCACCCAGTAACACCTGTAAGTGGGCCATAGCTCCTTTGAAGAAATGAAGTCCTCAGGGCATGCACAACATCTCCCCCCAGCATGGATGACCAAGGGAAATGCAAATGAGAGACTCGAACGGCCAGTTAGTTGTGCACTGGATGAAAGCATCAGCTTCTCATCAGTGCAGACAGTGTGTTAGTTATTTGCAAATGGACAGTTTTGCCTCACATATTCTGTAAGACATAATTCCTTTACCATAAGTATTTCCATAACGAGAGTTGGGTCTATAGCCCCCTCTTCCTGCAGGATAGAAAAGAGACCACAAAATGCTAGATATTGCTCAGGAAGTCTGCATGATCTTACAGAAGCAAGCAGGTCAGCAAACCTGAAGCAAGATGCTCTTAAAAGCTGCAGAGATTCCAATGCTCTCCCAAGGCCAGGGAAGGTGCACAGGCGCCATCTGGCCCCTGTTTACTGTTTACACTGGTGGCTGAAGGTGCATTAGATGTACATCCCTGAGGGTCTGGAGGCCTGACATAGATGGGCAAATGTGTTTTCTTCGGCATAAAAAAAAATGCCAGCAAATGTTGGTTAAAAAAAAGAGAATAGGATGAAAACGCAGGCCATAAATAGTAATTTATTTAAAATTAAAAAAAAAAGAGTTCCTCCAGGTTGGGTGTGGTGGCTCACACCTGTAATCCTACCACTTTGGGAGGCCAAGGCGGTAAGACCACTTGAGCTCATTTGGAGCCCAGCCTGAGAAACATAGTGAGACCCCGTTTCTACTTAAAAAAAAAAAATAGCTGGGTGTGGTGATGTGCACCTGTAGTCTCAGCTACTACTTGGGAGACTGAGGCAAAAGATTGCTTGAGCCCAGGAGGTGGAGGCTGCAATGATCTATGATCACGTCCCTGCACTCCAGGCTGGGCTACAGAGTGAGATTTTGTCTCAGAAAAACAACAAAAAAAGTTTTTCTATATTTTTCTAATGTGTTAAGAGCAATTTTTTAAAATACAGATTTGAGATTTTTAAAACTAATGCTTTGTGCTGATTTTGAAGTGGAATGACTTATGTGGATAGTGGGTTCTATGGGCTGAACTATATCCCCCTCCAAATTCACAGGTCGCAGTCCTAACCCCCAGGGCATCAGACTGTGACTGTATTTGAACACGACGTCTTTAGAGAGGTGATTAAAATAAAACGAGATCACTAGGGTGGGCCCTAATCCAATAGGACTACAGACCCTATAAGAAGAGGAGATGAGGACACAGACACACACAGAGGGACGACCCTGTGAGGACACAGGGAGATGATGATGTCGACGAGCGCAGGAGAGAGGCTTCAAGAGGAACCAGCCCTGCTCACACCTTGATCTCAGACTTCCAGCCTCCAGGACTGTGGGAGAAGAAATCCCTTTGCTTCAGCCCTCCTGACTCTAGTAATTTACTATGGCAGCCTTAGCAGACTAAAACACTGGGTATTAGAGAAACTTGTCCATTAGAATTTAAAAACGACGAGCGCAACATTTTCTCCCCACTCTCCGCAGGGAGGCCAGACTTTGGGCTTCCCTCTGCGGCCAGCCAAGGTCAGCCCTCACCCCTCAGTGCTCTGCATGAAGCCAGAACCAGCCTAACACGCTCTGCCTCCTTTGGGGATTCGGGGAGAAGCCGCGTGACTCATCCCATGGCGGCGGCTTGCATCCCAGCCGGCACCTCCATGCTGATGCTAATCCGAGCGCTGACTCACAGCCTCGCTCTGCCGGGGCTGGAGAGCAGGGGTCCAGGCAGGAAGGGGAGCACAGGCATCCTCAAAAAGAAGCGTCATGCTCCCAAAACTGGGCTGTGCCTCATGCACGCCTGATGTTCTTGGCCCAGCTGCTGCTTCCACCGGGCCCTGGCCCTGCCAAGGACCACAGGGCTATCTGCTATTTTCTGGCAGTTTTGCCCCAGGGATACAGCAGCACCCTGACCAGTAGGCTTTGATCCATTCGGGAGCCAGATAATGGTCCCCCAAAAATGGCACAGCGCAGACCTCCCGAGACTAACTTCACAGGAAAACAGGAAACGATCAAGGGCTCTCAGGGGAGCCACTTGCTGAATCATTTCTCTCTACCTGATGAGTATGCCAGAGAACAAAAGAACATGTCCTGAATAGCTCCTTACAGAGAGAATTTTCAGAGAATCGTGCATGGGGTGAAAAGGCTCATTCGTAGGCTGTAGGGGTGTGGGGATGGCTTGCTTTATATAACACGCTCCAAGGTGGGCCGGATGTGGTGGTGCAGGCCTGTAATCCCAGCACTTATGGAGGCCAAGGTAGGAGGATCGCTTGAGCCCAGTTCAAGACCAGCCTGGGCAACGTGGTGAAACCACCTTTGCAAAAATTGTAACTGAGGAAATGATGACAGTGAAAGAGGCCAGACCTAACTGACTCTATCTTGCTTCTAACCCTTAAGCTGTCCTTGTTCATTCCTGGGCATAGGCCGAACTAACTTTGGGAAGGAATTCAGTTCATGGTTTGACTCTGAAACAAAACTGATCATAGCCTTTTCCTGAAAACACCTCCTTCTTGCCTGGGGACCAGTTGGACTTTGTAGGACTAACAAATTAGCTACAAGATTAAAAATTATAGTTTAGGGCTGGGCGCAGTGGCTCAAGCCTATAATCCCAGCACTTTGGGAGGCCGATGAGGGTGGATCGCCTCAGGTCAGGAGTTCGAGACCAGCCGGAACAATATGGTGAAACCCCGTCTCTGGTAAAAATACAAAAATTAGCCGGACATGGTGACATGTGCCTGTAGTCCCAGCTACTGGGGAGGCTGAGGCAGGAGAATTGCTTGAACCAGGGAGGCAGAGGATGCAGTGAGCCAAGATCACGCCACTGCACTCAAGCCTGCGCAACAGAGTGATACTCTGTCTCGAAAAAAAACAAAAAAAGAAGAAAAGAAAAGAAAAATTATGGTTTAGGGGTCGTGCAGCCTCTGGCTCAAGAGTCTGAACCTCTGCAAATTGCTCCTGGGGGTAACATCACTATTGTAAAACCTAAGCGCAGCGTTTGAGATATTTTGCAGCCCCTGAACTGGATGGATCAGCTGACACCACCCAGCCCGGTAATCTGGCTCAACCAGTTCCGCCATCCACCCAGGAACAGAAAACAGCAAGAAAACCTCACTTCAGCCCCCTATGGTTCCCTCTGCAACCTGACCAATCAGCCCTCCCCACTTCCCAAGCCCCTACCCGCCAAATTATCTTTAAAAACTCTGGACCCTGAATGCCTGGGGAGACTGATTTGAGTAATAATAAAACTCTGGTCTCGGGCACAGCTGGCTCTGCATGAATTACTCTTTCTCCATTACAATTCCTCTGTCTTGATAAATCGGCCCTGTTTAGGCAGGGGGCAAGGTAAACCCATTGGGCAGTTACAAAGGTGAGACCCCATCTCTACAAAAAATTTTTTAAAAATTTAGCTGGGTATGATGGTGTGTGCCTGTAGCCCCAGCTCCTCGGGAGGCTGAGGTGGGAGGATCGCTTGAGCCCAGGAGTTTGAGGCTGCAGTGAGCTATGATTGCACCACTGCACTCCAGCCTGGGCAACAGAGTGAGACTCTGTCTCTAAATAAATAAATAATAAAATAATAAAAAACTACTCCCAGTGGCTTTCTGTAAAAATATTAAATTTGGTCTTTGCCTGACATTTTCAGTTAAATTGAAACCGCCTTTGCAAAAATTATAACAGTGAGAAAATTACGACAGTGAAAGAGATCTGACCTAACCGACTGCATTGTGCCTGTAGCCCTCGAACTGCCCTAGTTCATTCCTGAACACAGACTCAGATAACCATAGGAGGAAGTTCCAGCTTAACATTCAAACAAAGATAACAGCCCTTTTCTGAAACAAACTCCCTTCTTCCCCAGGGATCAGACTGCCTTTGAAAGACTAACAAATTAGTCACAAGATTAGAAATTATATTAATAGGTTAGGAGCCATGCAGCCGGAGGCCACAAGATTCCAAACCTCTTCAGTTGCTCCTAGGGATGGCATCACTATTGTAAAACCTAAGGTTGAAGTTGAGATATTTTTTAAACCCTGCATTGAGATGCACCAGCCGGCGCCACCCAGACTGGTAATGCGGCTCAGCGAGCTCTGCCGTCCCACACAAGAACAGAAGACAACAAAGAGAATTCATGTCCATCCTCTGTCATTCCACCTCCAACCAACCACTCAGCACTCCCCACGCCCGGGTCTCCTACCAGCCAAATTACACGTTAAAAAGCCCAGTGTCCAAATTTTGGGGGAAGCTGATTTGAGTCATAAAACTCCAGTCTTGGCTAGGTGCAGTGGCTCATGCCCGTAATCCCAGCTCTTTGGGAGGCTGAGGTCGGAGAAACACTTGAGGCCAGGAGTTGAAGACCAGCCTGAGCAATATAGTGAGACCCCATCTCTACAAAAATTTTTTAAAAATTAGGCAGGTGTGGTGGCATACACCTGTGGTCCTAGCTACACAGGAGGCTGAGGCGGGAGGATCGCTTGAGCCCAAGAGGTTGAGGCTGTAGTGAGCTATGATTTCACCACTGCAGTCCAGCCTGGGTAACAAAATGAAACCCTGTTTAAAGAAAAAAAAGCAAAACCTCCAGTTGATATAGGAGTTAAGAAGGAATTAGTTAATTACTTAGGCACATAGCAAGGGTATGGGAGTCCTTGGTAAGGCTTTTCTTTTTAATGAAAAGCAGCCCCAAATCATTTTCTAACAAAGAGCAGCCTGTAAAGTTGAGCTGCAGACATAGACAAGCCAGCTAGGAGCTTACATGGGTGAATGCCGGCAGGAACTAGGGCCTAGACACGTTCAAGATGGCAGCTTCATCTTCCCTCCTCTTTGTCAGCCCCATGTACAGTAAGAAGCAGACAAGATGGCACTGACCAACTGGAAAGCCCATTTACATAACAAAATTAGGGTGGGGCCACCAGCCTTCCCCACGCACTATGTAGAAGTCATACCTGATCGAACCAAAGCCCTATGTAAATCAGACACCACCTCCTCCAGCCTGCCTATAAAAGCTGCTGTGGTCCACAACCTCCCAACTTTTTCAGATGCTTCTCTTTCTCTCTCTCTCTTTCTCTCTCTCCCTCTCTCTCTTGCAAGGAGCTGCTCTCCTCTCTCCTTTCTTCTATTAAACTTTCAACTCCTTAACCCAACCACATGTGTCTGTGTCCTGAATTCTTTCTCAGCGTGCAACAATGAACCCCAGGTATGTACCCCAGACAGCATAGCTGCTTCACATGCTCCCGTTCAGTCAGCTCTGTGTGAATTAAACTCTTTCTCTATTGCAATTCCCGTCTTAATAAATCAGGTCTACCTAGGTAGTAGGTAAGGGGAACCCCTTAGCTAGTTACGGAAAGATGGTGGAAGAACTCATAGTACGTTGAGTTGAAGGTGGTCAATTCTTTTTTAGTGTCTTTTTTTTTTTTTTTTTTTTTTTTTTGAGACAGGGTCTCACTCCATGGCCCAGGCTGGAAGGTAGTGGTGCTATCACGGTTCACTGCAGCCTCAAACTTCCAGGGTCACTTCCACCTCCCAAGTAGCTGGGACCACAGGCGCACACTTCTATGCCCAGCTAATTTTTGTATTTTCTTGTAGAGACAGGGTTTCACTATTTTGCCCAGGCTGGTCTTGAACTCCTGAACTCAAGGGATCCACCCACCTTGGCCTCCTAAAGTGCTGGGATTACAGGCGTGGGCCACCATGCCCGGCCAAAAGTAGACAGTTCTTGACCCCAGGTAATGAGCACCTTGTCATGAGCCCCCTCCCATCCTGAAGCTTGTCTGTGTCATAGGGAGTGAGTTCTGAGGATGGGCTACCTATAGGGCCACAGCTATTGCTCCTTTGAAGTGGACAGTCGAGCGTCATGCATTGCTTTCATTTTGTTAAATGGATCTGATGACAACACTCGCTTCCGAGGTAACGAAGATGACGGACATCAAAATATTTTACTCCAAAATATATTGCTTTGCCTTATTTTGAAATTGCCGCTCCAGGGCCAGCAGACTGAGGTGGGGAAATTGGCATCTGTAGAGGATCTTTGCTGTTGCAGCCAGGCCTTCCCTTTCTAAGCTTTTCCTGGATGTAGGAGAGAGAAACGGAGACTCTGACACCTTTACAGGTCTGAAAAGAAACATTTACCATGGTCGTCTCTGAGCACTGCTACCTGGGAACCTTCATCTGCATAACAAGGACCCCCTTGCTAAGCAGGCCTCTTCCTGTCTGCCTCTCATCACCTGGCTTGCCACCCGTTAAACCTGCTTTATCAACGTCACCTATTTGGGGCCATGCTCTGAGCCCACATTCTTCCTGCAAAGAACAACAAATAGCAAACTCAAATAGTAAAGACATGGAATCAGCCTAGGTTCCATCAATGGTAGACTGGATAAGGGAAATGTGGCCCATATACAATGTGGCCCATATACACAGCCATAAAAAAGAACAAGATCATGTCCTTTGCAGCAACACGGATCGAGCTGGTGGCCATTCTCCTGAGCAAACTAATGCAGGAACAGAAAACCAAATACCATGTGTTCTCATTTACAAGTGGGAGCTAAACACGGAGTACGCATTGTGAAAGGAAATTAAATTTTGTGATCCTTAACTCATTTAGTCAAAGGGAAAAGTCAAGCTGGGAACTGGGTCACACAAACCTGCCTCCCCCTTTTGGTTCCTAAATAAAATGGCTACAAGATGAAAAGCTACACGTCTCCCCCATATTTTGCCCACAAGGAAAATCCTAGTGAGCTGTGAAGATTTCACCATGACAATATGCAAATCGATAGCTTTGCAGTCACCCCCGCCCAGCAGACACAAATCATATGTGATTGCTCCCCTGCCCCATTTTGTCCAGATTATCTTATGCAACATGCAGATTCCCTGCATTTTCCCTCTGCCCCATTTGTCTATGCCATCTTATGTAAAAAAACACAGATTCACTGAGCCAGACAAAAGCATGAATAACTCTTTTTCCCTACCCCCCCCTCCATGAAAATTATATACTTCTCAATTACCCCCACCCTTTCCCCTTTAAATTTGCAGCCTTCAAAATCATCTTCGGAGAAGGCCACAGACCTGTCTCCTGGGGCGCGTCCTTAACCTTAACTTTGGCAAATAAATCTTTTACACTCGTCTCGTCATTTTTCTCGATTGACAACATGGACACAAAGAAGGGAACACCAGACACCAGGGCCTACTTGAGGGCAGAGGGTGGGAGGAGAGTGAGGATGGAAAAACTACCTATCAGGTACTATGCTTATTACCTGGGTGATGACATAATCTGTACACCAATCCCCGGTGACAAACAATTTCCCTATATAACAACCCTGCACAAGGACCCCTGAACCTAACATCAAAGTTAGAAAAGATGGTCTATAAGCTTCTGCATCCCATCGGTGGTTGAGTCTTGGTTCTGAAGGTTTGTGTGTATATCCACTCAATAAATTTATACGCTTTTTCTCCTGTTAATTAAGCTGCCTCATGTCAGTGATTCAGAGAAAACTTAGGGGGCCAACAGCCTTGGCTCTCACAAAGCCTAATGAGACCATATCTTAAAAAAAAAAAAAGAAAGAAAGAAAAAGAAAAAAAAGTACTTCCCACATTACCAGAGCTCTTGGCACATATTAGTTTTAACCAAAAAGATGGTTACTCAAGGCCGGGCATGGTGGCTCACGTCTGTAATCCCAGCACTATGGGAGGCTGAAGAGGGCGGATCACCTGAGGTCAGGAGTTCAAGACCAGCCTGACCAACATGGTGAAATCCCGTCTGTACTAAAAATACAAAAATTAGCCAGGTGTAGTGGCTCATGCCTGTAATCCCAGCACTTTGGGAGGCTGAGGCAGATGGATCACCTGAGGTCAAGAGTTCGAGACCAGCCTGACCAACATGGTGAAACCCTGTCTCTACTAAAAAAACAAAAATTAGCCCGGTGTAGTGGCACATGCTTGTAATCCCAGCTACTTGGGAGGCTGAGGCAGGAGAATCACTTGAACCCGGGAGGCCAAGGTTGCAGTGAGCAGAGATCGCACCACTGCACTCCAGCCTGGGCAACAAGCGAAACTCTGTCTCAAAAAAAAAAGAAAAGAAAAGAAAAGATGGCTACTCAATTCATTGAAGGTGTACAAAACTCTTAACAAAGGGAAAATGTTAAAATGGAGATGATGGTTTAAAATCAACCTACAGAGTGTTTTGTTATTGTTTTCCTTCTCAGTGATGACATTTTGATTCAGTCGTTTTCCAAACCGGAGAGGATCTGAGGGTTTCAAGGCCCCCTGGTCTCCATGAGAAAAACTCAACCAAGCCAAGAGCCTGTTTATGGCTTCTGTAGAACACGGCTTGCACTCTGGGCATAAGCACCGACCGAAAGAGTTCTCTTGCTTTTTTTCTTTTCTTTTCTTTTCTTTTTCTTTGAGACAGGATCTCAGTCTGTCACCCAAGCTGGAGTGCAGTGGCACCATCTTATCTCTGTCTGCTCACTGAAGCCTCGACCTCCTGGGCTCAAGTGATCCTCCCACCTCTGCCTCCTGAGTAGCTGGAACTACAGGCACATGCCACTACACCTGGCTAATTTTTGCATATATGTATTTTTTGTAGAGACAGGGTTTTTCCATGTTGTCCAGGCCGGTCTCAAACTCCTGGGCTCAAGCAATCCTCCCACCTCAGCCTCCCAAAGTGCTGGGATGACAGGCATGAGCCACCGCGCCCGGCCATTGAAAGTGTTTTCTATTCTGTTTGAAGTGAGCCAGCTGCGTGTGCCCCTAAAGAATTTCCAGTTTGTTGGATGCTCTCTCTCTCTCTAATTAGTTGTATAGTTCTTTGCTCTGTTTACTTTTACCTAAACAAAGGTGTGTGTGTGTGTATGTGTGTGTGTGTGTGTATGTGTGTGTGTGTATGTGTGTGTGTGTGCGCGTGTGTGTATATGTGTGTGTGTGTGTGCGTGTGTGTATGTGTGGCTGCACCCACCCTCCTGGGGAACAGAAGCGGAACAGCCCAGCACAGACAGGTTCTCAGAAGACCAGGCACCAGCGCACAGCCCCCTACTCACCAAAGACTCCAGGTAGAAGGCCCAGGGCAGAGTGCAACCGGGAGCCCTAGAAAGACGACCCCTCCCACCCTCCGCCCACCACCGCGTGCCCAGCTGTAGGGGTACCGTGCGTGTTGTCGGAGTTGCCATAACTGGAGTAGCCACCGCCGCCACCTCCTGTTAGACAGAGAAGGTAGAGTTGAGGGATGTTCAGGTGTCCGAGCGTGGGGTTTCCTGCGGGTGTTGGTCTGTCCAGCTCGTTGGGAATGGCAACAAGTCGTGTGAACGTGTCACTGCCAAGAGAGCTCCAAAGAGTGACCAGCAGGGGAGAGTCAAGGGTGGCCCCACCAAAGCTTCCTCTTCCCCGTGGGAAAACTCATGCCAACACCGAGCTCTAGCTATCAAAAACACTTTGCCATCACAGGACTAACATTTACCCTGGGGACTCCAAATTCACGCAGGCGCACCCGCTTCCTGCCGAGAAACTGATATGAGATCAGCCACCCCGACGCAAGATTAGGAGGACCTTCCAGCAGATGGTCTCAATCGTAAATGTTCTCAGTTTCTCCTTTCAAAAATAACTAGTAATTTTTAGTTTATTCCTGATTGTTATTGTAATAAATTCTAAGACAGCGCTCTTTATTTATTGCAAGTAAACACGGCAGAAAAGATGACTGGATGAAAGCTGGTTGTCCGAAAGATGCAGGTCCAGCTTTGCAAAATATCTGGGACAAGTCCTTTATGTCTTCTAAAATAAAATTGCAGAACTAAACAGGCCAGAAACCTCACATGCTTGAAAATAAAGCCTCAGACATCACACTCTTCAGCCCAATGTTGTATGCATCTGTCTCCTATAGTCTGTACTTGTATTTCTATATGAAAGATTATTGATAGACATTCACCCCCAATTACAGAGAAAACTTTGTATTAGAAGTGTTTATATATGTCTGTGTGTATAAAGATAAATGTACATATATAAAGGTGTATATATATACACACATACACACACACACATACCTAAATGTATATACATATATAGATGAAGGGACCTATATACACATATATAAAACAGTATGCATACATATGTAAAGGTATACACCTATATATAACAGTATAGAAACATATGTAAGCTATATATGCATATATATGGAAAGACATTTACAAATATCTGTTTATACAAATAATGCATATATACATATAAAATATATATTTATATAAGATATTTATACATATATAAAGGCTATATATAGATATATAAATATATTTATGAAGATATTTATACACATAAAGACATATACATATGCATATATAAAAGTGTATATATAAATGTACATATACATATATAAAATCATATGTAGGTGTATATGTACATATAAAGATATATATAAATAAAGGTATATAATTATATATGTATGAATGTATATATTTATATAACATATACATAAAATTTAAAAATGTATATAAAATGTATATGTATATTAAGATATATTAAAGATATATATAAAGATACATTAAAAGATATACATATAGACCAGGTACAGTGGCTCACGCCTGTAATCCCAACGCTTTGAGAGGCTGAGGCAGGTGGATCACGAGGTCAGGAGTTCAGGACCAGCCTGGCCAAAATGGTGAAACCCCGTCTCTACTGAAAATACAAGTTAGCCAGGCGTGCTGGCAGGCGCCTGTAATCCCAGCTACTCAGGAGGCTGAGGCAGAGCATCACTTGAACCCGGGAGGCAGAGATTGCAGTGAGCCAAAATCGTGCCACTGCACTCCAGCCTGGGCGACAGAGCGAGACTCCGTCTCAAAAAAAATAAATAAATAAAAAAGATATGTATATACATATTTAAAGACATTTATATACCTATATAAAGATATATACACTTGTATATATAAAGTTGTGTGTACATATATAACACATATAAAAGTATATACACATAAAGGTATATGTGTACATATATAAAGGCATTTATACACACATATAAAGATATACACATATGTATATATAAAAGTGTATATATAAATATATACATATATAGATAAAAGCACATACACGTAAAGGTATATACGTACATATATAAAGATGTATATAAATAAAGGCATATATTTAATTATATATGTAAAGATATATATTTATATAACATACACATAAAATATAAAAATGTATATGAAATGTATATGTATTTAAAGATATACATGAAGATATATTTTTTAAAAAGATATATTAAAAGATATACATATAAATACATAAATATATATAAAAAGCATATATCTGCATATAAATATAAAGATATATATACACATATAAAACATGTACCTATGAAAAGATATATATAAGGATATATATAAAGTCAGGATATACATATATAAAAACATAGAAAGGTATCCACGTACTGTATATATACAAAAGCATGTATATACACACATGAAAAAAACCGTATACCTACATATGTAAATGTATTTATATATATTTAAAAGCATATATACACACAAATATAAAGATACATAAACATTTATATACACACAAATGAAGATTGATAAGCATGCAGATACACAAAGGTGTGTCTGGACATGTACACCCACACTTACACATATACAAGTCTAAACAGAAATGACTGCAAGTGTTTCAGTGGACCCTCCAGTTCTACCTGTTCATTTTGTTTCCATCCAGTCCACCAGCCTGGAGAGGCGGACAGATGCCCAGACCGCAAACCCCACTGATGCGGCCATGGGGCCTTCTCTGTCATCCCCTGCACCAGCTTATCGTCTACTCGTCACCAACTTTGCCCCAACCTCAGCTCTCTCATCCCCAGCTTCAGGCCTCTCATCCCACCCTCTCTGTGCAAATTCAATGTGTCGCATCTGGGGAGGCTCGGCACCTACCTGCAGGCGGCCGCGGCCTGGGCCTGGGTGGGTAGCGTCCGTCATCACGGTCCACATCATTGGAGTAACCTGTGGGGCAGAGCACGCGGCATTGCTAATGAGACCTCTCCAAAGGTCCCCTTCACACCAGGTCTGCGCTGGGGGCACTGGGACAGGTTTTGGAGAAGAGCGTTCCGACGCCAACTGGCTCTTTGCAGGACGCCCACAGGCACCAGGAATTAAATTACCTTGTGGGCTGGCCGCCTTGCCTGCAAGGAGGCGTGTGCAGGGCTCAGAACGTCTGCAGTGTGGCCTCATATTGCTGATGTTTGCCCCTCTTCTGCTCAAAGCCCTCCCAGGGCCAACCGTGAGCTGGGGTGAAGCTCAGGCTGTCGTGTCTGCCTGCTGCCTGGATCCCTCTCTCAGGGTGCCCCGTCTCCAAATCCCCTGCCCTTCCCTCCTTCCCTGGATGTTCCCCGTTGCTCCTGCCTCTGGACCTTTGCATGCCCCTTTCCCTCTGCTTCCTCCTGGCCATCCTTCCTGGATGAGCCAACATCATCTCTCACCATGTCCTCGTCCAGCTCTCGTTCTGCCCCACCTCCCACCTAGGCCCATCCCCTGCTCAGAATCCTCCAACATCGTCTCATATCCTGCCCCTCCCTAGTCCTTAAGCAAGCCCGGAAGGAGACTCCAGGCTTTTCCTTCTCTCCAGATGGCTCCTCTTGCCCCATCAACCAGGCACCTCCCCCAGGCTTCTCCATCACCATACGCATGCTCCTAACCCCACCCCTCATGTTAGCAGTGGCCGATTCCCCAGGGAGAATTCCAGCTTCTCAGGTCCCCACAATCCACTCTCCTTTTCTCTTTCAAGTTCCTGCTCAACTATCTTGTCTGAAACCAGCACCATCCCCCTGTCTCTCTCTTGGCTCCCCACAGCACAGCCACTACCCACCCCAATAGATTTGTTTCATCCATTCGTTCCTGCTCCTTACTGCCCTGACACATGAGACCTACCTGCTTCCTCCCAAAAAACAAAGAGGCACCTGCAAGACAGAGAAGATCCCAGAGCCCTGAGAATCCACCCTGAGAGAGCTTTCTCAATAACCCAAGGCTGCTTTGCAAGCCTCATTTCCTAAGACGTCCTTTGCTGCCCTGACAAAGTTCCAACTGCTGCGTTCACCTGTGCCTCTGCCCTCTGATGGTGTCTGTCATAGACTGAGCTACTTCAGGCTCACATGAGATCCAAGGAGACCTTCCTTCTATGGTTCCTGGACCCCGAATTAAGCCTTGGAGTCTGCCTTTCCTCTCCAAGATTGGTCTATAGATAAGTAATTAGGTCTTTGGTCTTGATCTATAAGAAATCCATGCTAATGTGCACCATTGCCACTCTAGGGGGTAGGAAACATGCCGATTGGGTTTATTAAACGTGTGAAATGCAAGCCAGGTGCAACCCAGCACTTTGGGAGGTGGAGGCGGGAGGATTGCTTGAGGCCAGGAGTTGGAGACCAGTCTGGGCAACATAGTGAGACCCCCCGTCTCTACAAAAAATACAAAAAATTATCTGGGCTTGGTGGTGTGCGCCTGTAGTCCCATCTGCCAGGAGGATCACTTGAGCCCAGGAACTGGAGGCTGCAGTTAGCTATGATCACACCACTGCATTCCAGCCTGAGTGACACAGAGAGACCCTGTTTCAAAAAAAAAAACAAGTATAAAATACAAAAGGCAGAGTGGTTGTTCTGCTTTGCTTTAACATGGACCATCCCCTCAGCACAGACTCTCCAGAGCTTTGGGACTGCAAGTAAGTGAGTGCCCCTAATCTGATCCCGCAGTTGCATACATCTGTGAAGCTGAAGTCGAGGTAGCATGCACAGAGGCTCTGGGGAGTTCAAGAGTCATTGCACTTGGCTTAAGAGGCTGTTTCCTAGGGCTGGGCTCAGTGGCTCACATCTGTAATCCCAGCACTTTGAGAGATCAAGGCAGGAGGGTCACTTAAGGCCAGGAGTTTGTGACCAGCCTGGGCAACAGACGGAAACCCTGTCCCAACACACACACATACACACACACACACACACACACACACACAAAGAAAAAGAAAAAGAAAGAAAAAGAAAAAGAAAAAAGAAAAAATTAGCCAGGTGGAGTGCTGTGTGTCTGTAGTCCCAGCTATTCAGGAGGCTAAAGTCGGAGGATTGCTTGAGCCCAGGAGGTGGAGGCTGCAGTGAGCTGTGATCCCGCCACTGCATTTCAGCCTAGGCAACCAAGCAAGTTCCTGTCTCAAAGAAAAAATAATAAAAAAGGGATGTTTCCTAAAACAGCTTTTTTATTTTTACTGTTTTTGAGATGGAGTCTTGTTCTGTCGCCCAGGCTGGAGTGCAATGGCATGATCTCGGCTCACTGCAACTCCAACTGAACTCCACCTCCCAGGTTCAAGTGATTCTCCTGCCTCAGCCTCTCAAGTAGTTGTGATTACAGGTACATGCCACCATGCCTGGCTAATTTTTGTATTTTAATGGAGATGGGGTTTCACCATGTTGGCCAGGCTGGTCTCGAACTCCTGACCTCAAGTGGTCTTCCCACTTCGGCCTCCCAAAGTGCTGGGATTACCTGAATGAGCCACCACACCTGGCCTCTAAAACAGCTTTGAACAGGGAACCTCTGACATAAAGATCCCTTGTTCATGTCTTGGTGGACGAATGCTATGAATCACAAGACCAGAGCCTTTTGAGGAGGAAGAACTATTGTAGAGCTTTCAAGGAAATGGAGTTGAAGCTATACACCCTGATGAAGGGATGTAGAGGTACGTCTTTCATTCATGAATCCAGCTGTTTGCCTGTTGGGGCTCAAGCATTAATGACTTCACTGACCTTCACCCAGGACTCATTGTGTGCCAGGCACAGCTTTCCAGACTAGGGAATGCAGCAGTGAATGAAAGGCAAAAATCCATGCCCATGTAGAGTTCTCATTCTAATTCAAAGGAATCAACTAAACACAATTGCACGGCGTTGCATGTAAGAACATATCAAGCAGTATGGAGCACGGGAATGCAGAGGAAGGAACCACCTCCTGGGGGAACATAGTCTAGGATACAACGTTGTGGTTTTGGAGACTTGCAGGAGGTGGGTGAATGGGCAAAAGTGTGTTCATTTTTCTAGGGAAGAAACACAATTCTTCAGTTGCAAGACCCAAGGGAAAAGGCACTGGGACATACCCAAAGCTTGTTTCCTTGGATTTCACGAAGAGTGCCTTGAACCCTAGGAATATGACAACATCCAAGCAACGTCCTGAAACAATCACAATCAGGGGAACTCCCAATGGTTAAAGCAGGTGGAGAGAGGAAGACACCCAGTGTATCTTAGCTTCCCCAATCTGCACACATTTGCCCACCAATGGAATCGCTGAGACTCTTCCAACTTTACAGACCAGCGTCTTTTTCCTGAGTGTCTCACGTTTGTGAGACACAATTGCCAAGACGGAGATGGGAAGTGCTGTAGGAACACAGGCAAAGTGGCCGCAGATAACTCTTGCAGAGGGAAGAATAAGTGAGTAGAACACAGACCAACAAAAAAAAAAAAAAACAAGAAAAAATTGCCTTCCTCCATCATAACTTGAAATGTCTTAGTGTGCATGGTATTTTTCAGTCGATGTCATCAAAAACATTTAAATTTATTTACTATCAACTAAATGTAATCCCCAGGTGCTGGTGGATAGTAGAACTGAACTCCTCGCAAAACAGTGTCTGTGCATTTCAAAAGCAATTGGTCTTTCACCATGGAGATGAGAATTTTTAAGTCATTAAATAATACTTGTGGCCGGGCGCGGTGGCTCACGCCTGTAATCCCAGCACTTTGGGAGGCCGAGGTGGGCGGATCACGAGGTCAGGAGATCGAGACCACGGTGAAACCCCATCTCTACTAAAAATACAAAAAATTAGCCGGGCGCGGTGGCGGGCGCCTGTAGTCCCAGCTACTCGGGAGGCTGAGGCAGGAGAATGGCGTGAACCCGGGAGGCGGAGCTTGCAGTGAGCCGAGATCGCGCCACTGCACTCCAGCCTGGGCGACAGAGCGAGACTCCGTCTCAAAAAAAAAAAAAAAAAAAATAATAATAATAATAATAATACTTGTATCCAACCACCCCTCCCCCCCGCCTTTTTTTGAGACAGAGTCTCACTCTATCACCCAGATAGATTGTGCATTGGCACAATCTTGGCTCAAGGCAACCTCCGCCTCCTGGGTTCAAGTGATTCTCCTGCCTCAGCCTCCCCAGTAGCTGGGATTACAGGCATGCGTCACTCTGCCCAGCTAATTTTGTATTTTTAGTAGAAACAGGGGTTCACCATGTTGGCCGCTGGTTTCAAACTCCTGACCTCAGGTGATCTGCCTGAGGAGACCTCGGCCTCCCAAAGTGCTGGGATTACAGGCCTGAAGCACTTCTTTTTTTTTTTTTTCCTTTTGAGACAGGGTCTCGCTCTGTCTCCCAGGCTGGAGTGCTGCGGCGTGATCTCAGCTCACAGCAGCCTCCGCTTTGCGGGTTCAAGCGATTCTCCTGCTTCATCCTCCTGAGTAGCTGGATTACAGGCATGTACCACCACGCCCGGCGAATTTTTGTATTTTTAGTAGAGACAGGGTTTCATCATATTGCTCAGGCTGGTGTCAAACTCCTGACCTCAAGTGATCCGCCCACCTCGGCTTCCCAAAGTGCTGGGATTACAGGCATGAGCCACTGTGCCTGGCCCCAAACACTTCTAAAATGGACTTTAATACTGATTACCAGGCTGGGCCACAATAGCTGGTGCCTGTAATCCCAGCATTTTGGGAGGCTGAGGCAGAGGATTGCTTGAGGCCGGGAGTTCAAGAATAGCCTGAACAACACAGCAAGATCCTGTCTCTGCAAAAAATTTGAAATATAGCCAATATAGGTGGTGAAATATAGGTGGTGCAATGTAGGTGGTGAAATGTAGGTGGTGCACATCTGTAGTCCTAACTACTTGAAAGGCTGAGGGAGGAAGATTGCTTGAGCCCAGGAGTTCGAGGCTGCGATTACATCACTTCACTCTGGCCAGGGCAACAGAGCGAGACCCTGTCTTCAAAGTAAATAATAAAATAAAATAGTAAAATAACATAGAATCAAATAAAATAAAGTAAAATAACATAGAATCAAATAAAATGGTAAAATAAAGTAAAATAACACAGAATCAAATAAAATAGTAAAATAAAATAAAATAAAAATAAATAAATAAATACTCATTACCTCCACTGTTGCCGGAATTGCCAGGCTGGGGTTGAGGGCGTGGCTTTGGCCTTGGGTAGATATCTGTTGGAAAACAACAGTATGATTTCAGAAAAATAATGACATCTTTCAGGTAGATACCATCTATAAATA
Organism: Gorilla gorilla gorilla; assembly: GCF_029281585.2. Classification (NCBI taxonomy): domain Eukaryota; kingdom Metazoa; phylum Chordata; class Mammalia; order Primates; family Hominidae; genus Gorilla; species Gorilla gorilla. The sequence goes on along the minus strand of NC_073247.2, from coordinate 12,047,182 downwards.
AGAATGCCAAAGTACAGAAAAGATGTTACTGCCCATTGCTTTTACGGAGCTTGTTAATCATGTAGACAATATTCATAATACCACCTCAGAGCTTACAATTAAAAAAAAAAAACGTTTATTTTTGTACCCTAAACTTACACCACTGGTGCTTTCGCAAGAAGTGCAGGGCTCTCTGAAATTAACAGGGCAGAAAGTGCGTTGTGGACCTCTCCCTGTTTAGGGCTACTGCAGATGCCAGCACCATTTACAGAAGTCAGTCACTTCTATAAATGTGAGGATGAAACATCTGACCTTTTCATAGCGTGTTATATTTCCATCTTGCTTGAGTTGCACCCTTTCATTTGAATTTGTGTTGCTGCTGTTTTGAGACAGGGTCTTGCTCTGTTGCCCAGGCTGCGGTGCAGTGGTGCGATCATAGCTCCCCGCAGCCTCGAGTTCCTAGCAGTAGCTCAGTCTACAGGTGCACACCACCATAGTTGGCTAATTTTTAAAATTTGTGTAGAGACAAGGTCTTGCTCTGTTGCCCAGGCTGGTCTCAAATTCCTGTTCTTAAGCAATCGTCCTGTCTTGCCTTTCCATTTGGACTAGAAACTTTATTTTCTGTACCCATTTTATATTCCTGGTACCTGGCACTGCCAGTACCTGGCAAGTGCTTATCCACATTGGCTCAAGAGTGAAATTACTTTAATTCACAAAAAAGGCAAGGATGCTGTTCTGAAAGTCCTTCCTCAGGACAGACATCTCAGAACACTGGAAATCTGGGCTGAGAATGACTAGTTTTTCACTTCTCAAAATAGTCTCTCTCTCTTTCCCTTTCTCTCTCTCTTGAGACAGGGTGTTGCTCTGTTGCCCAGGCTGGAGTGCAGTGGTGAATCATAGCTCACTGCAGCCTCCACCTCCTGGGCTCAAGTGATCCTCCTGCCTCAGCCTCCTGAGTATAGCTAGGACTACAGGCATGGACCACCATGCCCTGCCTAGACTCTGACTCTCTTTTTTTTTTTTTTTGAGAAGGAGTTTTGCTGTTGTTGCCCAGGCTGGAGTGCAGTGGCATGATCTTGGCTCCCTGCAACCTCCGCCTCCTGGGTTCAAGCAATTCTCTGGCCTCAGCCTCCCAAGTAGCTGGGATTACAGGTATACACCACCATGCCCAGCTAATTTTTGTATTTTTAGTAGAGACAGGGTTTCACCATGTTGGCCAGGCTGGTCTCGAAATCCTGACTTCAGGTGATCCACCCACGTCGGCCTCTGAAAGGGCTGGGATTACAGGCATGAGCCACCACGCCCAGCCTAGACTCTCTTTTGAGGTCTCTAAAATGATACAACTGTGGGGGATTATGGAAACTTGGGGGCCAAACAGAGGAGTGGGGACTGGACACAAGGGAGCTTTGGTTTCTAGGCCAGAAGGCACTGCCCGGAGCACGAGCTGCATATTCGTGGCTTGGTTCAGGAAGTCTCTGGGTACCTCACTGTAAGGTCAGTCCTCCCTCAAAACGCCTTCATCTGTGAGCTTCCCTCCTCCATTCACACACAGAACCTCCAATTGCATTGATTCCTGGGCTTACTCCTGAGGCCTCTCTCCTTGGCTTGTAGACACCATCTTCTCCCTGTGTCCTCACAGGGTCGTCCCTCTGTGTGTGTCTGTGTCCTCATCTCCTCTTCTTATGAGATGTCTTAGTCCATTTCAGGCTGCTATCACAGAATACCAAAGACTGGGTGGCTTATAAACAACAGACATTGATTCTCCCACAGTCCTGGAGGCTGGGAGTCTGAGATCAAGGTGTGGGCTGGGCTGGGCTGGTTCCTCCTAAGGCCTCTCTCCTGGGCTTGCAGATGCCATCTTCTCCCTGTGTCCTCACAGTGTTGTCCCTCTGTGTGTGTCTGCGTCCTCATCTCCCCTTCTTATGAGGTGTCTTAGTCCATTTCAGGTTGCTGTCACGGAACACCATAGACTGGGTGGCTTATAAACAACAGACATTGATTCTCCCACAGTCCTGGAGGCTGGGAGTGTGAGATCAAGATATGGTCTGGGCTGGTTCCTCCTAAGGCCTCTCTCCTGGGCTTGTAGATGCCGTCTTCTCCCTGTGTCTTCATATAATCTTTCCTCTGTGTGTGTCTAAGTCCTCATCTCTTCTTATTAGGATACTAGTCCTATTGGGTCAGGACCCACCCTAGTGACTTCATTTTACATTAATCTCCTTCTTAAAGGCCCCATCTCCAAAGACAGTCACATTCTGAGGAAACTGGGGGTTAGGACTTCATCCTATGAATTTGCGGGGAGACATAATTCATCCCATAACAGCTTGCATCAAAAAGAATCCGTGCCTGTCTTGTTACTTTCAAGACAACATGGGGACAGGCACAGTGGCTCACACCTGTAATCCCAGCATTTTGGGAGGCCAAGGCGGGCAGATCACCTGAGGTCAGGAGTTTGAGACCAGCCTGGCCAACATGGTGAAACCCTGTCTCTGCTAAAAGTACAAAAATTTGCCAGGTGTGGTGTTGCATGCCTGTAATCCCAGTTACTCGGGAGGCTAAAGCAGGAGAATCGCTTGAACCCAGGAGGCGGAGGTTGCAGTGAGCCAAGATCATGCCATCGTGCTATTGCACTCCAGCCTGAGCAATAGAGTGAGACTCTGTCTGAAAAAAAAAAAGACAACATGGATAGGAGCTGCTGGGGTCAGAGAAAAGAATCGGTGAGCAACGCTGACATCTCTCAAAGGGACAAGCACAGACATAGGAAGCAGAGTCAACAGTTGGCCTGAGAAATGCCGCAGGAGCTCATGGAAGCCAAGAAAAATGTGCTGAATTTCAAAGGACACAGAGAGAATTTTGGGTTCCTCCAGATCAAATTCTAAGGGAAAGAGACCACTGGGCTCCAAGCATGCCTGGAGCCATCTGGAGAAAGCTGGCTGGTGTGTGGTAAATACTTATAAATCCCCCAGCCACCTATCAAGTCAATGGAGGGAGAATGAGAAAGAGAACATGGAAAGGCCTAGGACATTCCATCTCTGGGGTCTTCCCAATGTTGCCCATCAACAATTGCCTTCGTTGTCTGAGGGATTGTTCCAGAACACCCCATCTTGGAGGGACGTTACACATTGTTTTCTAGGGCTCTTCCTCGTTCTCAAGATACACACTTGGGAATCTAGGCTAGCCTGGGCTCATTTGGGCTAGCCTGGGCAAGAACACTGGTTAAGGGGAATTTCTGCTCATATACCACACTATCCATAATTAACTTCCAACCAGCTTCATTTTTCCTTTTCCTTGGGTGTGTACGTTAAATTTGCTCATTTCCTGTGTTAAATACTCCATGTTCTCACGTTCAATCGTGAAAGGAAAATAAATCTTAGGACCCCAAAATCATTAAGCCAAGGGAAAAGTCAAGCTGGAAAAAAAAAGTTAGTCAGACCTGCCTCCCATTTTCTTTCTAAATAAGATACCTACAAAAAAATTTTTTTAAGTTTTTTAAAAGCTACATACTGTCCTCACAATCTGAGGAAAGTAAACTGTTTTGTTTACCCTAAAACAGTTCTGTGGAATTTCACCCTGGCAATGTACACTGACAGCTCATCTTCACAGGTGTGGGACAGAAAGTCATCCCCTCTGCTCCCCTGAGACAAATGCATGTCTGATTGCTTCCTCTGCCCTATTGTTGATGAAAAATGCAGATTCACTGGGCCAGACTGAGGCATAAGTACTATTCCTTTGCCCTGTCTCACATGTAAATTGAGTTTTCAGTAAAAGGCCAATCAAGGACTTAGAAGAATGCAACTAGTTGTCTCATATCTTCCTGTGACCTGGAAGCCCCTGCTTCCAGTTGTCCCGCATTTCCAGATCAAACCAATGTACTTCTTATACATATTGATTGATATCTCCTGTCTCCCTAAAATGTATAAAACCAAGCTGTGTCCTGACAACTTTGAGCACTTGTCATCAGGACCTCCTGAGGCTGTGTCACGGGCACGTCCTTAACCTTGGCAAAATAAACTTTGTAAACCGATCGAGACCTGTCTCAGATATTTTGGATTCACACAGTATTGGTTAATAATTCAGGACTGCCATGTTAAAGGCATCAGCGTGGCTGGATTTAAGCACAACATGAAAAACCAAAGTCGGAAAGGAAGCCTCCTCTTTGTTGGGACAAGCATCAGGAGATTGAGGCTTGAGTCATGGGGGGTCACCTCCCCAGCCTAAGCCTCTCTTCCCCCACTCCTCCTCCTACTGGGGTTCATGAATCACTTTGCTGTGGGAGGGGCTGAGTGTTCACACTCTGAAGATGGCCCATCTTAAAGGATCTCGCATTTTAAGTTTTTTTTTTTCTTATTCCTTTTTTTTTTTTTTTTGAGACGGAGTCTCGCTCTGTTGCCCAGCCTGGAGTGCAGTGGCGCCATCTCAGCTTGCTACAACCTCTGCCTCCCAGGTTCAAGCGATTCTCATGCCTCAGCCTCTCGAGTTGCTGGGAATACAGGCCACGACTAATTTTTGTATTTTTAGTAGAGATGGGGTTTCACCATGTTGGCCAGGCTGGCCTTGAACTCCTGACCTCAGGTGATCCACCAGCCTCGGTCTACCAAAGTACTGGGATTACAGACGTGACCCACCATGCCCAGCCACGCATTTTAAGTCCTGATGAATTCTCTGGGAGGGAAGCCCACGGCAGTCTGTTTAACTGGGCGTTTCCCAAGTATGTTTCAGCAAGAAACACGTTCCCTGTGGAATTCCCATGAGTGCCTTGCAACATAGCCATGATCTGCAGGACAATGGTTTTTAAAAGACTAGGAGGAAATAGCAGGAGAAAAAGGTGGGTGGTGATTGGGATTTTCATCATGAAAGAGGGGGAAAAAAGAAAGACTAGCTGGCTTAACTAATGCAGTTAAGGGTGAGGTGGTGTTTTGGGGTTTTGTTTTGTTTGGTTTGGTTTGGTTTGGTTTTTCGAGACAGAGTCTCATTCTGTTGCCCCGGCTGGAGTGCAGTGGCGCAATCTTGGCTCACTGTAACCTCCCTCTCCTGGGTTCAAGCAATTCTCGTGTCTTAGCCTCCCAAGTAGCTGGGATTATAGGCGCGTGCCACCATGCCCAGCTAATTTTTGTATTTTTGGTAGAGACAGGGTTTCGCCATGTTGGCCAGGCTGGTCTCGAGCTTCTGACTTCAGGTGATCTGCCCGCCTCAGCCTCCCAAAGTGCTGGGATTCCAGGCGTGAGCCCCCACGCCCGGCCTGAGGTGTAGTTTTTCAAGTGGGTGTCACCTCCCTTGGGTCTTGGTCTCTGTTTTTAATGATTCCTTGTAAGAGGAGATAATTTCTGTCCATCTGGATGTGCGTGTCTGCAATGAATGGACACACTGTTAAGCTGTGAAAGTTTAAAGCCAGAGCAAACTACCAGGAAGCTTCCAGAACCCCTCTTGATTTAGCCAGCTTCACGCTGCTCTGCCTGGCAAACATTTAAGTTTTTAAGGTTGTTGAACTGCTGGTAACTTTAATGGCCAGAATCTATCTTTTCCTTTCTTCTTTCCCCTTTCTTTTCTCTTTCTCTTTCTCTCTCCATGCCCACCCCCTCCCCGCCCCCTCTTCTCTCTCTTTCACTCTCTTTCTTTTTTTGAATTGCATATTTTTCAATGATGAGTGTAATAAATCTGTGGAAAAAACTGTCTGCCAAATGTTAGAAAAAATGGAGAAACCAACTCTAAAACACATAAAGTGCACAGCACACGTGGGGTTTTGGGAATGGTTAAGCCAAAGGTATTTGGAGCACTGAAAACAACTGAGAAAAAGGACTTGTCTCTCAGCCTGATTAGCTTTCTGTGATGATAATGCAAAGTGTCCTTTGAGTATCAAACTGCCTTTGCAAAAATTATGACTGAGGAAATGATGACAGTGAAAGAGGTCAGACCTAACCAACTCCATCCATCTTGCTTCTAACCTTTAAGCTGTCCTTGTTCTTTCCTGGGTGTGGGCCAAACTAGCCTTGGGAAGGAATTCAGTTCATGGTTTCACTCTGAAACAAAATTAAGAATGCCCCTTTCCCAAAAAGACCCCCTTCTTGCCTGGGAACCAGTCTGCCTTTGCAGGACCAAAAAATTAGCTACAAGATTAGAAATTACACTTTAGGGCTCGTGCAGCCTCTGGCTGCAAGAGTCTGAACCTCCCCAAGTTTCTCCTGGGGGTAACATCACTGTTGTAAAACCTAAGATCAGTGCTTGAGATATTTTGCAGCCCCTGCACTGGATGGATCAGCTGGCACCACCCAGCCCGGTAATCTGGCTCAACCAGGTCTGCCATCCACCCAGGAACAGAAAACAGCAAGAAAACCTCACTTCAACCCCCTATGGTTCCCTCTCCAACCTGACCAATCAGCACTCCCCACTTCTCAAGCCCCTACCTGCCAACTTATCCTTAACAACTCTGATCCCCAGATGTTCCAGAGACTGAATGATTAATAATAAAACTCTAGCCTCCCTTAGAGCCAGCTCTTCGTGAATTACTCTTTCTCCATTGCAATTCCCCTATCTTGATAAATCAGCTCTGTCTACGCAGCCAACAAAGTGAACCAGTTGGGTGGTTACAAGTACACCTTAGTGGTTTCTAGATGTCAAAGCAAAGGGAAAATAAGATTGTTTCTGTCCATTGGACTTTCTTGCTCCCCCCAGTGAGGAATGAAACTACATTCCCAGTAAGGGAGCTATTACACACATATTTCAAATGCAACCAGGCTAAACCTGCTAGTAAATAAAAAGGCAAACATCATCAAACCAGATTGAGAAAGAGTTTCAGGCCTGCGGATTCTTACTTCCACCGCTGTCGGGATTCTCGGGCTGTGGGTAGTAAGGTGGTTTTGGCTTTGGGTAGATATCTGTGGAGAAAACAACACTGCACTGTTAGAAAAGAAAATTGTCCTTCCCTTAGGAGCAGCCTGCAGAAACAAGCACATCAGCGTGACTATCGACCTTGAAGTTTGTTCTCATTTGCTGCCCACGGTGTGTTTATAGATTGCCATTGTCTGGTTAAAAATCACTTTGCAGATAGAAGTAAAACCTTGAAACCTGAAACTTAAAAAAAAAGGTTTCCGTTTTGTTACTAGAAGTTCGTTTTCATGGCAAGAAGCCAGTGTAGCTATCTGCCATGACGGAAGCAAGTAATATAAAAAAGAAACCTAGGAAGAATTGTCATGGAATAAATTTACCGGCAGTCCAGTGCCTGTGATGAAGATAACACCAAACCTTCTGTTCCCGGACCCAACTGGGCTGCTATTTCTCACAGCCCAATAATGAAACACCGATGAACTGGGGAGGAAGAGAGTTTTTATTTCTGCAACCTGTTACAGGGAGAAGGCCTGGAAATTATCACCAGACTAACTCAAAATTATAGTTTTCCAGAGCTTATATACCTTCCAAGCTATGTGGATATATGTGTGTGCATTTATCTAAAGACATAAGTGATTAACTTCTTTTAATCTATAACTAAGGTCTGAGTCCTGAGGATCTTCCTCAGGAGCCTCAGTGAATTGACTTAATCTAATGGGTCCAGGTGCTGGGGTGATTACCCTCATGTTGTCTCCTGCTAAATCCAGGAGGTTTGCAGAGTTCCTTCAAAGCCCCAATAAACTTGTTTGTGGAGGCCTGGGGAGTTTCTGCAGACCCCCAGTAAAAGTTGTTTAATCCTAAATGGGTCCTGTTAAGAATTCCTTCATTATTTTGTCATGCTTTAAGGCCCGGGAAAGTCCTGGGAAAAACTCTCGGTGGGCTTTTATTACATTCCAGCCTTTGTATAAGGGCACTGGCTTTTAATATTTAACCACTCAGTCAATACTGAAACAGGTGTTGTGGGGGCCTGTGGTAGTGAGACCTGGCCTGCGACACTTCCACTCTCAGTTTCCAAGTGCTCTCACTCATACACTGTGAAAGGAACATAAATCTTGGGGCCCCCAAGTCACTAAGCTAAAGGGAAAAGTCCAGCTGGGAACTGCTTAGGGCCAACCTGCCTCCCATTCTATTCAAAGTCCCCCCTCTGCTCCCTGAGGCAGATTCGTATCTGATCGCCTCCTTTGGAAAGGCTAATCAGAAACTCAAAAGAAGGCAACTGTTTTGTCTCTCACCTGTTTGTGACCTGAAAACCCTCTCCCTGCTTCCAGTCTTCCTGCCTTTGCTTCAAGTGGTCCACCTTTCCACACGGAACCAATATACTTCTTTTTTTTTTTTTTTTTTGAGACAGAGTCTTGCTCTGTCGCCCAAGCTGGAGTGCACTAGCATGATCTCTGCTCCCTGCAACCTCCGCCTCCTGGGTTCAAGCGATTCTCCTGCCTCAGTCTCACAGCCTCAGGCACACACCACCATGCCCAGCTAACTTTTGTATTTTTAGTAGAAACAGGGTTTCACCACATTGGCCAGGCTAGTCTCAAACTCCTGACCTTGTGATCCACCCACCTCGGCCTCCCAAAGTGCCGGGATTACAGGTGTGAGCCACCTCGCCTGGCCTAATTGACTTTTTTTTTTTTTTTTAGAAAAAAAAAAAAAAAAGCCCAATTGTTTAAATTGGTTTAAATTTAAATAGTGGCTTAAATTGGCTTTCAATGAATATGTGTGACCCTGAGCATTTCTAACACACATCAGCTGGTCAATCGCATAATTCCCTCCTCTTTGAATTTTTCTTGTCAGCGAATGGAATGATCATATCCCTCTTCTTTTAGTCGCCTCATAGTCTCTCTCCTCCATTTTCTTTTTCTTTTCTTTTCTTTTTTTCACCATCCGTCTGTTTTGGTAGGAGCTATCTATACACAGTTTGTGCTCTATAACCAGAATTTCTGCATCTATAGATCCAACCAGTCTTGTATTGAAAATATTTCAGAAAATAAAATATAGCAATCCAATAAAAAGTAATACAAATAAAAAATAATATAGTATAACAACTATTTGCATAGCATTTACACCGTATCAGGAGTTATGAGTAACCTAGAGATAATTTAAAGTATACCAGAGGCTGGACACGGTGGCTCATCCCTGTAATCCCAGCACTTTGGGAGGCCAAGGTGGGCAGATTATGTGAGGTCAGGAGTTCGAAACCAGGCTGGACAACATGGTTAAAACCCGTCTCTACTAAAAATACAAAAATTAGCTGGGAGTGGTGGCGCATACCTGTAATCCCAGCTACTTGGGAGGTTGAGTCAGGAGAATCTCTTGAACCCGGGAGGTGGAGGTTACAGTGAGCCAAGATCACGCCACTGCACTCCAGCCTGGGCAACAGAGTGAGATTCTGTCTCCAAATAAATAAATAAAAATATACAGGAACATATACTTGCATTATATGCAAGTACTGCACGTTTTATATCAGAGACTTCAGCAGCTGTGGATTTTGGTGTCTGCGGGGAAGAAGGCGTCTTAAAACTAATCCCCCATGAATTCTGAAGGATGACTGCATTTTGCATATTAAACTTTCCCTGGTGGTATGAGCAGTAAGGAGCCTCTTCTAGTTGACAGCTCATCTTTTGACTTTTTTCAGAGCCTGAAGTTGGAACATTATTATTATTATTATTTTTAAAATGTAGACATAGGCTAACCCATTTTTAAAGGTTATGCTTTTTTTTTTTTTTATACTCTCACTCTGTAGCCTCAGCTGGAGTGCAATGGCAGGATCTCGGCTCACCACAACCTCCACCTCTTGAGCTCAAGTGATTCTTATGCCTCAGCCTCCTGAGTAGCTGGGACTATGGGCGTGGTTATGCTTTTTGTATTGTATCTAAGAAAAACCTCCTAACTCTGAGGTTATAAGACATTTCCCTCTATTTTTCAAAAAAAAAAAAAAGTTTTCTTTTATATTCAGGTTTGTAATCCACCTGTAGTTCATTTTTAAGTATTACGTGAGGCCGGGTGTGGTGGTTCACACCTGTAATCCCAGCACTTTGGGACACCGAGGTGGACAGATCACCTGAGGTCAGGAGTTCAAGACCAGCCTGGCCAACTTGGTGAAACCCCGTCTCTACTAAAAAAATGCAAAAATTAGCCAGGCATGGTGGCACATGCCTGTAGTCCCAGCTGAGGCACGAGAATTACTTGAACCCGGGAGGAGAAGTTTGCGGGGAGGTGAGATCACACCACTGCACTGCAGCCTGGGTGACACAGCGAGACTCCGTCTCAAAAAAAAAAGTATAGCATGAGGTTGAGATTTGATCACATATCATCCACAAGAACAGCCAATTGTCTCAGTCCTGCCTATGTGGAATTTGGCTTCTTCTCTCATTGTTTTATAGCTGCGACCTCTTTCATATGCCAAGACACAATTCAGTCTGTTTCAAACCCTTCTGAACCTATGCATTGCTCAGTTTCTCTGTCTCTGAGCTATGGTTTTCATTTCTTTCTTCTTTTTTTTTTTCTTTTCTTTTGAGACAGGGTCTTGCTCTGTCACGCAGGCTGGAGTGCAGTGGCGTGATCATGCCTCACTGCAGCCTCAACCTCTAGGGCACAGGTGATCCTCCCACCTCAGCCTCCTGAGTAACTGGGACCAGAGGTGCATGCCACCATGTCCAGCTAATTTTTTAAAAATTTTTTGTAAAGATGGGGTCTCACTATGTTGCCCAGGCTAGTCTCAAACTCCTGGGCTCAAGAAATCAGCCAGTCTCGGCCTCCCAAAGTTCTGGGATTACAGGCGTGAGCCACCACGCCCAGCTCCACATCTTTATTCTTAATAATATTTCCATCTACAGATCCTGGTATTTCGGGGGAAACGCTTTTTAAAATCTCACACTTAGATCTTTAAATTTCCACTTTTAACTTAACCTGAGGTGCAGGCTGGGTCAAGATTCCATTATCATTCAGGGAATCATTCTTTTAGTAGGAAGAATCTCTATTTGGGCCTCAAAGTTGTTTGCACCTCGAAGGTTATTTTGTCTGATTTTGCTAGCCCAACTTGGCTTTCTTCTATTGGTTATTTGTTTTGCGCATTTTTTTCCCAGCTATTTTCACCTTCTCTTTGGCATTTTGTTGCAAACGCTTCTCTTGTAAATAGCATGAAACATTTTATTTGTATTTCTAGTAGAGACGGGGTTTCACCGTGTTAGCCAGGATGGTCTCGATCTCCTGACCTCGTGATCCGCCCGCCTCGGCCTCCACAGTGCTGGGATTACAGGCGTGAGCCACCGCGCCCAGCCGAAACATTTTAAATTGCATCATCTCATCTCCGTCTTTTTACAGATTTATTAAGTCACCGAACATCTAACATAACTAAGGATTCACTATTCCTACTGTTTTATTTTACTTTTCTTCTTTTTTAATTCCTTCCTTCCTAACTTCCATTTAGTATTCAGGTATTTATTATTACTATTTTTATTTTTGAGACAAAGCCTGGCTCTGCCACCCAGGCGGAAGTGCAGTGGCGCAATCTCAGCTCACTGCAACCTCCACCTCTGGGGCTCAAGTGATCCTCCCACCTCAGCCTCCTGAGTAGCTGGGACTACAGGCATTCACCACAACACTTGGCTAATTTTGGTATTTAATTTTACTCTTCATTTTTTTGTATTTAATTTTATTCTTCATTCTTCATTTTCATCCACTAGTTCAGGAGTTATATGTTCAATTTCTATTTTTAGCAGGAACACTTAACCTTAAACTGTCAAAATCCAGCAATATCTAACTACTTTTACTCAGTTCTTCCTTTCTTATCCTCTTGTGAAGGTAGCCTAATCTTCAGAAGTTAAGTTTCACTTTGTTGTTAACACCAGTTATTATTATTTTTTTAAACAGCTAACAATCACTTAGTTTTACCGGCTTGTTTTCAATGTCTTTGGCTGGCATTGCTATTCGCATCCTGCTGTGCTATTCAGGGTGTGAATTTCTTCTTATGGCAGAGCATCATTTGGAAGATTTTTCAGCAAAAATTGCAGAGCTCCTTGTTGGAAATCTTTATGCTATCATCACTCTCCAACAGCAATTTAGCTGCATTTTCAATTCTTGCTTGATAGTGAACATTTCCTGAACAACCTATAAACACCCGTCCATTGACTTCCTGAGATCTCTCATGGCAGTCAAGGAGTCTGCTGGAAGTCTGGGAGTTATTTCTTTTCTTTTCTTTTTTTTTTGTTGTTGTTGTTGAGACGGAGTCTCGCTCTGTCGCCCAGGCTGGAGTGCAGTGGGAGATCTCGGCTCACTGCAAGCTCTGCTTCCTGGGTTCACGCCATTCTCCTGCCTCAGCCTCCCAAGTAGCTGAGACTACAGGCGCCCACCACCATGCCTGGCAAATTTTTTTTGTATTTTTTAGTAGAGACGGGGTTTCACCTGTAATGCCCAACCTAGTTTTTACTAACCTGTTTTTAGACTCTCCCTTTTCCTTTACTCACCTAGCCTTGTTTCCACCTGAATGGACTCTCCCTTAGCTAAGAGAGCCAGCCAGACTCCATCTTGGCTCTTTCACTGGCAGCCCCTTCCTCAAGGACTGAACTCGTGCAAGCTGACTCCCAGCACATCCAAGAATGCAATTAACTGATAAGATACTGTGGCGAGCTATATCCACAGTTCCCGGGAATTCGTCTGATTAGTAACACCCAAAGCCCCGCGTCTATCACCTTGTAATAGTCTTAAAGCCCCTGCACCTGGAACTGTTTACTTTCCTGTAACCATTTATCCTTTTAACTTTTTGCCTACTTTACTTTTGTAAAATTGTTTTAACTAGACCCCCCCGCCCCACTTCCTAAACCAAGATATAAAAGTTAATCAAGCCCCTTCCTCAGGGCCGAGAGAATATTAAGCATTAGCCGTCTCTCGGTCGCTGGCTAATAAAGGACTCTTAATTCGTCTCAAAGTGTGGCGTTTTTCTAACTCGCTCAGGTACAACATACCGTGTTAGCCAGGATGGTCTCGATCTCCTGACCTTGTGATCCACCCGCCTTGGCCTCCCAAAGTGCTGGGATTACAGGCGTGAGCCACTGCACCCGGCCCCGGGAATTATTTCTTTCTCTTTTCTTTTCTTTTTTTTTTTTTTTTGAGACGGAATCTCACTCTGTCACCCAGGTTGGAGTGCAGTGGCATGATCTCGGCTCACTGCAACCTCCACCTCCCGGGTTCAAGTGATTCTCCTGCCTCAGCCTCCCGAGTAGCTGGGATTACAGACATGTGCCATCATGCCCAGCTAATTTTTTTATATTTAGTAGAGACCAGGTTTCACCATGTTGGCCAGGTTGGTCTCGAACCCCTGACCTCAGATGATCTGCCCACCTCGGCCTTTCAAAGCGCTGGGATTACAGGTGTGAGCCACCGCCCCCAGCCAAAGGTTACCTTTTTAATCGAAATTAAATAAATAAATTGAAGTCAAATTTACATATAATTAACCATTTAAAAGTGAATAATTCAGGGGCATTTAGAATATTCACAGTTTTGTGCAGCCATCACCTCTGTGTACTTCCAGAATGCTTTCGTTCCCCCAAAAAGAAACCTGGAATTTATCAAGCAGTCACTCTCCCTTTCCCCTCCAGCCCCTGGCAGTCACGACATTGCTTCTGGTTCTAGGGATTCATCTATTCTTGAACTTTCATCTTCATAAAAATATACACTATGTGATCATTTGTGTCTGGCTTCTTTCTCTTTGCAAAATGTTTTTGAGGCTCAACCACTTTGTAGCAATTTTCAGTGCTTCATTCCTCTTCAAGGCTAAATAATATTCCATTGTGTGAATGGAGCACATTTTGTTTATCCATTCCTTCCACTGATTAACATGTGAGTTATTTCTACCTTTTAGCTATAATGAATAGTGCTGCTCTGAACATTTGTGTACACATTTTTCTTGGAACCTGTGTTTTCAATTATTTTGAGTACATACCTAGGAGTGGAATTGCTGGTTCATAGAGTAATCCTGTATTTAACTTTTTGAGGATCCACCAAAGCATTTTTTCACAGTGGCTGTACCATTTTAGACTCCCACCAGCAATGTACAAACATTCCAGTTTCATCACATCCTTGTCAACACTTGTTATTTTCCATTTTAGATTTTAGCCATCTCAGTGAGTACGAAGTAGTGCTTCACTGTGGTTGTGATTTGCATTTCCCTAATCACCACATTTTGCTTTCAATATCTGCTATCTGGTACAGTTGTTGCGTCTCCTTCATACACCCCACAGTTCTGTAAAACATCCTCAACCATCCCTCCATAAGCATCAGTTCAAGGACGTTGCCTCAGTTTTTCCCAGCCAAAGAGACGCTCACCTGAGTTTGGCTTCTTGGTGGGTTCTGTGAACAAAGAGAGAAAATAAATGCAATATGCATTGAAGATTCATGGGAAGCATGAAGAAAGGCCATGAACGCCCTGATGAAAGATGAAAAGGGAGTGACAAAGCCATACAAAGTAAATGATATAGACACAAATTCCATGTTGAATTCAGAAAAAAGGCAAGAAAACACCCTTAAAATCCATTCAAAAACAATCCACCCTTGAGGCTGTGAGGATGCCCACAGGATGGCCAAAGTAGCTGAGAACATCCAAGACAAGTAAGTGAGCCACCTGCCCGTAGAGCCACCACAGGGCTGGACGGTGGAGGGTGAGGCAGGGGGAGGCAAAAGAAAAGAAGGAGAAAGACTTGCAGCTTCCAGAATGATGGCTTATCTCACTTTCTTTCATTCATTCATTTATTCATTCAGCAAATATGTATTGCATGGATGTGGATAACAGGTCAGGAGTGCTCAGGGTGCAGCCTGTGACTGCCCTGCTTAGTGAACCTGGGTGTGCAGTGTGGATGGGCAGAGGAGGGCAGGAGGAGGTTTGAGGAAGATGGCTCAAAGGAGGTGGAGTCGGCCATGGCTGGGAAAATTGGAGCCTCAGGGCTGTGCAATGGCCAGACTTCTTCCAAACAGAGGAAACACCATATTTGAAAGCATGGTTTACATAACAGCCTAGCATTGCCTTGGTAGGAGGCGGCTGGAACACAGGGGTTTGTGTGTGGTGGGGACATTCACTAGGGATGCAGAGACTGCAAAAAGGAGAGCTTGAACCTCCAAACAGGGCATATGGTTTTGCATGTCCTGTATTTTAATAGAAGGTTTCTCATCACCTTTTCTCCTTCCTGCCACCTCCCTCTCCCTTCCTGCCCTCCCTTCTTCCTTCCTTCTCTCCTTCCTTCCTTCTCTCCTTTCTTCCTTCCTTCCCTCTCTTTTTCCCCCTTCTTCTTTCCTTCCTCCCCACCCTCCTTTCTTCCTTCCTCCCCTCCAACCTTTCTCCTCTCCCTCTCTCCTTCCTTCCCTCCGTCCTTCCCTTATTCTTTCTTTCCTTCCCCTCCTTTCTTCCCTTCCTCCTTCATTCCTCCCCTTCTTCCTTCCTTCCCTCAGTCTTTTCTTATCTCCTCTCCTTTCTTCTTCCTTCCTTCCCTCCATCGTTCGCTCTCCTCTTCCTTTTCTTCCCTCCTTGTTTCCATCCTTTTTCCTCCCTCCCTCCCTCTTTTCCTCCGTCCTTTCATTGTTTCCTTCTTTTCTTTCTTCTCTTCCTTTTCCCTTCCTTCCTCTTCCCACCCTCCCTCCCTCCCTCCCATCCTTCCTTTCTCTGTCTTCTTTTTAAAATGTAAAATTATAAAGATTTTTTAAAATAGTGATACACTCACAGAGTTTCTTAAAGCCCAGGCAGTATAGGCAGTGAAAAGTGAATTCCCCACAGTCGCCGTACAGGTGACTGTGGTTCCTATGCACTGGGGCTTCCTTCCCATAAGGAAGGGCTGTGTGTGAACAGGCACATGCCTGCCCATTCATGGGGGGCTCTTGGTAGCAAAACGATGCATTCAAAGACGTGTTTGCAGGCACTGGCAGTCCTCTAGGTGAGCAATGAAAAGGTAGTAGCAGGTGAGTGGAAAGGAAGTTTATTTCTGTGATTTTTAAAAAATCAATGTGAAACTCACATATCATAAAATTTGACATTTTAAGGAGTACAATTCAATGGTGTTTCATATATTCACAATATTGTACAATCACCACCTGTATCTAGTTCCAGAAGTTTCATCCCCCCAAAAGGAGACCCCATAACCGTGAGCAGTCCCTCCCTTTTCTCCCCTCTTCCAGCCCAACAACCGCTAATCCACTTTCTGTCTCTCTGAATTTGCCTATTCTGGACATTTCATATTAGTGGGATCCTACATCCTATGGCCTTTTGTGCCTGGCTTCTTTCACTGAGCACATTTTCAAGGCTCATGTAGCATGCATTAGAACCCCCTTCCTTTTTAACAGCCAAATAATATTACGTTGCCTGGAGGGACCACATTCTGTTCATTCATTCATCCCCTGATGGACAGTTGGGTTGTTTCCACCTTTGGCTTATTGTGAATATTGCTGCTGCAAACATGGGTACACAAACAACTGTTTGAGTCCCTGCTCCCAATTCTCTTGGGTATCTGTCTAGAAGTGGAACTCCTGGGTCACATGTCAGTGATCTTTCAGATCAATAACATGTCTTGTTCTGTATCTGAGCCTACCAGCCAGCCCCTCCTTCACTATTGCACAGGGTTCTCTTGCAGATATGCCTCATTCTTTATCCAGACCAAACGCTGGTGCTACACACTCAGTCTGAATTTTGGAGATAATCCCCCAATGCTTCCAAAGTGGTTGCAACCACACACCTGCCTCCAACCCCCACCCCTCAATCTGCCTTGACAGGGTAGGATTCAACCTTCACCTTTTCTAACTTCATGGGAGAAATGGCATCTCCATGTTGGGGTGAGTCATTACATTTTCCTGTTGCACTGACAACAATTTTGTATCTGCTTTGTAGGATAATTATTAGCAAAAACATCACTGTGTGCAGAAAACTGGGAGAGAGATGAGTTCCTATCATCTTGTTGTTGGCTTTTTAGGATCAGATCTGGTTATCATTCTCTCTTCCTCCAACAAACACCATTATGTAACTGCACTGGTCAACCAGTTGTTCCCAATGCTAAAGCCCAGTGGATTCTTCCTCTGTGTACACAAAAGTTTATTTTTCTTTCAAAATAAATGTTTGGTTCCATTGTGCCTGCATTAGAAACCAAATCTTTCCGTTTCTCCCACCCACCGCGGTCTGAATACACCTGAATCTCAATTAGACTATCTGCCTCAAGCAGGACTTTCTGCAGGGCCCAGGATGCATATTTTCAGCATTCTGATCAGCCAGAAAGGTTCTAGCTGAACTTGGACTGATGAAAACACAGAATGGGAAGATTCCAGGTCCTCAGTGCCCTGGAGAAGAAAAACTCACAGCCCCGTCAGTGAAGGTAACCAGAGAAGTTGAGGGGAGAACGGAATGAAGTGTGCTCTGGGAGGGGAGATTGGAGGCCATGGATTGGGATCGGGGTGTGGGACAATGAGGGATATGAACTGAAGTGTAAGAAAAGCAGAAACTGGGCCAGGCATGTTGAGGCACGTCTGTAATCCCAATGTTTTGAGAGACCAAGGTAGAAGGATTTCTTGAGCCCAGGGGTTCAAGACCAGCCTGGGCAACATAGTGAGAATCCGTTTCTACAAAAAAGAAAAAAGAAAAAAATTAGCTTGGCATGGGGGCACACACCTGTTGTTCCAGCTACTTGGGAGGCCGAGGTGGGAGGATCACTTGAGCCAGGAAGTCGAGGCTATGTGGTAAGCTATCATTGCACCACTGCACTCCAGTCTGGGCATCAGAACGAGACCCCCATCTCAATAAAATAAAGTAAAATAAAATAATAAAATACTAGCATATTCCTAAACCACAGGTTTAGAAGCACAGACCTACCAAGAAATGAGTCTGAGACTTTTAGAGAGTGTGTAAAGGTTTGTCTCAAGGTGTCTGCAATCTCCTGCAAAGAACAGAGATCTCAACACCAAGAAATTCCCAACACTGGCCCAATCCAACCCCAAAGTAACTATACAGCTGATGCTGTTAGATTCAAGCTGAAAAGGGAAGGCTCCCCTTGAAATATCGGCACTTACCAGGGTCATCAAGGGCATCTGCCAAATCAAAGTCTCTTTGACCTATAGGGAGCAAACAGGGCATAAGTCACCCCATGATGGAAAGGCCAGAATCCCCCTTGTTCCTCACCTCATGCTGCTCCCCTCGTCCTGCAAGCCTAGGGTCGCCCAGAGCACTAAAACTAACCTGACCATGAGCTACGTGGGAGATGCAACCACCACCTCTACCTAGTCCCAGAACATACTCATCACCCGAAAGAAGACCCCTGTCCCCATTCAGCAGTTACTTCCCCTCCCGCCTCCCCAGCCCCTGACAACCACTATCCACTTTCTGTCTCCATGAATTGTCTGTTCTGCAAATTTCATATAAATAGAATTCTACAATATGTGGTATTTTGTGCCTGGCTTCTTTCATTGAGCATGATGCTCTTGAGTTGCGTTCACGTTGCAACCTGTGTCAGAGCTTCATTCCTGCTCATGGCCAGGAAACTTTGAAGGAAGCCTCTCTCCAAGCACATAGACTTCTCTCCTGGACTGTCCCACTCACAGCTTAGGATAGGCATTTCCCCCATACACACACACACACACACACACACACACACACACACACACACACACACACAGAGTCTAGGTTGAGAGGGGCTGCCCTAGAAGAAGGTGAAGCATAACAATGTGAGGATCCTGGATGCCTGAGAGACTATATGGAGCATAGGACACCTTTGCCACCTCACCTGGCTGCAACACAAATAAGAGATAAACTTTTAATTCTTTGGGGGCTGTTTGTTACAGCAGCTAGCCTACACTGACAAATACAGGGTCAGGAAGCAACCTGTGTGGACAAGCTGAGGTTCCTACCTGATCCAAAAGCAGTTAATCTAATGAACGTGTCTGCAGCAGAGAGAAGAGAACATTCACATCTTTGTGACACATCATTAAAAACACACTGCAGAATTTGTGAGGGTGAAGGGTCCCTCTTGCTGACATATACGCACAGCTTGATCTTGTTCCTCACTTGCCCCTGCCAGTACTAGCCTTGTAGAGAAAACACCACCAGAGAATTTATCAGGAAGTAGAGGATGCAGCCAGGAGCACATTGAATCAGCACTTACTATGCATCGAGTTCTGTTGCAGTAATGCCAGGCACCCAAGAGTCTCATCTGCCCACCCAAGGATGTTGGTATGACCAGCATGCATATTTCCCAAAGGAAGAAACTGAGGTTCTGGGAAGTTCAGGGCAAGGCAGGAGCAGAGTCAGAATCTACAGAATTGTCCAGGGGGGACAATCTCTCACTCAAACACTAAGCCCTGGAGGAGGCTAAGCCTGGGGGAACCAGGTGAGCCCTAGGTGCTGGGTCTCCCCCGCTCTGATGTCTGTCTCCCTCCCAAAAATCGGTCTGCCTGGGTGATGCTTGCTCTGGGGGAAGGTTCAAGGGCTCCAACATAGATTCATATAGGCTGTGGCATGGCTCCAGTCAGATGCCACCCGGGCAGGCTTTGCGGCTCCTTGTGGAGGCAATTAAGGCCTCTCCGGAGCAGAAGACGCATCCCCAGACAGGAATCCCTAAGTCAGGACAAAGTCACAAACCTTGGAGGGAAGGAGAACTCTGAGCCCAGGGTGCACACAGCAGCTGCCCCTGGACCCAGACTGGAGACTGGGAGCTGGCGGTGCCATCACAGGTCAAATCCCACACGGCCGTTTCTCTCAAACTCTGGGAGCCCCCACGTCCCTCTCAGATGACGTTCTCTGTTGCCAGCGATCACTACAGGCTCGCCTTTAAGAACAACCCAGCCAATCTTTGCTCCCTCCAGCTCTCTTCTTATTTTTTTTTATTGTTGTTTTCTTTTTGTTTGTTTTGTTTTTAGATGGCGTCTCTCTCTGTCGCCTAGGCTGGAGTGCAATGGCACAATCTCAGCCCACTGCAACCCCCACCTCCTGGGTTCAAACGATTCTTGTGCCTCAGCCGCCTGAGTAACTGGGATTACAGGTGCATGCCATCACGCCCAGCTAACTTTTGTATTTTCAGTAGAGACAGGGTTTCACCATGTTGGCCAGGCTGGTCTCGAACTCCTGACCTCAAGTGATCCACCTGCCTTGGCCTCCCAAAGTGCTGGGATTACAGGCGTGAGCCACCGCACCTGGCCTCCTCCAGCTCTCTTGATCATCATGGTCCAAGCTGCTCAGACTGGGCTGGGGGACAGGAACCGTGTCAGCCTCTTGGATCTGTGCAACATCTCCCCTCCAAGGCTGCCAGCAGTTCCAGTCGAGACACCTGTCCAGGACGCCAAAGTTAAGCGTCTCGGCTATGCACACACCCTGAGAATTTACATTCCAATCTGTGTTCACCGCTGACCAATATCTTTCACTGTGTTATATCTCCGCCCATCCCAGCAATCCCAGGCATCCCCTCAGCAACCACTTAATCTCCTCCAATCTGTGCACCCGGCCACTCCCTGCTGTTGCCCTAAATAACCAAAGGCCTCAGTGTTATCTCTCCCCTCCCAGCCCCTCCTCTCTGAAATGCTGTTGCATAAAACAGGCAGGTGGCACGGGAGGGCTGCAGACAGCTCGTCTCATCCTGCAGCAGGAGGCCAGGTTGCAGCGGAGGCTCCTTCAGCTTTGAGATGCTCCGGATGACCCTAAGAGATGACAGGAATTGGGGCTGGGGAGGGTCACAGAGGAAGTGGAGCCTGGGGGTTTTAGGCTTTGCTTGGTTTCAGGGGTTGCACTACAGCCAGAAGTTGCTGCATGCGTGACTCACACACATGAGGCAGTTGTTGGTCACACCCAGACCTCGTTACATAAACCAGGCGGACTCCGGCCAGCATCAGACGGCCTGGGCACTGAGACAGTCTCCAGTCCTGCATGCCAGGCAGGAAATCTATCTCCCAGGCAGGGCCCCCTGTCCTCTCTCCTCTCCAGGGAAGTTGCAGCAAAGCCACGGCTGGGGTCCTCATGGGCCTGGAGTAAGACCCCTGGGCTGGGAGATGTCCCAGGTAGACAATGCTAACTCTGGGGTCTCTGTCTCCAAGATCGGGTTGCACATGACGCTATTGCTTTCACGGGGTTTATTTTCCACTGGGAACATAAGACGGGGCAGGAACAGGAGATCTGTTTCCGATTTGCTTTGCTTATAGTTAGTGAACTGAGCGGCTTTTAATCAAATCCCTGTGGTCTGGGATCCCTAAACCCACAAGAAGAAAGCAGCCTCATTTTGTGCTGGGACTATGACAACGGTCCTCGGTTGCTGGCATCCTGGAGATGTCGATTAAGTGGCTCCTGTTGGTGGATGGGTGGGCCGAGCGTTACACGTGAGCCCCCGGTAAAGCTGTGCTCCGGACCCTTCGGAGCAAAGCCATGTGATACAGCACTTTGAAGCATTCTTCTGTAGCCTGCAGTCACCAAACCCCTCTGGGGCCCAAATTCCACCCCTGCCGGATTCAAAGATGCTTCTTATTGGAGTTCCCCTGCCTCCCACCCAAATTCTTTATGTTGATTCAGACCTGCACGTGGTTCAGGCTTACGAAACAATACCGCCAAGTGCAGGCCTCAGCAGCACCCTCAGAAGCAGAAGTTTCTCTCGGAACTTCTCCAGCTCCCCCGTCTCTGAGTCCCATTCTCCCCTAAGGCACTGAAGGAACTAGAATCCCTCTTCCCCAAGGCGGGTCCCAGAAACAAGAACGCCTTTCCCCCCGAAGCCAGCCATAAAACCTAAAAACAGGAATCTAACTTTCCCTCTATCCTATCTGTATAAAGAGTGGCACAGGCTGGGCGCGGTGGCTCACGCCTGTAATCCCAGCACTTGGGAGGCAGAGGTGTGTAGATCACGAGGTCAGGAGATCGAGACCAGCCTGGCTAACACGGTGAAACCCTGTCTCTACTAAAAAAATACAAAAAATTAGCTGGGTGTGGTGGCGGGCGCCTGTAGTCCCAGCTACTCGGGAGGCTGAGTCAGGAGAATGGCGTGAACCCGGGAGGCGGAGCTTGCAGTGAGCCGAGTTCACACCACTACACTCCAGCCTGGGTGACAGAGCCAGAATCTGTCTTGGAAAAAAAAAAAAAAAAAAAAGTGGCCATAAGGAAATTCCCTGACCTGCCTTGTTTGGGCGTCCTAAGACCCCCATCCCAGAGAAGCTCCCAGCCCCATGCCCGGAAGGAAGATGCACTGCTCAGAGAGGCCAAGAAGAGGCCAGGTGCGGTGGCTCACGCCTGTAATCCCAGCACTTTGGGAGGCTGAGGAGGGCAGATCACAAGGTCAAGAGATCGAGACCATCCTGGCCAACATGGTGAAACCCCGTCTTTACTAAAAATACAAAACTTAGCTGAGCGTGGTGGTGCGTGCCTGTAATCCCAGCTACTCAGGAGGCTGAGGCAGGAGAATTGCTTGAACCTGGGAGGTGGAGATTGCAGTGAGCCAAGACTGTGCCACTGCACTCCAGCCTGGCAACAGAGTGAGACTCCGTTTCAAAAAAAAAAAAAAAAAAAAAGAGAGAGAGAGAGGCCAAGAAGAATCTAGACACACAGGCCTGGCTGGGTTTCCCCACTCAGGCCATTAGCATTGGATCAGGCCCTTTTTGTCCAACCCTATTTCTACACAGCTGTCCAGACTTGGTTGAACCAAAGCATAAATATAGACAATCTCCCCTTGTAACTTGGGGTCTTCATTCTGAATGCTCCCGTGTATACACATTAAATACATTTGTACGTCTTTTCTCCAATTAATAAATCTGCTTCATGTCCATGATTTTCAGTAATGCTTCAGGGGCCACGACCCCAGAAAGTCAATATAACAAACAGCAATTTTGCAAAGCAAAGAACAGTACCATTGCTCGAATAATAATAATGCAATGTCGAGGCCACTGGCCACTGAACATTAGCTGCCACCAGCACAGCTGCCACGCAGCACAGGAGAGCAATGGACCCACAGCAAAACCTCTGCTTCCCACTGAATTATTTACCTCGCTTTAAAGAAGAAAATCAGCTCCCAGCAGGCTCTGAGCAGAAAATGAAAAGGAACACACAGAGACTATCTAAATCCCTGACCCCAATTACAGCTATTGCCAGCAGAATTTACACACCACGGAATTGAATGAGAACCAGCTGCAATCATTACGGGACGTGCAACCACATTAGTAAATTCAGACTGGCTCTTCTGTTTCATTATTCAATCCAATGTCCTTTGATCTGCGTGCCCTGGAGAAACAAAGCCCTTTCAAGCAATTGTTTTCTTCCTTCCTTCCTTCCTTCCTTCCTTCCTTCCTTCCTTCCTTCCTTCCTTCCCTCCCTCCCTCCCTCCCTCCCTCTTTCTCTTTTTCTTTCATACAGAACCTCACTATGTTGCCCAGGCTGCAATGCAATGGCGCAATCTCTGTTCACTGCAACCTCCACCTCCCAGGTTCAAGTGATTCTCCTGCCTGCCTCAGCCTCCTGAGTAGCTGAGATTACAGGCGCCCCCTACTATGCCCAAGTAATTTTTTTTATTTTTAGTAGCGATGGGGTTTCACCATGTTGGCCAGGCTGGTCTCAAACTCCTGACCTCGTGATTCACCCACCTTGGCCTCCCAAAGTGCGGAGATTACAGGCATGAGCCGCCGTGCCTAGCCTTTTTTTTTTTTTTTTTTTGGATACAGAATCTCACTATGTTGCCCAGGCTGCAGTGCAATGGCGCAGTCTCGGCTCACTACAACCACTGCCTCCCTGGTTCAAGCGCTTCTAGTGCCTCAGTCTCCTGAGTAGCTGGGACTACAGGTGCATGGCACTACGCCCAGGTAATGTTTGTATTTTTAGTAGAGACGGGGTTTCACCATGTTGGCCAGGATGGTCTCCATCTCTTGATCTTGTTATCCGCCCAACTCGACCTCCCAAAGTGCTGGGATTACAGGCATGAGCCACCACCCCCGGCCTATTTTTTATTTCTTTACATCGGATTGTACTGGTTTCCTCTGAAGTGTGGGTTCATTTAAATCAACTTTCCTGGATCAGCTGCTGCAGATGAAGCCGCTTAGTAGGTCCTAAGCCCATAGAGCCCTCCTCAGCTTGAGGAAGCCCACAGAGGGGAAAGTCCCGAGGTTTTACAAAGCTGGCACAGGGACCCCGAGAAGGACAAATCTTGACTTCCTTCAGGCAAATCCTAAGGTTTCTCTTTGACTCCAGTTCAGCAATTAAAAAATACCTATGTGTATATATAGAAAGCATATGATAATGGTTCTTGTGACTGAACTTGTGACAGGAAAGAGGTCTGGAATCAGACCCCAGGACAGGGTTCTTGGACCTTACACTAGAAAGAATTTGCGGCGAGTCCATAAAATGAAAGCAAGTTTATTAGAAAAGCAGAGGAATAAAGAATGGCTCCTCCATAGACGGAGCAGCCCCGAGGGCCACTGGTTGCCCATTTGTATGGTTCTTTCTTGAGGATATGCTAAACAAGGAGTGGATTATTCATGCCTCCTCTTTTTAGACCATATAGGGTAACTTCCTGACATTGCCGTGGCATTTGTAAACGGTCATGGGGCTGGTGGGAAGGTAGCAGTGAGGACCACCTGAGGTCACTCTCGTCGCCATCTTGGATTTGGTAAAATTTGGCCGACTTCTTTACGGCAAGCTGTTTCACCAGCAAGGTCTTTATGACTTGTGTCTTGTGTCAGCCTCCTATCTCATCCTGTGCCCTAGAATGCCTTGACCATCAGGGAATGCAGCCCGGCAGCTCTCGGCCTCATTTTACACAGCCCCTACTCAAGCTGGAGTTGCCCTGGTTCGAACACCTCCAACTAACTCAACTTAGGTCCACCGGCCCTGTGCAGTAAAGCCGAACACTGCCATTGGGATTGCAGCGTGAGGAAGTGAGGCGTTTATTCCGAGCTATTTAGAGGGCATCAAGCAACCTCCTTGATACCTTAAGACCCAACCTCCTGGGTGGCCAGTAGGTGAGGGTTTTCAATGGCAAGGAGGCAGAGGTTACAAGCAAAGCCATAATACATGCAGAGTATACATTGCTTTGATCTAAAAAGGCGGGATACCTGGAAGCAGGGGCTTAACATGGATTCAAAGTTTCTCTGATTTTGTCATTGGTTAAGGAGGCGAAGTTTGTCTGAGCATTTGGGGTCAGCAGAAATCAATCTTAGTTCTGGCCATTGGTGTGACTTCCTCCAGCACCTCCCCGCACCCCCTTCCACCCCCCTCCCACCGCCACACGCCCCAGGGAAGGAATTTAGAACAAACATTTGTAATGAGAATTCAGGCCTCAGTTTCTCTTACCCAACGTCTATGAGCCAGCAGATGGCATTTTTTATTTGGTGGGGGTCTGGGTTCCTGAAAATCAACTCAGGGCCATATAGTAAGATGTTATCTTGGCTGGGCATGGTGGCTCACACCCGCAATCCCAGCACTTTGGGAGGCCAGGGCAGGCAGATTACCTGAGGTCAGGAGTTCCAGACCAGACTGGCCAACATGGGGAAGCCCTGTGTCTACTAAAAATACAAAAATGTGGGCGTGGTGGTGTGCACCTGTAGTCCCAGCTACTTGGGAGGCTGATGCATGAGAATCACTTGAACCCAGGAGGTGCTGGAGGTTGCACTGAGCCAAGATTGCACCACTACACTGCAACCTGGGTGACAGAGCAAGACTCCATCTCAAAAAAGGATGTTATCTTTAGTCTTTACAGGAAACTAAACATATTGAGGCTCTAACTTCCTTGGCTATTGTTCTACACTACAATCACCTTCTTGCTTATCAAGCTGCTCCATGTACTTCTCAAGGCCAGCGAGGTGCCTGGAATTTCCCTTGAAGGAACTCAAGGTTTTCCTTTATTTCCATGCTAGGGAGAATGCCTGGCAGGCCCCTAAGAGGGGTGTCCTTGCTCCATCTCACTCTCTCCCAGGACGGCATGATTCACAGAGTAAAAAAAATTAAATCATATGACTAGGTTAGGACTGTAGGTTGCAACAGAAAGTGACAAGGAAGGCTGCTGCCCCAATGGGGAAATCTTATTCCCGGTGGGCCTTGTTTGTCAAGGGCTGGGTTCCAGTTTATCCCCATGGATAAAATGAAATCCATTCTGTTCTCTACTTGGTTATGAAGTTTATGTTTCCAGCAGGACAGGAAATCAAACACAGCTGGAGTCTCCTCCTCCACACCTCAACATGAATATCCAGGGACTCCCTAATGCTCAAGCTCACCGGGGCTGCAGATGCCAGAGCTGAGCAGGCCGCCCTGGTGCACGATCTGCTCCTCGGAACCCATGAACCCTCCACGGTCTCAGCATCCAAGCAGCCCAGCCTCTCCCCAGAAGGTCAACCAACTGGCCCCGTTCTTGACTTCCCAGTGACCGTATTATGCAGTTGCAGATTGAAGCTCTATTAGAGCAAACATTGGTAATGAGAATTCAGGCCTCAGTGTCTGTCTGTAACACAACAGACGGTGTCTGCAGAGATCGAAGTATTTTGTCGTCAAAGAGGAAGGAATGATCATTCATCACAAAAAGCAAGACATCTTTGGTGCAAGGAAAACTCGAGGAAAATACCGCAGACCATGCAATGAGGCACTGGTTGATGGTGTGTTGTAAACCCGTCTTCCCAGAGTGGCATGCACACGGATCCCTCAGGACATGGGTGACACACAGACTATGCTTCAGCAGGTCTGTCTGGGCCCAAGATACAGTGTTTCTCATCAGCTCCCAGGGGATGTCAAGGCTGCAGATCCATGGATCTCACTTTGCAGGACAGAGACTTGGTAATGGCTTCCCAGAGTTGTTACAATGAAATCCCAAAGACTGGGCAGCTTAAACAACAACCTTGATTCTCCCACAGTCCTGGAAGCTGGAAGTCTGAGATCAAGGTGTGGACAGGGCCGGTTCCTCCTGAGTCCTCTCTCCTGGGCTTGTAGATGCCGTCTTCTCCCTGAGTCCCCACGTGGTCATCCCTCTGTGTGTGTCTGTGTCCTCATCTCCTCTTCTTATGAGGTGTCTTAGTCCATTTCAGGCTGCTGTCACAGCATACCATAGACTGGGTGGCTTATAAGCAACAGACATTGATTCTCCCACAGTCCTGGAGGCTGGACGTCTTGAGATCAGGATATGGGCAAGGCTGTTTCCTCCTGAGGCCTCTGTCCTGGGCTTGTAGACGCCGTCTTCTCCCTGTGTCCCCACGTGGTCGTCCCTCTATGTGCGTGTCTGTGTCCTCATCTGCTCTTCTTATGAGATGTCTTAGTCCATTGCAGGCTGCTATCACAGAATACCATAGTCTGGGTGGCTTATAAACCACAGAGTTTTATTCTCCCAGAGTCCTGGAGGCTGGAATTCTGAGATCAAGGCATGGGCAGAGCTGGTTCCTCCTGAGGTCTCTCTTCTTGACTTGTAGACACCCTCTTCTCCATGTGTCTTTACAGGGTCATCCCTCTGTGTGTGTCTGTGTCCTTATCTACTCTTTTTATAAGGACCCCAGTCCTATTGGATCAGGGCACAACCTCCTGAGCTCATTGTACCCTTCTCACCTCTTTAAAGACCCCATCACCAAACACAGTCATGTTCTGAGGTCCTAGGGATTAGGCCTTCAATATATAAATTTTGGAGACGCACAATTCAACCCTTACAGAGGTAACTCATTCATTGGAATACAAATGTGTTTGTCCACTGTGGCTGCTGTCATAGCAAAGTCCCACAGACCAGGCTGTTTAAACAGTGGGCATTGATTCTCCCACAGGCCTGGAAGCTGGAAGTCTGAGATCAAGGTGTGGGCAGGGCTGGTTCCTACTGAGACCTCTCTCCTTGGCTTGTGGATGCCATCTTTTCCCTGAGTCCTCACAGGGTCGTCCCTCTGTGCATGTCTGTGTCTTCATCTCGTCTTTTTATAAGGTCTGCAGTCCTGTTGGATCAGGGCCCAACCTAGTGACCTCATTTTGCCTGAATCACCTCTTTTTTTTTTTTTTTTTTTTTTTGAGACAGAGCCTCGCTCTGTCGCCCAGGCTGGAGTGCAGTAGTGCGATCTCGGCTCACTGCAAGCTCCACCTCCCAGGTTCAAGCGATTCTCCTGCCTCAGCCTCCCAAGTAGCTGGGACTACAGGCACGCCCAGCTATTTTTTTTTTTTTTTTTTTTTGTATTTTTAGTAGAGATGGGGTTTCACCGTGTTAGCCAGGATGATCTCCATCTCCTGACCTCATGATCTGCCCGCCTCAGCCTCCCAAAGTGCTGGGATTACAGGCATGAGCCACTGCACCCGGCCTGAATCACCTCTTTAAAGACCCCATCTCCAAACACAGTCACAATTGGAGGTCCTGCAGGTTAGGACTTCCATTTGTAAAATTGAGAGGGGTACAATTTGGCTCACAACAGATTTAAACCATGGAACATGGTCAATTACAATGGGGATGCCATTGGACAGCCTGGTTCAGTGGAGATAACCAGGGTTTGGGAATCTGGAGAGACAGTTTCATCTCAGCAACATCATGCGCCTGGCCTATGCCCTCAATAATACTCTTCCTTAATTTTTTTTTCTGAGACAGAGTCTCGCTCTGTTGCCCAGGCTGGAGTGCAGTGGTGCAATCTCGGCTCACTGCAGTGCAATGGTACAATCTCAGCTCACTGCAACCTCTGCCTCCCAGGTTCAAGCAGTTCTCTCACCTCAGCCTCCCGAGTAGCTGGGATTACAGGCACACGCCTCCATGCCTGGATCAGCCCAGAATCCAGCCACATGCAGATTCCAGATCAGCCCAGAATCTGGCCACATGCAGATTCTGAAGCACTCCCAGAGGTTGGGATTCACAGACTACAGCAGAGGTTCCCAGCCTCAGCACCGTGGCTGCACACATCGCTCACAGGTTTAGGTGCCTCTGGCCCCTGATCCATCGGGGGAATCCCCAGGAGCTTAGCCGTGTCTGGCAGAGCCCCACCTGCAAGCAGAACCCCACTTTTCTACCCCCTGTGTGCCAATGAGAAAGAGGAAAATGGCTGGAATGAGGGGGGCCCTCACAGGAAGGGTCAGTTGTTATCCAAGAAAGGGGAGACATTTCTTGGACACTGTGCTTGTCTGGTAATTGGCTCCAATATTTGCCAGATGTCTTCACACTCAGGTGCCAAACAGCCGTAGACTTTTTCTGCACAGCCCCTTCCTACTCCAACAAGGAAACTATGGAATGCTTAGCTTCTGGGTTATATGTGCCATGGCTCTATGCCCTATGGGAAAAAGATCCTACAAGTGCATTCTGACAGTAAGATCCATTTAGAAATGCCCCAGACAACTATACCATACCTCCTATACTGTACAGGACAACTATACCTCCAGACAACTATACCTCCGGACAACTATACCTCCTACAGTGTACAGGACCATGACATTTCCAACCTGTCCCCTTTCGCAGGGTTAGAAGTTACAACTAACAGCAGGTTCTCCACTACAGCACTAATGACACTTGGGGCTGCATAACTCTCTGTCATGGGTGCTGTCCCGTGCACTGTAAGGTGTTGAACAACATGCCTTGTCTCCACCCACCGAATGAGAGAACACCCATCCCAGTGCAACTACCAAAATTGTTTCCAGACACTGCCAAGTGTTACTTGAGGAACACAATTATCCCTGGGTAGCAGAAGAATGTCATAGATAGATGATGGACTACTAGATAAATAGATAGATTGATAGAGGGAGGGATAGATAGATACATAGATAGATACATAGATACATAGATAGGTAATAGAGATGAGAGTTGGATAGAGAAGTAGGTAGAAAGATAGATAGATAAATAGATAGATAATAGATGACAGAAAATCACTGACAGATAGATTAGGTAGATGATGGGTGTATATAATAGAGACAGGTCGATGGATAATGGTAGACAATAGATAGATCTAGAGATAGGCAGACAGACAGACAGGGTCTCTCATGCTAAGGCAAGATTCCTCAGCCTCAGTCCTACTGACATATGAGGTTGGATCATTCTTTTCTGTGGGGCGTCCTGTGCACTGCAGGGTGTTGTCCAGCATCCCTGGGCTCCACCCACTAGATGCCAGGAGCATCCCTGCTATCAGTGTGGCAACTCAAAGCCTCAAGATATCGACAAGTGTCCCTGTGGATAAACATGATCCCTGGTTGAGAATGGCTGGATGGCAGCATCTGTATCTGGGGGTGTCACCTTGGGCCTGCATAGAGTGAATGACACATCTCTGAATTGGAGAGCACAGAGCTGCCTCCCCACTGTGGCAGTGATCCATGAGACTCCACGCAAAGGTAACCACATGGTTGCACACAGAGTCATCATCTCTTAAAAGAAGCACATAGCTCCGCTTGGGCGTCACCTGGGGTGCTTCTTAAAATGCAGGTCTCCCAGCTCCCAAATGCCTGACCCACACCTGCTGAATAAAGATCTCAGTGGGTGGGGATTGGGTGGTGCTTTTAATACCTCCTCCCTTCAAGGTGATGACCTGCACATCAAAGACAGAGAATCACTGCACTAAATGGCTACATGCTCAAGGTGACAATGGCAGGGAAATGACCCATTTGTGGTTCCCTTTCCACACCTACAAATTTGCTAGATCCTTTGCAGGGAAGGAGAGGGCAGGGAGAGAGGGGGCACCAGAATGGAAGCAAGTCAAGAAAAATATAACTGAGACGTAGGATGAGGCTGGCGTGGTTTGGGGTTCTGTACGCTGGCATGGTATGGCTTCTCACCTTAGGCGATCATCATAACTTTTTTTTCCTTTTTTTTTTTTTTTTGTTTTTTTTGAGATGGAGTCTTACTCTGTCACCCAGGCTGGAGTGCAGTGGTATGATCTCAGCTCACTGCAACCTCTGCCTCCTGGGTTCAAGCGATTCTCCTGTCTCAGCCTCCTGAATAGCTGGGATTACAGACACCCCCCACCATGCCTGGCTAATTTTTGTATTTTTAGTAGGAACAGCATTCTGCCATGTTGGCCAGGCTGGTCTCAAACTCCTGACCTCAAGTGATCTGCCCAACTCGGCCTCCCAAACTGCTGGGATTACAAACATGAGCCACTGTGCCCGGCCCACAACTTCCCCATATCCCAATTTTTAGAAGTAAACTAAACAGCCTGTGACAACCTAATGCAGCAAGTAATGAAAAATACTTGGCACAATCCTCACTTACCTTTACTCAACAGGAAGTACTCAGAAATATGATTTGCTACTGTTCAGAGCTCTGAGTGATCTTTTTCATAAGTCTTTTTTAGTCTTTACATAGAAACACAGCTCTATACAAATGCACACACATTTTAAGTCACGTTGATACGGACAGGAGGCAGGAAGATACTAGATAGAAGAGGGCAGTTCCCCAGCAAAGGCCCCGCCCTCAAGCCTGGAAACCTGTAGTCCTAAATGGAAACAGGCATTCCTATTTTTGGCCCAAATGTTGCCTTTTGACCCACCTTGCCTGCCTGTCCTGTACCCATATAACCCCAAGCCCCAGACCCCATGTGCAGACAGACAGATGAGCAGAAAAGGCGAGGAACCAAAGAGCAGCACAGCAGAGAAGGAGAGAAGAGAAGGAACATCTGAACACTGAGAGGTGTTCAGCTGGGGATGGTTGGAGAAGAGGTTAGCCGCAGGACAACCAAACTCCAGGGGAAGATCATCTGCCCACTCCATCCCCTTTCCAACTCCCCAACCATCCCGCTAAGAGTCATCTCCATCTGGCAACAAACTCTTCTGCATTCACCATCCTTCAGCTGGTTCACGTGACCTGATTCTTCCTGGATGCTGGACAAGAACCCGGGTACCAAGACGGCACTGAGCTGGCTAACACTTAAGCCACGTGCGGATGGCAGAGCTAAAAGAGCACTGTAAAACGCCCACTGGGGCTTCGGGGGTCGCAGGCACCCATCCCTAGATGCTACCGTGGGGCCCAGAGCTCAAAAACACTCACAATAGCTGCTGTACCTGCCCATCTGCAAGTTCTGCCTCCCATAAGAGGTTTCAGTGTGTGGCGGTC
Organism: Gorilla gorilla gorilla; assembly: GCF_029281585.2. Taxonomy (NCBI): domain Eukaryota; kingdom Metazoa; phylum Chordata; class Mammalia; order Primates; family Hominidae; genus Gorilla; species Gorilla gorilla. The sequence continues at coordinate 12,015,386 of NC_073247.2, read as the reverse complement.
AAACAGATCAAACATACCCCTGTCACACATCCTGTGAGGGGGGGTCAGAGAACTCTCAGGTTTCAAATCTGATAAGGGAATAATGTACAATAGACTTGGAAGAGACTGTCTTAGCTGCTGTATATCCTGGACATTATCCTTTTCTTTTAATTTATTTTTAATTGATGCATAACAGATGTACATAGCTTCAGGGTACATGTAATAATTTAATACATTTATATAATTTGTAAAGATCAAATCAGCCTACTTGGGATATCCATCCACCTTAAATATCTGTCTTTCCTTCATATTAGAACCATTCCGACTCTTCTATTTTGAAATCTACAGTAGATTATTGTAAACTAAAGTCACCCTGCTGATGATCTAAACACTAGTGCTTATTTCTTCTATCGAACTCTGTCATTTTCTTTTTTTTCCCCACAATAAATGACATTTCATACGCTGCCCTTTGGGGTTTCCACTTCTGGTTCTCAGCTTCTTCTCAGCTGTTAGAAGACCTGATTTTGTCTCGTGTTCCTTCATGCCCCTCTGGATTGGACGGCAAATACTAATTAAATACAGTGGAAATATGGGGTTGCTAAAATGTCAACCTCTGTTAGGAATATGGCCGTCTTGTGATTATCTTGTTTTGTATTGATAATTTAGTAATCATAATAATGATTTACAGCATATTAACCATTAACAATATTCTGTCTTCTTTATTTTATTAAGTTCCGGGATACGTGTGCAGGACGTGCAGGTTTGTTTCATAGGTAAACATGTGCCATGGTGGTTTGCTGCACCTATCAACCCATCACAGAGGCATTAAGCCCCACATGCATTAGCTATTGATCCTGAACAATAATCTGTTTTCTTAAGTACTTCGTAGCAATCATCGCACCAGCCTTGCAGAATGTTTTTGGGATCTTGGAAATGTGCTCCATTTCCAGCTGGTGATGGCTGGGGATGTAACAGGGTCGTCTGTGCATTTAACTAATTTTTACCCAGGACATACCCAGCTGCTGCATGTACATCATCTTATTTACACAGAAGGGCCCTGATCCAGACCTCACTTTCTTTCCAGTCCCTCCTGTAACCTCCCTAAGGGGTGCTACTTGTGTCAGAGGCACTGGAACAAGAGCGACTCCATCTTGAATAGGGTCTGGGCAATAGAAGGCTGAAACCTACTGGGCTGCATTCCCAGATGATTAAGGCATTCTGAGTCACAGGATGAGACTGAAGGTCTGCACAAGATACAGGTCATAAAGACCTAGCTGATAAAACAGGATGTAGTAAAGAAGCCGGCCAGAACCCACCAAAACCCAGATGGTGATGAGAGTGGCCTCTGGTTGTCCTCAGTGTTACACTCCCACCAGCACCATGACAATTACAAATGCCATGGCAATGTCAGGAACTCGGCATGGTCTAAAAAGGGGAGGCATGAATAATCCAAGCCTTGCTTAGCATATCACTAAGAAATAACCATAAAAATGGGCAAGCAGTAGCTCTAAGAGCTGCTCTGCGGAGTAGCCATTCTTTTATTCCTTTACTTTCCTAATAAACTTGTTTTCAGTTTACAGACTAGCCCTGAATTCTTTATTGAGCGAGATCCAAGAACCCTGTCTTGGGGTCTGGATCCGGACCCCTTTCCTGTAACACTTGGAGAAGGGATGATTCTGATTTTCAGAAGACAAGGCTTCGGATAGAGCAGGATGCTCACTGGAGTCTTCCCAGAGAGAGCTACAAGACAGCTCAGATTCTGCTGCCGGCTGCCCCCGTCCAATCCTCAGGTGCTTCAGTTTACCCATATCTGTGATGGTTAATACTGAATGTCAACTTGATTGGATTGAAGGATACAAAGTATTGATCCTGGGTGTGTCTGTGAGGGTGTTGCCAAAGGAGATTAACATTTGAGTCAGTGGACTGGAAGGGGCGGACCCACCCTCAATCTGGATGGGCACCATCTAATCAGCTGCCACTGTGGCTAGAATATAAGCAGGCAGAAAAATGTGAAAAGAGACACTGGCCTAGTCTTCTGGCCTATATCTTTCTCCCATGGTGGATGCTGGAACATCAGACTCCAAGTTCTTCAGTTTTGGAACCTGGACTGGCTCTCCTTGCTCCTCAGCCTGCAGACGGCCTGTTGTGGGACCTTGTGATCATGTGAGTTAATACTTAATAAACTCCTCTCTCTATATATATTTCTATTGCATTAGTTCTGTCCCTCTAGAGAACCCTGACTAATACACCATCTGTAAAATGACATCAGGCACGACACTCCCGTCATAGGGCTGAGGGACAATCAACTAAGTTAATCCATGCCTAGTGCATAGGAAGTGCTGCTGTCATTCAAAGAATTTGGCACAGGACAGGGTGTGGTGGCTGATGCCTGTAATCTTAAGATTTGGGGAGGCCAAAGCAGGAGGATCGTTTGAGCTGAGACGTTCAAGTCCAGCCTGGACAACATAGTGAGATCCCGTCTCTACAAAAAGTTTTAAAAACTAGTCAGGCACAGCGGCAAATGCCTGTAGTCCCAGCTACTCTGGAGGCTGAGGTGGGAGGTTTGTTCGAACCCCTGGGGTGAAGACTGCAGTGAGCTATGATGGAAACACTGCACTCCAGCCTAGGTGACACAGTGGGACCCTCCCTCAAAAAAATTAAAACACATTAAAAAAAAGAAAACATTTTATGTCACAAGTGCATTTAATACAACTACCCTACCAAATGCCATAGCTTAGCCTTATCTGCCTTCAAAGTGCTCAGAACACCAGCCAACAGATGGACAAATCATCTAGCACAATGTCGACTTTATGATGAGGTGTTGCATACATCACATAATTTATTGAATATTGTACTGAAAATGAAAAACAGAATGGCTGTATGGGGCCGGGCACGGTGGCTCACATTTATAATCCCAGCACTTTGGGAAGCCGGTGGATCACCAGAGGTCAAGATTCAAGACCATCCTGGCCAACATGGTGAAACCCAGTCTCTACTAAAAATAGAAAGATTAGCTGGGTGTGGTGGTGGGCGCCTATAATCCCAGCTACTTGAGATGCTGAGGCAGGAGAATTGCTTGAACGTAGGAGGTGGAGGTTGCAGTGAGCTCAGATTGTGTCACTGCACTCCAGCCTGGGCAAGAGAATGACACAACATCTCAAAAAAAAAAAAAAGAAAAAAGAAAAAAGAAAAGTTGTATGGGTACTCAAAGTACAGTTTTACTTTGTACTGAATGCATACCAATTTTGCACCATTGTAAAGTTGAAAAATCTTAAATTGAACCGTCATGTCAAACCATGGTAAGTTGGGAACTGTCTGTATCCGCACTTTGTAGAAGTTGATTTGCCCAAGGGGATATGGTTAACCTTTGGCTCTTACTGTGAATGATACAAACTCCTGGAAGTACTTTTCTGGGGAGGTGGGTTTACTGTTGAACATCTCCCTGTAAACAGAAACTAATGAATGCATGGCCGCATTGTCCACTTACTCGGTGAGATCTGAAGACAGCACAGAATAATAAAAAATTCTCACTGCAGATCCTAGACTATGTCCACCAGGATCTATCCATCCCGACACCGCCTCCGCCCATAAACAACCAACTCCAATCTTAATGACGTCCATGTCTTTAAATAGGATAAACAGGAAATGCTGCCACAGGGACATCTGAATGATGTGTTTTAACTCCTAACAGAAATACTTCTCTCTCTTAAGATGCGCCCAGGCGTTCCCTTCTCTGAAATCGCCACATTAAAATGACCAAAGAAACTTACTCAACCGTTGTTCAAATCCTATACTTTATGAGTTCGTTGGAGTTTCTTAAAGAGGTCCTCGCACGGAACTAAAAAATCTAATCTTGGATCTGGGACAGCCAGCCTGCAAGTTTATATCGAAGTTTTTGATGTGAACAATTCAGGTGGTTTTAATTTGCAAGAATGAATGACAGTGTTTAGGAAAAGATTTAAAAATCTGAACAAATGCAACCCTTCCGGCAAACGAATCTCTGGTAATCTGCCCCACGGGATGAAGTAGTTTCAACTCTACTTTTACTGTATGGAAATGGTCAGAACTAATTTTTAAAATCAGAAAGAAATGACTGACATTCCACACACACCCAGTCATGCTTGAATCATGGAGTTAAATAGGTCATTTTTTAAACGGGTGGGACACATGGATCAAAACAGGAAAATATGGCGAATATCTAGATGGTATCAGCTAACATCCTGCCCTTCTGGATCTAATTCCCAGATTCCAAATTGGAGCAGCCCGTCTTCTCCCTCCCCTCTCAGCCACCCTTCGCTCTTAGTCTCCTTTCTAATCCCATTGGGCAAATTATCCCCATTCACTTCATAGCAACTCCTTTGGAAAGAGTTTCTTAAAGCAAGAATAGAAAAATCCATGCCCAGGCAGATCTCCCTCAAAGCAAAATGACTCTTACCTCGGGCGTGCATTAGAAAACACAGGAACGCAAGACAGGGAAGTCCCCACCAGCTCTCCATGGTTTGCTTCAGGATGCAAGAACCTCAGTGGACTCCCCAGCCAAGCGGATTGTGAGGTCCGGCCTCTCCACCCTCCTGTTGTTGACTTCTGGTCTCCCAGCTTGGAAGGAAGGGAGGCGATGTCTTCAAGTGGAAAATATGAGCCGAACTGCCAGAAACAAATGGGCTCCAAGCTCAGATCCCAAACGCCACAGCTGAAAACCTGTGGGACCAGTGTGGGCACACTCAGTCGTGTGTCGGAGCCAGCCTCCCCGGGCCGCCTCAACCAATCTGCAGCAGCACAGAGGATGGGGAAACTGGGGTGGTTCCCAAGCGCCAATGGGCATCTCAGGCTTCTGGAAGCCGGCACACTTGCTTGGCAACTCTGCTCGCTGCGGGTGTGGGAGCTGTAGCAAGTTCAAAGTCACCAACCCAGAAACCAGAGAAGACACTGGCCGCCTGTAATCTTCCTCCTGCAGGACGTGATTGTACAGTGATACCCAGCGTGGGGTTAATGTACACATCAGTGCAAAGACCTCAGTTGAAGTCTTGGCTTTTATACCTAACAAACTCAGTGACTTCCAAGATGCATTTTTTATCCTCAGCCTTCAGTTGTCTTTGTAGGTGGCAGAACTAATATTTCAGCAGAGACGGTTGTTCAGGAAAAGGAGATGACATGTGGCTTTTTGTGTCTTTCATTTAAATCTGAGACATTTTATGTAACTACCAAAATTTACATCTTCTGTTTGAAATCTCCTTGGAGAAGAAACATGACTGGATAGCTGAGTTCGATGATGACTCCTGCTTTCACAATGGTTTTAATTATATTCTTCCCTGCAGATCCGTGAGTATGTCTAATTTATCCATATACAACTCGTGGGTTAACCCTTACACTCTACCTACCATGAAGCAGTAGGCAAGCACTTAAAAAGTTACCATTTGCAAACAGCTTTGAAGTCCTCTGGTAAATAGATTAACTGCAGGAGAAAGGGGAAAATCAGTCTTAGTTATGAGGGCAGCTTCTAAATTCCCAGAGAAGCAGGATTCATGGCAAACAGACCCAAAAGGAGAAATAAACCTTGGACTTTTCTCTCTGCAAATTTGAGCATCTGGAGTGTTAAGTCTGTTCATGTTGTTGACCTGGTGTTTGGGAGTTGTCTTCTATGAAATATCTTCCTTTTTTTTTTTTTTTTTTTTTGAGACAGAGTCTCACTCTGTTGCCCAGGCTGGAGTACAGTGGTGTGATCTCAACTCACTACAACCTCCGCCTCTCAGGTTCAAGCGATTCTCCTGCCTCAGCCACCCGAGTAGCTAGGATTACAGGCACCCGACACCACGCCCGGCTAATTTCTGTATTTTTAGTAGATACAGGGTTTCACTGCATTGGCCAGGCTGGTCTTGAACTCTTGACCTCAAGTGATCCACCTGCCTCGGCTTCCCAAAGTGCTGGGATTACAGGTGTGAGCCATCACACCTGGACTGCAACGTCTTTATAAAGGTAAGTTACTTGGATGGATTAAGTTCCTGTGCACACAGGTGTGTGTGTGTGTGTGTGTGTGCACGTGTCTGTGTGTGTGTGCATGTGTGCGTGTGCATGTGTGTGCGTGTGTGTGTGTGTGTGTGCGCATATGGGGGAAATGCTCTAAGGCAGTTAGCTTGTGCAGTCCTAAGCTCTGAGTGGCAGAGTCCAGGAAGCAGTTGATGCATTTAGAAAGATATTTCCTTCAAAGTCCCCTGACCCTAAAGAGGACTGACACTGTGACATCTGCTACAAAGTGGATGGACGTCAAACACTGGATGCTGAATTAGAGAAAACAGACGCAGAAGAACGCATTGTGTAGGATTCCATTTCTCCGAAATGTCCAGAACAGGCAAATCTGCAGAGACAGAAAGCACATTGCCGGTTGCCAGGGGCTGGAAAGACGTGGGAATGGATATATTATGAGTTGCATTTTTTCTCCAGCAAACTTCATATACTGAAGCCCAACCCTTCAGTACTTCAGAATGTGACTTTCTTTGGAAATAAGATCTTTGCAGATGTATTACTTTGGTGCAAAAGTAATTGCAGTTTTCACCATTACTTTTTTTTTTTTTTTTTTTTTTTGAGACACAGGCTTGCTCTGTCACCCAGGCTGGAATGCAGTGGTGTGATGTCAGCTCACTGCAACTTCTGCCTCCTGAGTTCAAGTGATTCTTCTGCCTCAGCCTCCTGAGTAGCTGGAATTACAGGCGTGCACCACCACACCTGGTGAATTTTTGCATTTTTAGTAGAGACGGGGTTTCACCATGTTGGCCAGGCTGGTCTCGAACTCCTGACCTTGTGATCCGCCCACCTCGGCCTCTCAAAGTGCTGAGATTACAGGCGTGAGGTAGCGTGCCCAGCCCCTCGCCATTACTTTTGAAGGTGAAAACTGCAATTACTTTTGCACCAACCTAATCATTAGTTAAGATGAGGTCATACTGCAATATGATTGGTATTTTAAAAGAAGAGAGAAATCTGGACACTGACATGCACACAGGGAGAAGGCCTTGGGAACAGGAAGTGGGAGATTGGGGTGATGCACCTACAAGCCAAGGGACACTGGCAGCAAACCACTGGACGCAATGGGAGGGGCATGGAATCCATTCTACCTCACAGCGTCAGAAGAAATCAGCCCTGCTGGCTGGGCCCGGTGGCTCATGTCTGTAATCGCAGCACTTTGGGAGGCTGAGGTGAGCAGATCACTGGAGATTAGCAGTTCGAGACCAGCCTGGCCAACATGGTGAAATCCCGTTTCTACTAAAAATACAAAAATTAGCTAGGCATGGTGGTGCGCGCCTGTAATCCCAGCTACTTGGGAAGCTGAGGCAGGAGAATTGCTTGAACCCGGGAGGCAGAGGTTGCAGTGAGCCAAGATTGTGCCACCACACTCCAGACTGGGCAACAGAAACAGAGTGAGACTCAGAAAGAAAGAGAGAGAGAGCAAGAGAGAGAGAAGAAAGAGAAAGAAGAAAGGAAGAAAGAAAGAAGAAGAAGGAGGAGGAGGAGGAAAGGAAGGAAGGAAGGGAGGGAAAGGGGAAAGGTAAGGAAAGGAAGAAAGAGAAAGGAAGGAAGGAGGGAAGGCAGGAAGGGAGGAAGGGAGGGAGGGAGGGAAGGAGGGAAGGAGGGACGGAGGGAGGAAGGGAGGGAAGAAGGGACGGAGGGAGGAATCCACCCTGTTTGCTCCTTGATTTCAGACCTCTATGCTGCAGAACTGTGACAGCTTAACTGTCTGGTTTTTAAGCCCTCTTCCCAGTTTGAAGCATGTTTTTATGACAGCCCCAGGAAGCCAATATAAAAAACAGCTGCTAATGGGATTTCTTTTGGGGGCAGTGAAAATATCTTGGAACTAGGTAGAAGTGGTGGCCACACAACACTGTGAAAGCAGCAAGCAACCTGAATTGTTCACTTTAAAATGGTGAATTCTCCTGTCATCCCAGCACTTTGGGAGGCTGAAGCGGGTGGATCACCTAAGGTCAGGAGTTCAAGACCAGCCTGGCCAACATGATGAAACCCATCTCTACTAAAAATACAAAAATTAGCCAGATGTGGTGGTGACTGCCTGTAATCCCAACTACTTGGCAGGCTGAGGCACGAGAATTGCCTGAACCCGGGAAGCAGAGGTTGCAGTGAGATGAGATCACGCCAGCCTGGGTGACAGAGACTCCGCGTCAAAAAAAAAAAAAAAAGGTTAATTCTATGATTTGTGAATTTCACCTTAATAAAAAAAATGTTTCCCAAAAGGTAGTGAGGAATTAGGTTAAATGGTTAAATTCAGGAAATCCTCTCAGATGTAATGAAGGTGCAAAATAATTGCTATGATTTCCACCATGCCTAACACGTGCCAGTGTTGTAAGTATTTTACATGCTTCTTAAGGCAAGAGTAGACAAGCTTTTCTGCAGAAGGTCAGATAGTAAAGGCATTTCTCTTTGCAAACCATATGGATTCTGCTGCAATATGTAACCAATGTCTGTGCGCCAAGTGGACTTTATGAACATAAAAACTTGAGTGTCACATGATTTTCATGCATCACAAAATATTATTGTTCTTTGGAGTTTTAAAAATTATTCAGACATGTAAAAACCATTCTTGGCTGGGCACCGTGGCTCATGTCTGTAATCCCAGGACTTTGAGAGCCAGAGGCAGGCGGATCATTTGAGGCCAGGAGTTCGAGACCAACCTGGCCAACATGGTGAAACCCTGTCTCTACTGAAAATACAAAAAGTAGCCGGGCGTAGTGGTGCATGCCTGTAGTTCCAGCTGCTCAGGTGGCTGAGGCAGGAGAATCGCTTGAACCCAGGGGCGGAGGTTGCAGTGAGCCGAGATCATGCCACTGGACTCCAGCCTGGGCGACGGAGTAAGACTCCATCTCAAAACAACAATAACGACAATAATACAAAAAACTTCTTACCTCGAAAGCTGTACAAAAACACACTGTGGGCAGATTTGGCTCCCGGGTTCTAGTTTGCCGACATCAAAGCTGTGTGTTGCGGGAGTCCTGTGAAACACAGTTTTATCACCTCTGCTTCACTAAAGTATGGTCAGGGCAGGCCGTGTGCCCAGCGGTAATACACGCAGGCTCCAGATCAGAGCACGTTAGGGAAAAAGCACTCTACTTCACCGCTCGAAGCCTCAGCTGATCAAATGCTGGGAGCTCACAGACACAGCAGAATTTACAAAGCCGACTTTAATTTTCACATCCTCGATAACCTTAAAAAGCGTGAATGCATCTCCTTTTCAATGTTCATGGGATGCTCCTGAAAATTCACAATTGCACTACAAAGAAAGCTTTAGCAAACTGTTTTTTTAAAGTAGAAACAAGACAGAAGACATTCTGTTGCTGTAAAATTGGAAATAAGAATATTCTAGGCCACGCATGATGGCTTACACCTGCGATCCCAGCACTTTAGGAGGCCGAGGCAGATGGATCACCTGAGGTCAGGAGTTTGAGACCAGCCTGGCCAACATGGTGAAACCACATTTCTACTACAAATACAAAAATTAGCCGGGTGTGGTGGCATGTGCCTGTAATCCCAGCTACTTGGGAGGCTGACGCAGGAGAATCACTTGAAGTGGAAAGGTGGAGGTTGTAGTGAGCTTAGATCAGGCCACTGCACTCCAGCCTGGGGGACAGAGTAAGACTCTGTCTCAAAAACAAAATAAAAAGTAATAAAAAATAAAAGAATAAAGATATTCTTATTTTGTGTCACACTAACTTCCTGACTTTGTGATTCACCCTGGCACACATACAGACATAGATACAACAGGTTTTTAAGATATAAAATCAAGAAAAAAATCAATCTATTCCTTTCTTAGGAGCGTTGGTCAGGAATGGGCAGGAATTAGGTAGAAAGGTGTGTGCATGTTTCATTGTTTGTAGACACTGCCTGTGATGGTTCATACTGACTGTTAACCTGATTGGATTGATTGACACAAAGTATTGATCCTGGGTGTGTCTGTGAGGGTGTTGCCAAAGGAGATTACCATTTGAGTCAGTGGGCTGGGAAAGGCAGGCCCCCCGCCCTTAATCTGGGTGGGCATAATCTAATCAGCTGCCATCAAGGCTAGAATATAAAGCAGGCAAAAAAATGCAAAAACAGACCCTGGCCTAGCCTCCCAGCCTACATCTCTGTCCCGTGCTGGATGCTTCCTGCCCTCAAACATTGGACTCCAAGTTCTTCAGTTTTGGGACTGGGACTGGCTCTCCTTGCTCCTCAGCCTGCAGATGGCCTATTGTGGGACCTTGTGATCGTGTGAGTTAATACTTAATAAACTCCCCTTTGTGTGTATACATATATTCCATTAGTTCTGTCCCTCTAGAGAACGCTGACTAATACAGAGCCAAATCACTCCCCAAGGAGACGGTGCAAATTCACAGCAGCAAAATTGAAAATGGATAATGAAACCAGGAAAGCAAACAAAGCAACAATATCACCCGGACGTTTTAAAAAACTTTTAATGTTGAGTTGACAGGAAACAAAAGCTGAAAATGCTAAATACTAGAAAATGACCGTGATACAAACTCCCCATGAAAGAACTTGAGAGCTTGTAGTACACAGATGAAAAGTTAGAACCTCGCCTGTTTACAACATTAAGCAAGAAAGAATGAAAATAAATGGAATGAACATTCAACCCAAGAAGTCATCCTGTGTGGGGAGAGTGGGTATCACATTAAACTCCAGAAAAGCAGATGGAGGAAATTAATGCATTGAAAATTGAGAAATGATTTGCCAAATAATTTAAACATTATCTGAGAAAACTAAAGTAGACGAAGATAACAAACTAAAATAATGACAGCACAAAAGAAGAATGCGAGCTTCTGCATACACTTGGAGGATGCGGAAGAATTATAAACAACTACTTTGCTCTAATCTGCACTGTGATATTTGAAAACTTAAGTAAATACGAATTACTTTCCAATGAAGAAGTAGAAATACAGAAAGTTTTTTTTAAAAAAAAATCATTTCCCAGCCGGGTACAGTGACTCATGCCTGTCATCCCAGGTCTTTGGGAGGCCGAGGAAGGCAGATCACTTGAAGTCAGGAGCTTGAGCCAGCCTGGCCAACATGGTGAAACCCCATCTCTACTAAAAATACAAAAATTAGCTGGGCGTGCTTGTATATGCCTGTAATCCCAGCTACTTGGGAGGCTGAGGCAGGAGAATTGCTTGAACTTGGGAGGTGGAGGTTGCAGTGAGCCAAGATTGCACCACTGGACTCCAGCCTGGGCAACAGAGTGAGACTCCATCTCTAAATAAATAAATAAATATCTCTCCATCAGAAAGAAAAAAAAACCCTTTGCCCCCTCTAAAACACACACACACACACACACAGCCCATGCCCAGAAAACTTTAGCCAATCAGATTTTCCACAAGAGAAAGAAGAAAATCTACCAAAATGTATGAAGAAAGCACAATATTGAAATATATTACATGCAAACATATAACACACATGAATTTGACTTTTGAATATTGATACAATAATCCTAAAGAAAATAACAAAACTAAAGTGTAACACCAAATAAGATTGGATTGAAGGATGATCGATGATATGTCATTATATTTATTTCACCATATTAGCAGGTCAAAGTAGAAAACCATAGTCATCATGATGCATCCCAAGAAAACACTTGATTGAATTTAATACCCATTCCTGACAAATGTTCTTAAGAAAGGAATACATTTTTTCATTATTTTATAGATGAAAACCCGTTGTAACCCTCACAAAAGTGTTAGAAGAATAGATACTTTTTTTCATGATTTTTTTTTTTTTTTTTAGATGGACTCTTGCTCTGTGGCCAGGCTGGAGTGCAGTGGCACGATCTTGGCTCACTGCAACCTCCACCTCCCGGGTTCAAGCGATTCTCCTGCCTCAGCCTCCCGAGTAGCTGGGATTACAAGTGCGTGCCACCATGCCCAGCTAATTTTTTGTATTTTTAGTAGAGACAGGGTTTCACCATGTTGGCCAGGATGGTCTCGATCTCCTGACCTCTTGATCCAGCTGCCTCGGCCTCCCAAAGTGCTGGGATTACAGGCGTAAGCCACCGCACTCGGCCTTTTTCATGATTTTATATATGAAAACCTTTTGTATCCCCACAAGGGTGTTAGAAGAATTTTTTTCATAATTTTATATATGAAAACCTGTTGTATCCTCACAAAGTGTTAGAAGAATAGATGCATTTTTTCATGATTTATATATGAAAACCTGTTGTATCCCCACAAAATGTTAAAAGAATAAACTTTTTCATAATTTTATATACGAAAGCCTGTTGTATCCATGACTGTATGTATGCCCATATGAATCATGAATTAAGGAAGTTAGCATGGCACAGAATTAACATAAGTAGGTAGTTTAAATATATAGAAAATGAAAGATACAAATCAATATAAAAATATGAAAAGGCTATGAAGAGATACAAAAGAAGTCAACTAAGAAAAGAAATGTATTGGGCCCGGCGCGGTGGCTCACGCCTGTAATCCCAGCATTCTGGTAAGTCGAGATGAGCAGATCACGAGGTCAAGAGATCGAGACCATCCTGGCCAACAAGTTGAAACCCCGTCTCTACTAAAAATACAAACATTAGCTGGGCATGGTGGTCGGTTCTCTTCTCTGCAATACATGACAACTTTTCCACATTGAGAATTGTTTCCCCATTAAGGCTTCCAAAACACGTGTCTATGAAAGCTTGGAGAGGGCTCCACTTGCATTTTGTGCTAACATCATAGAGATTTAAAGTCCTGATATTCAGAATGGGATTGACGTCACAAACTTTACTCCACCGGAAAATGAGGATATCATGAGTACGTCCTCAGTCGCACAGGCAGGCTAACGTGAAGCTGTTTAAATAGTCATCCAGAGAAAGGCGATTTCAAGGGAATGTTTCATTTCGCCACTGATGACGGTGTTAAAAACTGACTGCTGCACGTCACAGCAGCTAGGCTTCCCATGAATGTCTCTATGCAAACGTACGGTGTTACCATACCCATGTCAAAAATCGCCTGATTTGGGGAAAGAGGTTGGATGAAGGAGTCAGTCATAAATGCTGGGTCTTTCCCCTTTCTAAGCTCAGAAACTCCGTCTTCAATTTCAGTTCTGGGTGGGAGTTATCCAAGCAGTCTCCCTGCTGTTGAGGATTCCACACCTTTTCACATCCCATCATTCTCAGGATATTGAAGGGCACAGCCAGCTGGCTTTTTCTGGCACTGGAGTTATTTCTTCTGATTTTGACACTAGTGATAACTTGGAGTATGTAAAATTGGGTGAACACAGTGGCGGGAACCTCTTGGTTATTTATCTTACCCTTTCATTGCTTCCTTGAGCAAATACCTATAGGATGCCACCTGTGGTGCAGGTGTGTGGAGATGACCTTCTAGATTCTCCAGGATGTATTGAGACATCACAAATGCCTCATCCTCTCCACCCTTGAGGGGGCCGACCACGGATGTGCATGTTTAATTGTTTAAGGACACTGTCAGTCCATTCCCCATAGAAGTTTCGCAAATGCCCAGGACTTACATGATGTCTCAGATCTGTTTCCTAAGAGCCCTACAAACTTTCTGATTATTGCCAATCTCTTAGTTGAAAAACGATATAAAATGGGCTATCTTCATAAAATCATCTGCGTTCCATTTCTGGAAAACATGTGAATTGCCCTTTGTTTTTATACGGGTGTTGGGTCCTTTTCTCATTGATCTATAGGGACTGTTTACGCCTTAGTGAAGTAGGTGGCAGATATTCTTTTTCACTTAATCCTTAGTCTGGTGAATCTTCAAGGGCTGAAAGCTGGATAAACCAGCATGCCTGGCCGCTTTGCTGAGTGACCAATGACACGTTATAAAGTTAGAGGGTGGTGTTTCTAGTCCTCCCCAATGAATCATCAAGAATTGTCTTTGAGGTCAGATTCTTCACACTGACTAACTTTAGAATAAAAAAAAGAAAAAAATGCATTAAATCTGTTGTCATTCTATGAATAACACTGACATTTTTGTAAGTATTATAATCATACCATCCACACAAATGGCTCATTGTAATCATACTATCCACAGAAATGGCTCATTAAACAAGAAGCAGAAGAGTAAAAAGTAGTAAAAAAAAAAAAAAGAAAAAGGGTTTTTTTTAGATATGTCAAATTAGGGCTTATTTATAAATAAATCTATACTTCCAAGAAATGTGTCAACAAGACTTATTTTTTTGTGGAGGGTGGATGTCCGTCTTTGTAGATGACTCATTTTAATTTCTCATGGACATAAAAATAAACATGATTTTATTGAAAGTGGGTTACTTGAAACATAGAGTTTAAATTATATGGCTTGTTGGATCATTAAATACCTGGGTAAAACAACTCTTTTGTTTCATTATTTCGGAACTTCTATGTAAAGAAAGTCCTATGATTTTGGGAATGATGATTAAAAAGTTACTTCAGGGCTGGGCCAGGCACAGTGGCTCACACCTGTAATCCCAGCACTTTTGGAGGCCTTGGCAGGCAGATCACTTGAGGTCAGGAGTTTGAGACCAGCCTGGCCAACATGGTGAAACCCAGGCTCTACTAAAAATAGAAAAATTAGCCGGGTGTGGTGGCGCACGCCTGTAGTCCCAGCTACTTGGGAGGCTGAGGCAGGAGAATCACTTGAACCCAGGAGGCGGAGGTTGCAGTGAGCCAAGATCGCCCCACTGCACTCCAGCCTGGGTGACAGAGCAAGACTCCGTCTCAAAAAAAAAAAAAAAAAAAAGTTACTTAATGGCTAATAGAACATAGAATAAAATACTTTATAAATTTTTGAAATAATAGTATTTGGAATAGTATGGTAGTTGTTGGTATCAAAGCCAATCTCTAACTTCTTAAGGAGAGAGGCTTTTCTGTGATTTATTCTGCAAGTGTTTACTGAGCTTCAATACATGCTAGGCAGTGTCAGTAAACAAAAAGACCCTTGACTCATTCATTCTTTTTAACAAGGCAGAAGATCCATTGCAATCTGGGCCATAATGTATTTAACCAACCCACTTAAGCTGTGGTCAAGTCTTCAGTGTTGGGAAAATGCGGTACATCTTGTACATCTTAGGAAGTACAGTATCTGGATGTAGGGAGTACCTGGATTTAGAGGAGTATCTGGATACAGAGGAGTATCTGGAAGCAGGGAACATCTGGACTCAAGGGGATACCTAGCTGCAGGGAGAGTATCTGGAAACAGAGTATCTGGATGGAGGAGAGTATCTGGCTGGGAGTATCTGGGTGTAGAAGAGTACCCATCCCGATGTGGCAGGACATGGGAAAGGAAAAGAGCCCAACAAGGACATTTTGGAAATAAAGAGCTAGCATTTAGGCTGGAAATCTGCCTTAAAGCCCCAGAAGAAGAGAACTTGGAACCCATCCTGTAAATTACCACGGCCTTCTTTAACATCCACCCACGGCAAAATATTTAAGTAAAAAAAAAAGTACTTGGTTTCTAATTTCTTTTTATTAGTCTGATATGAAAAAGAAATATCCCTACAAATGAAAGAAATATTGAAGAAACAAATTGAAGGGCTTACCTTATTTTAATTAAAAAAAAGTCAGGGCTACCAAGGGTTTCAGACGTGCTCAATGGACACGTGATTTGTAAACAGCGAAGATTCTGGGGGACGGGGGGGTGCCTCGGTGGGGTTGACATTTGAGTTACAGGGACTTAATAATGGCCAGCCTTTCACATCCCATGGGAAACCGCCCCCCCGGGCCTTGGAGAATGGGGGTCCAAGTGCCTATCCCCCTTTGGATGTAAAATTCATCATTAGTAAACATCATCCGCCCAGCAACAAGCAAAGCACATCGCAAGATTAAAACAAAGAATCCGCCGTGAACAGAAGGCCTCCATCTCTGCTCTCAGGCAGGTGTCCTTCAGGGAGGAGCCTCAGGCAGCTGTTCTAACCCTGCTGCCAATGCCTGGGCTGTTTCTGCCGACAATCTTCTATTTCTCTAGAAGAGTACGCTGAACTGTGGGAGACAGAGACAAAAGAAAGTCATTCCCAGTTCCCTGAGCACTCACGTGGACACAGTTCCTACAACTTTCAGGAGCCAGTGGTTTTATTTCTGCATAAGATAAATGGGCCCAAAACTCATCACGAAAAAGCAAAACCCTAAATCTCAATCAATTCAATCAATTTCATTGAATGATGCCATTCATTAAAAAAAATGGATGCTGCAGAAAAAGCAGAAGGAAAACAGCAGAAGGCAATTTCCACTAACGACGTCACAGAGACACTAACAAATGCCTAAAACTTACCAGATGGAAGACTAAATCTTCTAAATGAGAGTGTGCAGTTTTTATTGATTGGCAATGATGCTGGGCTGAGATTTTCTGGTCCATTCATTTAAGTTTTGGAAACTTTATTCTGCATGTCAGTCTTAAAACTATTTTGGAGGGAGAAGCGGGGATTTGGAAGAAGGAATTAAGAACAATGGTGGCAGAAAACACCGGAATGCCAAGCCCTTCAAGTAAAGAGGGCTCCATACATATATACCAATGTACTGGCTAATGAAGCCAGACAACTTCATTGCCGTGGGCAGAAGGAATCTTCCTTTTCTCTTTAAGATATAGCTTGTTCTAAACATCTTTCCCTGACTCGAAAGAGCAGTCAACAAGACACTAACTTTCTTTTATTATTATTATTATTTTTGAGACAGAGTTTTGCTCTTGTTGCCCAGGCTGGAGTGCAATGGCGCGATCTTGGCTCACCACAACCTCCGCCTCCCGGGTTCAAGCGATTCTCCTGCCTCAGCCTTCTGAGTAGCTGGAATTACAGGCATGCGCCACGATGCCTGGCTAATTTTTTTTTATTTTTTTATTTTTTTTTATTTTTAGTAGAGACGTGGTTTCTCCATGTTGGTCAGGCTGGTCTCGAACTCCCAACCTCAGGTGATCAGCCCACCTCAGCCTCCCAAAGTGCTGGGACTACAGGTGTTAGCCACCGCGTCTGGCGAGACACTAACTTTCTAGAAGTCTCTATCTTTAAAATGGAATGCCAGGCACGGTGGCTCATGCCTGTAATCCTAGCACTTTGGGAGGCCAAGGTGGGCAGATCACTTGAGGTCAGGAGTTCGAGACCACTCTGGCCAACATGGCGAAAGCCCCGTCTCTAGTAAAAATAGAAAGAAAATTAGTGGGGCATGATGGCGGGTGCCTGTGGTCTCAGCTACTCAGAAGGCTGAGAAAGGAGAATCACTTGACACTGGCAGGCAGGGGTTGCAGTGAGCAGAGGTCGCACCACTGCACTCCAGCCTGGGTGACAGAGAGACACTCCATCTCAAAAAGAAAAAAAATTAAAATACTTTAAATCATTTCATTAAAAATCCCTCTCAATTTGACAGCTGCTATTAAAAATAAGCACTGCATCTCTCAGGCAAATGAGAAGGTTCCAATGTATGCACAAACAAAAGAAAAACATACACGCACATAAACACACACACATTTTTTTCTTGCCATTTTCAAAAGTGGTTCTGATGGCAAAATGCCTGCCTTTTACCCCGAGAAGTTTCTCACGAATTAAAGTCTCTTCTTAACCACATTTTCCACCTGGTTGAGAGGATTTTTAGAAGGTGATAGCAGGCTGGGTGCGGTAGTTCACGCCTAGAATCCCAGCACTCTGGGAAGCTGAGGTGGGAGGGTTGCTTGAGCTCAGGATGGGCAACATAGTGAGACCCTGTCTGGGCAACCTAGTGAGACCTCGTCTCCACAAAATAAAAAAAACAACAACAAATCAGCCGGACATGGTGGTGCACGCCTGTGGTTCCAGCTAATCAGGAGGCTGAGGTGGGAGGATCCCTTGAGCCCAGGAGATCGAGGCTGCAGTAAGTTATGATCGTGCCACTGCACTCCAGCCTGGGCGACAGAGTGAGACCCTATCTCTAACAACAAAAAAAAAGTTGACAGCAAAACTTAACGAGTTATATTTCAGGAGATGGACTTTTAATTCCCAGTGCACACCAGCCAGCTGTGGACTTCCCAACAATGCACCAATCGTGTGCCACTTGGAACTTTTTTTTTTTTTTTTTGAAACGTCTCACTGTGTCGCCCAGGCTGGAGTGCAATGGCACGATCTCGGCTCACTGCAACCTCTACCTCCCCGGTTCAAGCAGTTCTCTTGCCTCAGCCTCCCAAGTAGCTGGGATTACAGGTGCCCACCACCACACTCAGCTAATTTTGTATTTTTAGTAGAGACAGGGTTTCACCATGTTGGCCAGGCTGGTCTCGAACTCCTGGGAAAACTTCCTTAATATTTTGTTAAACAGAGACTTAAGCACATATAGGTCTTCTCTGAAGGCCCAGGCCCTAGGAAGTTTACACATTCATTGTCTTTTGAAAGTATCCCTCCAAAGCAACGAGACATAAAGGAAGACATTCAAAGCCATGCAACCAAATTTGAGAATGTGAGCAGGACAGCAAGATGGGAGAGGATGGAGAAGATAAAATGGGAACACTGGCCACGTGTGCAAGCCACCGTTCCCCGTCCTTCTTACCAGCTGGCTCTGCGTTGGCATTCCGGTGGCTCTCCATGTCCACCTCCCCTTGTTCTGCTGAAAAGAAGAAGAAAACACACAGAGAGGCTCAGTGCACCAGATAACCCACTCCTCAAAATACACACAAAACACCTGGGCTTTCCTGAGGTCGACGCTCCTATTGCTTGGATGAGAGCACTCAGTTCTGAACCCCAAGACCCACTGAGAACATGGAGTCTAACACTCAGATATCTAAGTGAAGACTTTGCCAGTATTTTTTCATGCATGGTGCAGGCAGAGATGAACTTCAACAGGGTAATCCAAGCAGCTTCATTTTCCTCTATTTTAAGGCTTGCTTTCTTCTCCCTAAACACTGAGGAACATACACATGGAAGCTCTTTCTATAAAAAAAAAAAAAAGTACGTGCATCTATGAAAATAAGATTCTTATTTATAACTGCCCCCAAACTCATCAAACAAATGCAGACGGCTGGGCGTGGTGACTCACGCCTGTAATCCCAGCACTTTGGGAGGCTGAGGCAGGTGGATCACTTGAGGTCAGGAGTTCGAGACCAGCCTGGCCAACATGGTGAAACCCCGTCTCTACTAAAAAATACAAAACTTAGCTGGGCGTGGTGGTGTGCACCTATACTCCCAGCTACTCGGGAGGCTGAGGCAGGAGGATCGTTTGAACCCAGGAGGTGGAGGTTGCAGTGAGCTGAGATCACACTACTGCACTCCAGCCTGGGTGATAGGGCAAGACTGTCTCAAAATAAAAATAAAAATAAATAAATAAAAATAAATGCAGAGGCTGGGCATGGTGGCTCACACCTGTAATCCCAGCACTTTGGGAGGCCCAGGTGGGCGGATCACGAGGTCAAGAGATCGAGCCCATCCTGGCCAACATGGTGAAACCCCATCTCTATTAAAAATACAAAAATTAGTTGGGCGTGGTGGCGTGCACCTGTAGTCCCAGCTACTTGGGAGGCTGAGGCAGGAGAATCATTTGAACCCAAGAGGTGGAGGTTGCAGTGAGCTGAGATTGTGGCACTGCACTCCAGCGTGGGTGACAGAGCGAGACTGTCTCAAAATAAAAATTAAAATAAATAAAAATAAATGCAGAGAATCTCAGCAGATTAGCATCTTTTCAGTACCTAGGGAAAGGGGACTTTCTTCCTTTACCTACCTCCACCGATCATCCTTCTCGGGTTGAATTGGCTCTCCTGTCCCCTCTTCTACCTCCCTCAGAATGCAGAGAGGTGAGTGAGGACTCCGAGCACTAAGAGCTGCCCCAGCCATCAAAGGACAAGACAGCCAAGGGGTCTTGTGTACCCGGTTTTCTTCCTCCTCCAGCATTTTTTCCCAGTCTTGTTTCCATTCCCAAATTTATTTATTTATTTATTTATTTATTTATTTATTATTATTTCTTTGAGACAGAGTCTCGCTCTGTCGCCCAGGCTGGTGTGCAGTGGCACGATCTCAGCTCACTGCAACTTCCGCCTCCTGGGTTCAAGCAATTCTCCTGCCTCAGCCTCCTGAGTAGCTGGGATTTCAGGCATGCACCACCACGCCTGGCTAATTTTTTGTATTTTTAGTAGAGATGGGGTTCCACCGTGTTAGCCAGGATGGTGTTGATCTCCTGACCTTGTGATCCGCCCACCTCGGCCTCTCAAAGTACTGGGATTACAGGCCTGAGCCACCACGCCCGGCCCTCTATTCCCAAATTTCCATTAAAAAATGTTTCAAACATGCCACAACGCAAACAGGGTCAAGTCCCCAAATGTTGTCGGTGTCGCTTCTTTTCTGACCCACAGCATAAGCCAACAGAATTGGAAACGCGTAAGAGATGCACAGATCAATAGGTATTTATTTATTTCCAGTGCTGGTGTGAAGGAACACCCACGTTTTCAACACAAAGGGAAGCAGCAGAAGCTCATCGAATCTGTGGCCATGCATTTCCCCCTCACAAAGACCGTGCTATTTGTAAAACGGCCCCATCTGTGGTTCAAATGCCTTCATAAAGGAACACATTTGTATGGTGCAGCAGTGTAACTTTTCTTTTTCTTTTTTTTTTTTTTTTTTTTGAGACAGAGTCTTGCTCTGTCGCCCAGGCTGGAACGCAGTGGCACGATCTCGGCTCACTGCAACCTCCGCCTCCAGGGTTCACGCCATTCTCTTGCCTCAGCCTCCCGAGTAGCTGGGACTACAGGCGCCCGCCACCATGCCCAGCTAATTTTTTGTATTTTTAGTAGAGACGGGGTTTCACCATGTTAGCCAGGATGGTCTCGATCTCCTGACTTCGTGATCTGCCCACCTCGGCCTCCCAAAATGCTGGGATTACAGGTGTGAACCACCGTGCCAAG
Organism: Gorilla gorilla gorilla; assembly: GCF_029281585.2. Classification (NCBI taxonomy): domain Eukaryota; kingdom Metazoa; phylum Chordata; class Mammalia; order Primates; family Hominidae; genus Gorilla; species Gorilla gorilla. The sequence goes on along the minus strand of NC_073247.2, from coordinate 11,994,582 downwards.
CCAGCAGCGTAACTTTTAATGACAGCAGCAGAGACAGCCTTGCCAGTTTATGCTACGTGAACTCCACAGTTTCAACTGTTCTCCCTAACCACTAAATGACTCCCACATAAAGAGGCCAAATTCTTTGATTTAAGAAAAAGAGAGGAAAACCCCCCGAAGAGAAGAACATTCGAAATGATCCGAAAATGTTCACCACAAATGTCATTTGTTCTGCCAGTCACAAGTTGTCAACACGGGTGCATTTTGCAGCAAACTGTCCTGGCTAGAAATTGAAAACCTGCATTCATTTCAGAGGACAAATAATTTCTCCCTCTCCCCTCATTGGTTAAAAAGCATAAAAGATATTCTTTTTATTCCTGTAATTTTATAAAACACTACATAAAAGCTGGCGAGTTTTAAAGAGGGAAAAAGTCCATTGAAAAGTATAAAGTCTCACAAGGGCAAAGTCCATCTGGGGCAACAGTTCCGACATCACGGACCTGTCAGGAGGAGAACTGGTCTCATGAGATGCTCCGTACACCCCTACCCACATACCTTTCCTGTCAAAACTTAGACCGAGCATGCCACATCTGACAAGTCAACTTCAAACAATTCGTGGTGCTTTTCTTTCAGGCTAGAAATCATCTGTAGCTATTAGAACCATTCAGCAAAGCAATATGGCTTTAATGGGTCCCTATGCTTTGTGAAGATATATTTATACACACACACACACCATGTACTTGGGGCCAATCCTGAGACCATATACCTGAGGATCACTGTCTAGCAGTGGCTAATCTTTAAGCGGTGTTAGGACAGACACTCTGGGAAACACGCAGGACATTCTGGACTCAGTCCTGTGGTCAATGGGGGGCAGCTTTCATTGCATCAGACTTGAGACACCTTGGGACACATCCTTCAAAGAGCTGGGGGGCTGTAAAGGTGACCTCTGTGAGAAGGTGACCAGACCCATGTGGGTCAAGGTTTTGTGCCCTCACACCATACAGTGCCCCAACACAGGAGGATCAAACCATCCGTGCTCAGCTAGAACTATGGCTCAACCATAAGGGAGGCTGTGCCTCATTTCCACAAGAGGGCAAATAAGAAAAGTAAAAGAAGTAAGAAAAAATTAAAAGGAATATGAAAAAAAAGGAAAATAAGAAGAAAAAAGAAATCAGAAAAGTCAAAGAAATAAGAGGAAAAGAATGAGGAAAAACGGAGAAGAAATAAAAGTAAAAAAAGAAAAATAAGTAAAAGAAATAAGATAAAAAGAAAAAGCAAAAAGGAAAACAAATAAGAAAAAAGAAATAAGAGAAAAAAAAAAAGCAAAAAGAAAAAGGGCCAGGCACAGTGGCTCACACCTGTAATCCCAGCACTTTGGAAAGTTGAGGCAGGCAGATCACCTGAGGTCAGAAGTTCGAGATCAGCCTGGCCAACATGGAGAAACCCCGTCTCTACTAAAAATACAAAAATTAGCTGGGTGTGGTGGTGCGCGCCTGTAGTCCCAGCTACTCGGGAGGCTGAGGCAGGAGAATCGCTTGAACCCAGGAGGTGGAGGCTGCAGTGAGCCAAGATTGCACCACTGCACTCCAGCCTGGGCAACAGAGTGAGACTTCAATTCAAAAAAGAAAAAAAAAGAAAAATGAAAAAAGAAGAAAAGAAAAAGAAATATAACAAATAAGAAAAGTAAAATAAATAGAAGGAAAAGAAATAAGAAAAAAAGAAAAGAAAGAAAAAAATAAGAAAAGTAAAAGAAAGAAAAAAAGTTAAAATCAATTACATTGAAGAACAAGTTGGTGGACTTTGGAAACAGAAGGAAAATCCAGGTACAATTTGTGTTTTTCAGGGATATGAGAGAATCCAAGGAAGACGGCCGCAGAGGCTCCATGCTCAAATGTGTGAATAGGGACCTGACCACCCACCAATTCCCAACACGCCTTACAGTGTGAAGATCAGGAGATGTTTAGGTGATTCTTCAACGTATGAATTTTGTTTTTCTAGGAACCAAGATGTGCACCTGTTTGGAACACTGATCACAGAAAGAGTTAAGAACCGCTTCATAGGAAGTGCAGTGAGAAATGCAAGTCCACGGCCGAAAACGTTGAAGATTTAAAAATCCATGCATGACCTGGAAGGTCAAATCCTTAGGACGTGAGTGAGCTTAACCTAGGACACTGCAGGGAAGAGGGTGGCCACCCTGGGCCCCAGTTTGTTCCCTTGGCAGGGATGGACTTAGGGACAAAACTCATTAAAACATGGAAGTCACTGCCCTGTTTCTGTTAGATTTACGTTTAAAAGAAAATATCTGCATTTCTCTTCATTTTCTGAGGCTCTTATGCAGAAATATGATTTGCTATAATGAGCTTCTGTGCATCAAGAAAGGCAAAAGCATATGGAACTGAAGGCAGAGAATCTGCCATGTGATTGAGAATCCCATCGTGGTGGGAATTTGCCAGCAGGGCGAGGGGAGCGCAGATGGAAGGGTTTGCTTTAAGGCTATGTCTTAGCAGATAAAACGATTACGGTCAGGACGCTCCGCAGGCCTGGGCTGGGTTCTCTGCTCACCCCTAGGTCTTCAGCCATCTGAAATGGAAGGTTGAAAAAGACAAAAAATAATAATAAAAAAAGTAAACTGGTGCTGGGTCTGCTTTTGCTGTGCGCTGGGGCTCCCAGCAGCAGGGAGGTGTTAGAAAGAGCTGCTCTGAGCAAGGAAGTAATGGGATAGAGGCTCAAAGTGTGAGAGTGGGAAGTGGAAACCAAAATTAAGGAGTGGAGGAAGGGAGAGACAGAGGAAGGCAGGGAGGGAGGCAGGGAACAGGGAGAGCAGGAGGGAAGAAGGAAGAAGCGATGGGAGAAAGGGAGGGAGGAAGGGAGGAAGGCAGAAAGAGAGGGAAGGAACGAGGAGGGAAGGAGGTTGGAAAAAAGGAAGCAGGGAGGTATGGAGGAAGGGAGGGAGGAAGAAGTGAAGCAGGGAGGAAGGAAATGAGGGAGGGAGGAAGGGAAGGAGAGAGGGAAGGAGGAAGGGAAGGAAGGAAGGAAAGAAGGGAAGGAGGGAGAGAAGAAAGAAGGAAGGAAGAAAAGAGGCATGTAAGAAAAGGAGAGATGGATGAAGAGAGACAGAAAGAATACAGAGGAAAAAAGGAAGGAAGGAAAGGAGGAACGGATGGAGGGAGGAAAAAGGAAAGAAGGAGGGAGGGACGGAAAGAAAGGAAGGAAGGAAAGAAGAGAGAAAAAAGAAAGAGGTACATAAGAAGAAAAGAGAAGGAAGAAAGGAAGAGATAGAGAAAAGGAAGAGAGAAAAAGGAAAAGCAGGAAAAGAAGGGAGGGAGGGAGGAAGAAAGAGGGAGAGTTCAAGAAAGAATGAAAAGAGAGAGGGAGAACTGAGGGCAAAGGAAGAAAGAGAACAGCAGGGAAGGAAGAGAGAAAAGAAGGAGGGAGGGGCAAAGAAAGGAGGAGGGAAGGAAGAAAGGCAGAGAAGAAGAAAGAGAAAGAAGGAGACAGGGAGAGCCAATCGCCCATCTTGCCAAAGCCTCAAGAAACCCACTGTGAGCCCAGGGCCCTGGTAAACAGAGCAGTAGGACCAGCCACCACAGCCAAAGGACAGCAACCTGAACACCCCTTGCCAGCCACGGAAGCCGGGCTCTGTGGGAAGCGGTCAGGCTCCGTGCGGTTAGCGGTCTGAGCCAGGCCCTCCGCGAAGCCAACACACCCAGATGTGAAGTCACAGACCCCGAGTGCATGAGAGAAGCAGCTTAAACAGGCCCCTTCGTATCACATGGACAAAAACCAGGAGAAGCCCAAGCACCACAAACTCAAATCTGTAGGAAGGGAGGAAGGGAGGCTGGTGCAAAAGTAATTGTGGTTTTTGCCATTAAAAGTAATGGCAACATAGCAAGACTCTGTCTCTACAAAAAAAGGTAAAAAATTAGCTGGGAGCCACCACACTCAGCTAATTTTTTTTTTTTTTTACGTTTTTTGTAGACACGAGGTCTTGCTATGTTGCTATTACTTTTAATGGCATAAACTGCAGTTACTTTTGCACCAACCTATAACAGACAGAGCCATCCGATTCCACAAGGAGTTTCTAATCCGTGAACCCCAAAATATAACACTGCAAAGCTTCTCAGTAAATCTATATCAAGTCACAGGATTTGATAAAGGCATCTCCTTGTTGGAAAGATGCCGAAGACTCACCTATGTCTACTCACTCGCCTGGGACTCATTTTAATACAAATTTAACAAACACCACAGATTTCAATGCAATGACACAGTCCCGGAAAATGAGCCTGTCTGGTAGAATAACAGTATCCCCAAAACTGGGCATGGTTTCTTTTCTTTTCTTTTCCTTTTTGAGACAAAGTCTCACTCTTGTCCCCAGGCTGGAGTGCAGTGGCTCAATCTCGGCTCACTGCAACTCTGCCTCCTGCGTTCAAGCGATTCTCTTGCCTCAGCCTCCCGAGTACCTGGAATTACATGTGTGCACCACCATGCCCGGCTAATTTTTGTATTTTTAGTAGAGCCAGGGTTTCACCATGTTGGCCAGGCTGGTCTCAAACTCCTGACCTCAGGTGATCCACCCGCCTTGGCCTCCCAAAGTGCTGGGATTACAGGCGTAAGCCACCGCGCCTGGCCCATGGTTTCTTGAAGGACCAGGGCATGCTATACTCACATCCTTCTTATGAAATCTCCAAGCTCCCCATGAACCTATGGGGTTGCCAGATCTCAAAATCACCATCGCGGAAATCGAACCCATAAAGCAAAATCCTGCCCCAGAGGCTGAGGGCTCTGACATCTTTCGTCTTCCGGATAACTCGATCCAACATCGCAATTCCATGTCTACTAACAAAACCATGTCACTGAGATAAATATTAAACTCATTTTGTAATTCAGGTATAAAAACCAAGCTGTGAGTGGATGCAGTTGGAAAGGTCCTCTTTTGAGGTAGGGTCTTGGTATTTATAGAAGAGTGCCTTGTTTTTGTTTTCTTTCTCTTTTTTTTTTTTTTTTGAGACAGAGTCTCACTCTGTTGTCCAGGCTGGAGTGCGGTGGCACAATCTTGGCTCACTGTAACCTCTGCCTCCCGGGTTCAAGCAATTCCCTGCCTCAGCCTCCCAAGTAGCTGGGATATTACAGGTGCCCACCATCACGCACAGCTAATTCTTGTATTTTTAGTAGAGACGGGGTTTCACCATCTCTTGCTTCTCTTTGTTATGCTTTATTTTCTTTTTGGCCCTTTGCTTTGTGCATTTACAAAAGGCCAAGAAAATCAATCCCCGGATAACTAGAAAGCAAACCAGGAATTGAAAGTTGGACCTTCTGTTAATTTGGCATCAGAATAAGAGACTTATAGAAAATATTAGAAGAAAATTAGCCTAGCATCTCATTAGTATAAAGTGAATCTTGGACTCCCCTGAGCCAATTCTTCAGAAAGGATGCTTTTTTAAAAAAAATTATTTTGGGGGCCGGGCACGGTGGCTCATGCCTGTAATTCTAGCACTTTGGGAGGCCAAGGCAGGTGGATCACGAGGTCAGGAGATCAAGACCATCCTGGCTAACACAGCAAAACTCCGTCTCTACTAAAAATATGAAAAATTAGCTGGACGTGGTGGCATGCGCCTGTAGTCCCAGCTGCTCGGGAGGCTGAGGCAGGAGAGTCACTTGAACCTGGGAGGCAGAGGCTGCAGTGAGCCGAGATCACGCCATCGCACTCCAGCCTGGGTGACAGAGTAAGACTCCGTCTCAAAAAAAAAAAAAAGGTATTTTTATTTTTATATCTAGAGACAGGGTCTCTGTCTGTCGTCCAGGCTGGAGTGCAGTGGTGCAATCATGGCTTACTGCAGCCTCCAATTCCTGGGCTCAAGCAATCCTCACACCTCAGCCTCCAGAGTAGTTGGGACCACAGGCAGGCGCAAGCACGCCCAGCTAATTTTTTACATTTTTTGTAGAGATGAGGTTTCACTATGTTGCCCTGGCTGATCTTGAACTCCTGGGCTCAAGCAATCCTCTTTCCTTGGACTCCCAAAGCACTGGGATTACAGGTGTGGGCCACCTCGCCAGGACATATTTGCTTTTGTTCTTGCAGAATCTAGGAAAATTGTTTCTACCCAGTGAGAGCTTTCATTGTTCATGCCTGCCCCACCTGCTGCAATAAACAAAGATAATGCTTCCACCCAAGACCAAGACCCAGGGGTGGCGGGGCAGATAAGGTAGAGGAAAAGTTGTTTTTCCTTTTCCCAATTCTATTTCCAAATTTTTGACAAAACCAAGTCTATTAAGCCTCCTGGGTGCTTTCCCAAGTTTGTGTGTCTTCAGATGTGATATGGTGAGCCTCTGTGTCCCCACCCAAATCTCATCTTAAATTGTAATTCCCATAATCCCCACGTGTCCAGGGAGAGACCAGGTGGGGGTCACTGAACCATAGCGAACGTTCCCCCATGCTGTTCTCGTGATAATGGGATGGTGCCTTGCGTCCCCTTCTGCCATGATTGTAAGTTTCCTGAGGCCTCCCCAGCCATGCTGAACTGTGAATCAATTAATCCTCTTTCCTTCATGAATTATCCAGTCTTAGGCAGTTCTTCATAGCAGTGTGAAAACGGACTAATACAGGATGTGAATATGAAATACGCTTACAAGATCCCAAAAGTTCCTACGTCTGCACGCACAAGGTAATAAACATCCTTTGCAACTCATGAATCCAGTTTGGGTTGACCTAAAGATGTTCAGAGAATCATCAATCAGAGACTTTGTAGTTTAATGCAAAAGTGTTCAATAATTGTCTGGGATTCTAAGAAAGAGGCCGGGTGCTTTGACTCACGCCTATAATCCCAACACTTTGGGAGGCCAAGATGGGTGGGGGGAACCACCTGAGGTCACAAGTTCGAGACCAGTGTGACCAACATGGTGAACCCCCATCTCTACTAAAAATACAAAAATTAGCCGGGTGTGGTGATGCACACCTGTAATTCCAGTTACTTCGGAGGCTGAGGCAGGAGAATTGCTTGAACCCGCGAGGCTGAGGTTGCAGTGAGCCAAGATTGCACCACTGCACTCCATTCTGGGCGATAGAGCGAGACTCTGTCTCAAAAAAAAAAAAAAAAAAAGCCAGAGAGTTTGAAATACAACATCTAGAATATTACGCATCCTGTCCTGGCAAACAAGCCTTCCTCACCTCCTGGTTGAATATTATGCTGTGAGTTGAACAGTTTCAGAAAAGAAAAAGAAATGTCATTGAAAAGCAAACAAAAATTCCCTTCCATTGAGTCCCTACTGTTTTAACCCCTCCGCTACTTCTAGAAGAAGCAAGAGGGGAGAAGAATGTTTTGCTGTTTGCTTTTTTCCAACGTGATTCTAATTGTACGTCTCTTATAGGCATCTCCTTGAATGTGGTCATCTGTCCATTTGGGTCCCGCTCAAAACTGCCATTCAATCAACCAAACACCAGCTGGGCATGGTGGCTCATGCCTGCAATCCCAACACTTTGGGAGGTCAAGGCGGGCGGATCATCCAAGGTCAGGAGTTCGAGACCAGCCTGACCAACATGACGAAACTCCATCTCTACTAAAAAAACAAAAATTAGCTGTGCGTGGTGGTGCACATCTGTAATCCCAGCTACTCGGGAGGCTGAGGCAGGAGAACCCGGGAGGTGGAGCTTGCAGTGAGCCAAGATGGAGCCATTGCATTCCAGCCTGGGTGACAGAGTGAGACTCCATCTCAAAAAAAAAAAAAAAAAAAAAAAGAAACAACCAAACACCATTTCCCACTAGTCTGCCCACCAGGTAGGAGGCAATTGTCTTCCACGCACTGCCCAAAACCCCACAGCAAGAACGGGGAAATAAACACGAGCAGCTCATTTAAAGCCTTGAGATCCGAAAGCTGTTTAGGACTCTCCATTTCACGCTCTAAATAATGTTTGTGGATGTCAAATGCTGGAATGATGGGAGATTACGGGGAAACTCCACCCCTACAGTCTAACTTTGTCCACACCAGCATCTATTCAAATGTTCTAGGAATCCCTCTAAAATCTTCAGGAGGCAGTGCTTTGGGTGAATGACATCAGTGACCAAGAATGAATAAGGACTTAAGATCTAAGTAGGGTGAGAAGTTCAGACACCCAGAGGCGTGAGGGACCCCAGGGGCTCCTCCATAAAACAGTAGCTGTTGGCCGGGTGTGGTGCCTCACGCCTATAATCCCAAGACTTTGGGAGGCCGAGGCGGGTGGATCACTTGAGGTGAGGAGTTGGAGACCAGCCTGGCCAACATGGTGAGACCCCATCTCTACTAAAAATACAGAAATTAGCCGGGCGTGGTGGCGGGTGCCTATAATCCCAGCTACTCAGGAGGCTGAGGCAGGAGAATCACTTGAACCTGTGGGGTGGAGATTGCAGTGAGCTGAGATCGCGCCACTGCACTCCAGCCTGGGCAACAGAGCGAAACTCTGTCTCAAGAAATAAAAAATAAGAGTAGCTGTTCCCGGTCGATGGGATTCCTGCAAACCACAATGCTTGGTCATGCAAGAGGGAAGGCAAGAGCTAAATGTAAGTGCCCAGTGATGCATGCACGTTAGCTGTGTTCCAAATAGCAGGGTTTACTTCCCAGCTTCACGGCGGATCCTAAATGATTTAGGGACTTTTGAATACAAGGTCCCAAAGAGCCTGCCGACTGACCTAGGAGGATTGCAATGGTGAGTATGTCTTCCTCCTAATTCCCCTGTAAATTTTAGTCCCGACCCAAGAAACTTCCCAGGTCCTGCGTGCCTGTGGGTTTTTGGTACTAACAGAAAGGGAATCCGCTGTGCTGGTTTTTGTTTTGTTTTGTTTTTTGAGACGGAGTCTCACTCTGTTGCCCAGGCTGGAGTGCAGTCACATGATCTCAGCTCACTGCAAGCTCTGCCTCCCAGGTTCACACCATTCTCCTGCCTCAGCCTTCCGAGTAGCTGGGACTACAGACGCCCGCCACCACGCCCGGCTAATTTTTTGTATTTTTAGTAGAGACGGGGTTTCACCATGTTACCCAGGATGGTCTCGATCTCCTCCTGACCTTGTGATCTGCCCGTCTCGGCCTCCCAAAGTGCTGGGATTACAGGTGTGAGCCACCATGTCCGGCCTTGTGCCGGGTTTTAACTTAACTCTCCTGGGTGGAGAAAGGACCGTGGCGGCCCCCTGGTCACGGCTCTCCTCCTGATGATGACATCGGTTGTAAATAACAGGGCAGGAATGATCAGAGCTAAGTGTCTTCCACCTTTGCTCTCTGCAGGGTAACTTGTAGCGGCTTTCCTGCAGGACTGTCTCTAACCCCAGCAACAATTCCGCGGCATATGTACCAACCATTTCCCACTTGGTAGACGTAAACAACCCAAGCGCTGCAGCAGTGGGGAACTTGTAAACTTTCACACAACAAAACACAAGGCAGAACAGCCCTGAAATCAAAGCCAGAAGGTTCGATTCCAGAGTTTTAGCAGTTTCACGAACCATCAGCCATCGTGCACCTGTTTCAAGCCAGCCCGAGTTTGGTTTCTGCCTTTTAAAGAAAGCACAGTTTTCCAATCAGCAACGCATGAAGGAGAGGCACCGGCGGAGCGAGACTCACCATTTTCTTTGAAGCATAGCTTCTTTTTCTGGTAAGCAATGAAGCTAGAGATGGCTCCAGCCACGGCGACCACGACAGCCCCCACAATCCCGGGGATCACGCCTGGGGCGTCGGCTGCAGGAGGAAGCACACAGCATCGTGATTGAGACACGCACGGTGCAGAGAAGATCCCAGGGGGCAGTGGCTGGCAGAGACAGTCAGTCTGAGAGCGCCAAGATCCTCAGAACATCTCAGACGCCTGAGCTGACCGATTTGCAAAGGAAGCATGCCGAGAATGATACACAGGAAGGCAAAGCAAGGCACAATCTCCCATTGCACGTGCTGGGCAGACCTGGTCGGACCATGGAGGGAGTGGAGCAGGAGAAAAGAGACATGAAGAGAGGCCAGCGAGGTACGGGCAGAAGCTCAGCAGAACCAAGGCAGAGACAAAAAAAGACGAAGACAGATGGAAAGAGAGCTGGGGCTGGGCGTGGTGGCTCACGCCTGTAATCCCAGCACTTTGGGAGGCCGAGGCAGGTGGATCGCCTGAGGTCAGGAGTTTGAGACCAGCCTGGTCAACACGGTAAAACCCGTCTCTATGAAAAATACAAAAATTAGCCGGGAGTAAGGGTGGGTGCCTTTAATCCCAGCTACTCAGGAGGCTGAGTCCAGAGAATCACTTGAACCCGGGAGGCAGAGGTTGCAGTGAGCCGAGATTGTGCCGCTGCACTCCAGCCTGGGCGACAGAGCAATTCACCATCTCAAAACAAAACAAAACAAAAAAGAAAGAGAGAGCTGGACATCAAACCAGGAGGAAAGAGCCCAGGCAGGGGCAGAAGATAAAGAAGCAAAGACCTGCAATGCTTGGGGCATTTGCCAATGCGTTTTGTATCGTTAGAATGCTCCTTTTTCACCCCTTGAAGATAGCTTTGGGTTTCAATGCAAACATTTTAAATCTATCTCTATTTAATTAATTATTATTATTGTGTATTATTTTGAGATGGGTTCTTGCTCTGTCAAACAGGCTGGAGTGCAATGATGTAATCACAGCTCACTGCAATCTCGAGCTCCTGGGCTCATGAGATCCTCCCACTTCAGCCTTCCGAGTAGCTGGGACTACAGGTGTGCACCACCATGCCTGGTTAATTACTGTGGTTTTATAGAATTGGGGTCTTGCTGTGTTGCCCAGTCTGATCTCCAACTCCCAGCCTAAAGCAACCTGCCTGCTGCCTAGGCCTCCCAAAATGCTGGGATTACACGCATGAGCCACCACACTCAGCCTTTTTTTTTTTTTATGTTATTCCAGCAATAATTCTTTTTTTTTGGCCGGGAGACAGAGTCTTGCTCTGTTGCCCAGGCTGGAGTGCAGTGGTGCGATCTCGGCTCACTGCAACCTCTGCGTCCCGGGTTCAAGCTATTCTCCTGCCTCAGCCTCCCAAGTAGCTGGGATTACAGGTGTGTGCCACCACCCCTGGCTAGTTTTTTTTTTTTTTTTTTTGAAATGCAGTCTTACTTTGTCACCCAGGCTGGAGTGCAGTGGCACGAGTTCAGCTCACTGCAGCCTCTGCTTCCCGGGTTCAAGCAATTCTTGTGCCTCCTGAGTAGCTAGGACTACAGGTGCATGCCACACGCCCAGCTAATTTTTGTATTTCTCATAGAGATGGGGTTTCACCATCTTGGCCAGGCTGGTCTCGAACTCCTGACCTCAAGTGATCCACCCACCTTGGCCTCCCGAAGTGCTAGGATTACAGGTGTGAGCCACCACACCTGGCCTAATTTTTGTATTTTTTGTAGAAAAGGGGTTTCACCATGTTGGCCAGGCTGGTTTCGAACTCTTGGCCTCAAGCAATCCTCCTGCCTCAGCCTCCCAAAGTTCTGGGATGACAGGCATGAGCCAGCGCGCCTGGCCATTGAAGAGATTATTCATTCCAAACGCCAGATGTGAGCTTCAGAGGACCCTTCTCCAGATAGAACCTTCTCCGCCCTCCATGACGGGGAAGGAGAATCGTCTGACTTTCAGCAAAAACACTGGCTCCAAACATGGCCTGCGGGTGGTGTGTTCACTCGGCCAGTTTGTAATATGTGCAGGACACAGTCATGTCATAGAAAGATTTTTCAAGCTTAACTACCCCTCCCTGATGAAGTGACATAGTAGACATTAACTCTCTAGAAGGCCAAGAACGTTGGCCTGAGATAAACATGCCAGACATGTGTTTTCTTAGCTATTTTTAAAAAAATGACCTTGTAGTCCTAGGTGAGGGCTACAGATTACTACCTCTTCAAAGAAAGCCTAGAGTTCAAGAACTGTGCCCATAAAAATAATAAATACCTAAAACAAGGGTAGACTACCCACTTCTCTTTTTCCACAAACATTCGTTGCATATTTTAAGAATCCACATTTTATCAGTGATTAAAATGGCAAACGGGTGTTAAAATCTTTGGCCAAATTAGTATCTCTTCTGCCAAAGAAGTTGCTTAAAACCAGGCATTTTGCTAGAAGCAAAGTCCCTGAGAATTGAGAGATACTAAAATACGAAGGTATTGTCCTCGCCCCTCCCTCTCTCCTGCCTCTCCTCTCTCCTTCTCTCTTTCCTTCCTTTCCTCCTTTTCTTCTGTTTCCCTTTCTCCTTTCCTTCCTTCCTTTCCTCCCTTCCCCTTCCTTCCTTCCTCCTGCCTTCCTTCCTTCCCTCCCTCCCTCTTTCCCTTCACTCCCTTCCTTCCTCTTCCTTCCTTCCCTTCCTTTCCTTCCTTTCCTCCCTCCTCCCTTCCTTCTTTTCCCTCCCTCCGTCTTTCTTGTCCTTCCTTCCTCCCTTCCTTCTTTCCTTCCTTCCTCCTTCCTTTTTTCCCTCCCTCCCTTCCTCTTTTCCTTCCTTCCTTCCTCCCTCCCTTCCTTCCTCCTCCCTTCCTTCCTTTTTTCCCTCCCTCCTTCTTTTCCTTCCTTCCCTCCCTCTTTTCCCTCCCTCTCTTTTCCTTTCTTCCCTCCCTCCTTCCCTCCCTTCCTTCCTTCCCTTCTTCCCTCCTTCCTTCCTTCTCTCCATCCCTCCTTCCTTCTTTCCTTCCCTCCTTCCCTTTTTTCTTCCTCCCTACTTCTCTCTTTCTCTTTCTTACCTCATTTTGTTTTCTTTACAGTTTTAAAAGGAATTCTGTCTGTCATTATTTTCTTGTCCCATCTAAGGGAAAAGGTTATGAAAAAGGAGACAGGAGATACATCACCGGCACTTCCATGGAGAACACAATGCCTGTTACAGCCAGGGTGGAAGCGATCCACATTCCCACCTCCCACCTGGTTACTGACGTTCTCAAGGGCCAAGCGCAACCGAGGATACTGCATCACAAGCCTCTGATCGTTAGGGTGAGTGTAGGAGCTTTTGTAAACACAAGGACAAGGTGAAGCGTGATGTAGGGGTCAGGTCGCCAGCCAGGGCATCGTGGGCAGGTGACCAAACATAAAATCCGCGTCACGTGGGCACCTGGAGCAGGGTTGGTTTGCTGGGGGGACCTCTGCAGCTACATCACTTGGGAGCACTTGGCACAGAACACCCTGGCACAGTGCCTCCTGCCAGTAGCTTTAGGAGGCCAATGCCAGTGCAGTTCGCCAGCTCTCAGACATTCTGCTTCCCCTTCTCAACACCATGTGGGAGAGACAAGAAGACAGAAGCCAGGTGCACCTACCCTCTTCCCCTTCTTTCCTGTGGCTGCCTCCACCATCACTGCCTCCTTTTCCTGCAAGACAAAAACAACGTCTGCAATGGGAAGATTTGGGGTCAAGGAAAAATTCACAGCCAGGACCGTGAAGAGGCTGGGGTCCTGCTTCTTATACTCTACGGGGGTACATGTTACCCAGCTACAGAGCTGGGGTCCTGCCTATTACACTCTAAGGGTGCATGTGACACAGCCACAGAGCTGGGGTGCTGCCTGCTACACTCTAGGGGTACTCTGAGAACCCACACTCCCAGGCATTATCACTATTCTCAGGGCTTTAATATTCACATTCCTTAAATTACAGAAAACAGCCTACTAAAATGAAGCTGAAACAACACTAGCTATTTGCAAGAACACACAGGTGAACGGATGGGTGAGGAGGTGGTGACAAGGGCCCATTCATCACGCCCTGTCCCTCAGAAAAGTGGGACAGCTGCCTGGGCCCTGAACTCTTCTCCGAGGACCGAACCTCTACGGGGCAGCCTTTACTTCCCACATCCTTGAAGCCTCAGCAAACAGGCAGAGTTCCCACAGAGATGGCTGAACATTTCACTGTGAGTTCACAGAGAGCTGACAGTTTAGACCCTGTAGTGCTATTCTACAGAGCAGGTGGGCATCATGCGATGGAGAGAGAAAAGAGACAGAAAACAAGATAACTGTACCTTCTCCACCTGAAATGCCATCCGCAAGGTCAGCATCTGAAAAGCTACCTAGGAAAGAAAATACAGCATCACCTGTCAACCTGGAACTCCTCCAAGGGTCTTCATGTCTTAGAATAAAGGAAAAACTCATGAAAACCGGCCTGTTCATCAACATGGTGAAACCCCATCTCCACTAAGAATATAAAAATTAGCCGGGTGTGGTGACGGGCACATGTAATCCCAGCTACTCGGGAGGCTGAGACAGGAGAATCACTTGAACCCTGGAGGTAGAGGTTGCAGTGAGCCAAGATGGCACCACTGCACTCCAGCCTGGGCAAGAAGATCTAAACTCAGTCTCAAAACAAAACAAAACAAAAAACCATAAATAAAGTGGAAAAACGTGAGCATAATATTGCATGCTGGCAATATTTATGTCTGTAAATAAATGAAGAAGGCTTATAAATCAATAATGTCATATCAGAATATAAGAATAAAAGGCAAAGCATACAATACACAAAATAAGAAGTATCCACGGCCAGTTGATGCAGGTTTTTTTTTTTTAATTTTAAAAGTAAAGTCATGAAACCAGGAGAAAGTTGATAGAAAATTTCACACTATTTGCAAAGGTTTCCTAGGTGATAACTAATATTGGAGATGGTGTGAAGACAGGGACATTTGCACACACCCCTGGCATCAAAATAAATTGGTAAAATTCTGCAGCAAATTAACACCCAGGTCAAAAGCTATGAAAGTACTCATATACGTCGATCTAAACTATTTGAATGCTAGAAATGTCTTCAAAGGAATAAAAATAGTGCATGGAGTTGACTCAGATTTGCTTTGTTAATTCATAATTCTAAAATGCCAGAAGAAACATAACATTTTCAGAATTAGGGATTAGTTAAAGGAAGTATATAATTATATATGTAGTATGTAATAGTACACGATTATCAGTAAAATTCATACGATAGAAATGATTACATGACATGAAAAAATGTTCATGGACTATCAGTAAGCAAAAAGTAATGTTACAATGCAGTACAAACAAAAGACTTGGAACTTTATTTAAAATTTATTTCATTTAGATTAATATATAGGCTGGGTGAGGTGACTCGTGCCTGTAATCTCAGAGATTTGGGATGCTGAGGCAAGAGGACTGCTTGAGGCCAGGAGTTTCAGACCAGCCTGGGCAACATACTGAGACCCCATCTCTACAAAAAATGAAAAAACCAACTGGTCACGATGCTGTGTGCCTGTAGCCCCAGCTACTTGAAAGGCTGAGGCAGGGGGATCTCTCTAGCCCAGGAGTTGGAGGCTGTGGTATGCTCTTATATTTAATACGATCACACCACTGTACTCTAGCCTGGACAACAGAGTGAGACCCTGTCTCAAAAAAGAAAAAAAAAAGATATATAAAATACTAGCACAAATAGCCATCAAAATGTCAACAAGATATGGACATCATTAATATTCTTCTGTGTTAAAAATTAAATATGTAAACAAAAAACCCTAAACATATAAACTTTCGACAACCATTCAGCTAAAAAAAAAAACTGGTGCTATTCGAATTACGCTGAAAATGTTGTGATATGTCAGAAAAACTGACTTAAATATTTAAGGGCAGAAAGATTTAAAACACACTAGCTTCTCCACAAGGAATGGGTATGCCAATACTTTTCTCTTTATCAAGTCTACATTTAAATTCTTGTATGCAATTTTTTAGAAGTTCCATAAGATGGAACTTGGAAATAAAAGTAGCAAACTAGTCCAGGCACAGTGGCTCACACCTGTCATCCCAGCACTTTTGGGAGGCCAAGGTGGGTGGATCACTTGAGGTCAGGAGTTCGAGACCAGCCTGGCCAACATGGCAAAACCCTGTCTCTACTAAAAATACAAAAATTAGCCAGGCATGGCACTGTGTGCCTGTAATTCCAGCTACTCAGGAGGCTGATGCAGGAGAATCACTTGAACCCAGTAGGTGGAGGTTGCAGTGAGCCAAGATGGCACCACTGCACTCCAGCCTGGGTGACAGAACAAGACTCTGTCTCAAAAAAAAAAAAAGCAAACTAAAAATAAAATCCAAGCTAAATATATATTTTTGAAATGTACATTTTCCATTACATGAACATGGGCATTACACTGCACAGGCAGTCAACAGTAAGCACACACTCATCTGAAATCACCTCCTCTCAGCTGACATAAATATCGCTGAATTCTGAACAACGTGAAGACATCCCACAGGGTCAGAGACTCTTACCGGAGGAACCAGGGTGGCTGGGGTTTGGATTTGGCATCGGTTTGGGTGGGTTCGGTGGTCGTGGGTCGTCTGTTTGTGAAAGATGAGAGTTGCAATTTTAAGTGCCTTGCAGTAGAGAAAATGAAACATCAGTTTACACACAGATGGTTCCCTGAACAGAAATTGGACCTTGGCCTT
The DNA here is from genome assembly GCF_029281585.2 of Gorilla gorilla gorilla. Classification (NCBI taxonomy): domain Eukaryota; kingdom Metazoa; phylum Chordata; class Mammalia; order Primates; family Hominidae; genus Gorilla; species Gorilla gorilla. The sequence continues at coordinate 11,978,265 of NC_073247.2, read as the reverse complement.
TGTCCTGGTGGGGATACCTGTACACACACAGTCTCCTGCCAGTTTCCTCCCATCAACTTTCAGCCACAGTTCTTAATTTCAACTACGTTTAATAAAAATTAAAGTGGGTGTCCACACCAGCTACAGAATTTCTAGGGCCAAAATAAAAAGGTGGGACCCATTTTTCGAATTTTCTTAAGTATTCCAAGATGGCGGCAACAGAGCAGTAAACCAGTATGGTTCCCATGGCAAACCAACATGCCATGAGGTCCTGTGCCACTGCACACGTCACATGCTGGTGAAGCCAGCCCTGGCCAGGGTAGGCACATTTGTCTCATGTCCTTCCAAAGACTGTAAGAGTTTTAAAATAAAAGCACACGTGCCGGTTGTAAAGAAAAACCCAACGACAACAGCAAGAACAAACCAACACACCTATCTCCCTAGGTTTCCACTGTGAAAACTGGTTCCCTTTATCATTTAAATGGGAGAATTCTCTCTGAAATGATCATAATTGGGTGATAATAAGCAGATCAGCAGCAGAAGAGATTAAAGGATAATACTCACCATTTTCTCCATCAACAACAGCATCTCCTAAGTCAAAGTCATCCCCTGAAAGAGGGGAAAGAGCAGTTAATACCAAATTCCAGAGAGAAACGAGGAAGGAATGACCTCGTGAACAGATCAAAAACACACCACGGCCCCACATTCCTAAATACTTTTCTGAATATCAGCTTGACCAGGATCTCATTAGAAAAAGTGCATTCCTGACCATTTTTACATCACTATTCTCTCAGATAAAAAGAGTAAAAAACAGAGAGACAGAGACAGAGAAAAAGCTAGGAGAGAAGCTCTCAGAGAAGAGGCAGTGGGGAGAGAGAGAGAGAAATAAAGTAATTTATAAATGAATTGTGTTGCCTGGACCAAGTTGAAATTCCGATTCTGCCTGCACATGATTTTCTCCTGTTGACTCCCCATCCCATCGTCCTCTCCTCCCAGGTCCCTAACAACTTTGGAAGGTAGACCCTAAGAGAAGGGGACAGATGACTGTGATCAGATTTAGCCTAGAGGGTGTCTAAAACGTGGCTCTACCAACCCATATGTGCTCCGCAACTAATGTGACAGTTCACCATGGCCTCAGATCTTGTCTTCTAGTATGAAGAATGATTTTGAAAACCCAACTAAGATGGAGGAATGGTTGCTGGCAGCCACCCAACAGCATGTACTGAGCCATCCTGAGTGACGTATGGGAATTTCCAGTCCCTTCCTCAAGGAGACTACGATAGTATAAATTCAGACGCTCAACACCTACTCATTGGTGCTATCTGCATGATTGCTTAGTTTAAGGATCTGGGGACACAGGGTCCCTTTGCTCATGAGCTGACACTCTAGACAGGAAGCCCAATAATGAAGTGGAGCTATTAATGTTTTATATTAGAAAACTCAGAAGTGCTAAGACAAGACAGTGTCTTAGCTGTAAGACACTGATGCCATAAGTTTTGGCATCATTTTTACTCTGTTTATCCGCCAGTGGGGTTGACCCTTGGGCAATTCCATCACGTGGACCTCGTTTCTGACTTTTGTTTGAAAGAACAGCATTGAGGGCCAGGTGTGGCGGCTCATGCCTGTAATCCCAGCACTTTGGGAGGCCGAGGCGGGTGGATCACGAGGTCAGGAGATCGAGACCACCCTGGCTAACATGGTGAAACCCCGTCTCTACTAAAAATACAAAAAAATTAGCTGGGTGTGGTGGCGGGTGCCTGTAGTCCCAGCTACTCAGGAGGCTGAGGCAGAAGAATGGTGTGAACCCGGGAGGCGGAGCTTGCAGTGAGCCAAGATTGCGCCACTGCACTCCAGCCTGGGCGACAGAGCGAGACTCCATCTCCAAAAAAAAAAAGGAAAAAAAGAAAGAACAGCACTGAGAACAAATGAGGTGTGTGCCCACAGGTTGAGAGATGAGTTCACTCGTTGCTCATCATGGGGGAGATCTCAGCACCAAATGCCCTCTCTCCCAGGAAGTTGAAATCTAAAGACACAGGCCGTGCATGGTGGCTCACGGCTGTAATCCCAGCACTTTGGGAGGCATATTGCCTGAAGTCAGGAGTTCAAGACCAGCCTGGCTGACATAGTGAAACCTCGTCTCGACTAAAAATACAACAATTAACCAGGTGTGGTGGCTGGTGCCTGCAGTCCCAGCTACTGAGGCATCTGAGGCAGGAGAATCACCGAACCCGGGAGGCGGAGGTTGCAGTGAGCCAAGATCACACCACTGCACTCCAGCCTGGGAGACAAGAATGAGACGCCATCTCAAAAAAAAAAAAAAAAAAAAAAAAGGGAAGAAAAGCTAAAGACAGAGTAACTCAGACCCTTAGAATAAAAGCACACGGAGATGTTGTCCAAATGGCCCCGAAACATTTCACATCAGCAACCATTCTCTTACTGGAATCACTACATGAAATGTAACATCATAACACAATTCCAGTATTAACTATTAACCAGACTCCAGCCGGAGCACTCAAATCACTTCTCTCTTCTTTCTAGTTGCCTAAGTCCCGTCCTGCTGTCCGAGAAAATGATTTGCTCTTTTTCTTTGCATACTAGGAAGAAGCCCTTCTCACCAGCACCGGGTTTCTTGGGGATTGCAGTGGGTTTCTTGTTTTCATTGTCTAAAGAGATAAGATATTTCAGTTAGTAAAAGTTGCAGCTGGGAAAACAAGTGTCAACTCTTTTGTGGTTAAGGATGTTTCATTTTCTTGGAAACAGTCGGAGAATGTTTTTAGCATTGTTTTTTCTCACCAGCCCACACTGAGCTGAGGATTATAGGACGACTCTTGAGCCCAGAAGACAGGCACAGAGGCTGCTACCGGCCATGGTTTCCACAGAGACCAGGAGCCCCTTCTCCACTTCTTTTTTTTTTTGAGACCGAGTCTTGCTCTGTCACCCAGGCTGGAGTGCAATGGTGTGGTCTCCGTTCACCACAACCTCTGCCTCCTGGGTTCAAGCGATTCTCCTGTCTCAGCCTCCCGAGTAGCTGGGCTTACAGGCGCATGCCATCACTCCCGGCTAATTTTTTGTATTTTTAGCAGAGATGGGGTTTCACCACGTTGGCCAGGTTGGTCTCGAACTCCTGACCTCAGGTGATCCACCCACCTCGTCCTCCCAAAGTGCTGGGATGACAGGCGTGAGCCACCGTGCCCAGCCCTTGTCCACTTCTTGACGTTGAATGGGACTATGACTGAAACATAAGCCAGGAAGGCAGGAGAATGGCAAAGTTAGGAGAAAAACTGCCCTTTTCAGAGAGCCCGAGATCTATGCATGAGAAGGAGAGACACCGGATTGATGGCTGAAAGGCTGTTCACATTTCTCATATGAAACACACTTTTGGCTCCGTCAGGCCTCTGCCTAGGCTGCCCCCTCTGAGAATGGAAGCCAATCAGGCAAATCAGGTGGAGGCTGTAAGACTAAGGGCACCTCCCACTGCAGGGAATGGTTGTTCCCAAGGGCCAAGAAGGGGTAGGTGGTCAGGAAAGAGATGATCCCCATCAGCACTGTTTCCGCTCAAACCATGTGCACTGCACCACAGGACATAAAATTAAAAGCTGGCCAGGTGCAGTGGCTCGTGTCTGCAATCCTCTCACGCCTCAGCACTTTGGGAGGCTGAGGTGGCAGGATTGCTCGAACCCAGATGGTCAAGGCTGTAGTGAGACAAGATCCCACTGTGGCACTCCAACCTGAGCAACACAGTGAGACCCCGTGTTGCTCACTGTACCAGGTGAGGTGGCACATGCCTGTAGTCCCAGCTACTCAGCAGGCTGAGGTGGGAGGACTGCTTGAGCCCAGACGGTCAAGGCTGCAGTGAGCCAAGATCCCAACACTGCACTCCAACCTGAGCAACACAGCGAGACAGTGTCTCAGAAAAAAAAAAAAAACTAAAACATAAAAAAGTGAAGAGGGTGGCTGGGCTCAGTGGCTCATGCCTGTCATCCCAGCACTTTGGGAGGCCAAGGTGGGCAGATCACAAGGTCAGGAGTTCGAAACCAGCCTGACCAACATTATGAAACCCCGTCTCTACTGAAAATACAAAAACTAGCTAGGCATGGCGGTGCATGCCTGTAATCCCAGTTACTCGGGAGGCAGAGGCAGGAGAATCACTTGAACTCGGGAGGCAGAGGTTGCAGTGAGCCGAGATCGTGCCACTACACTCCAGCCTGGGTGACAGAGAGAGACTCCATCTCGAAAAAAAAAAAAAAAAAAAAAGAAGGGGGCTGTCCTGGGTTGAAAAGCATTCCTCCAAAATCCACACCCACCCCAAACCTCAATAGGTGATCTTATTTGGAAACAGGGTCTTTGCAGTTGTAATCAGTTAAGATGAGGTTATAATAGATTAGGATAGGTCCTAATGACTGGTGCCCTTATAGGAAGGAAATTTGGATATATGGAGACACAGGGAAGAGACCAGCGTTCACAAAGGCAGAGCCTAGAGTGATGCAGCCACAAGCACAGGGACACCTGGAGCCCTCAAAAGCTGGGAGAAGCAGGAAGGATCCTCCCCTAGAGCCACCAAAAAGAACTGGATATAACTGCAGTGGATTGAGCAGTGGTCCCCGCAAAAGATATGTCTACATCCTAAAGCCTAAAACCTGGTAATGAGACTTTATTTGGAAATAGGGTCTTTGCAGATGTGCTTAAGAGAAGGATCTTGAGATCAGATAACCCTGGAGTAGAGTGGCCCTAAACCCAATGACAAGTATCCTTGTAAGACAAAGAAAAGGAGACACAGACACAGAGGAGGAGGCCCCATGGAGAAGGAGGCAGAGACTGGAGTGATGCGGCCACAAGCCCAGGGACACCTGGAGCTCCCAGAAGCCGCAAGAGGCAGGAAGGACCCTCCCCTAGAGCCCCTAGAGGGAGCATGGGTCTGTCTACACCTTGATCTCAGACTTCTGTTGTCCAGGTCTGGAAGATGATAAATCCCTGTGGTTTCAGCCCCCAGTTGGTGGCACCTTTTTATGGCAGCCCCAGAAAACAAATACAAAGGGATGACAAGACCCAGAAGCTGATAAGAGTGATAAGACGGAATTCCTTCAATTCCTTTTCCCATGCCCTTCACCGAGGGCTCTGGGTGAGGAGCGGGAGACAGGAAGAGCTGCAGAAAAAGGAAGGAGTGGCCCCATGGAGAGAGCGGGTGCCGATTTCCAGAGGGAGGATGCCAGCACTGGATGCCCCTCTCTCCTGGGGACCTCCATTTGCTCACCTCCTCTAGCCCCCTCCCCAAGGACCTGGCAAGTTTTTGCTCGGCCTCTGACCATCACAGGACTGTGAATTATTCCACCAGGGTGGTTCATTTATCTTAACGAGGGCATCTTGCTTTTCCTCGTCATCTATGAGTCTAGTTTTTATAATAAGGCAGGCGGACACATACAGGCGGACCCCCTTCACCGCACTTTGTCTTAAGGTGCTTTGCAAATACTGTGTGTTTTACAAACAGAAGGTCTGCAGCAACCCTGTGGCAAGCCAGACTCTCGGCACCATTTTTTCCAACAGCACGTGCCCCACTTCCTGTCTCTGTATCTGCAATTTTTAGCAATAAGGTATTTTCAATTAGAGTATACTGTTTTTAGAAGTAATGCTATTGCATACTTAATAGACTATAGTTGAGAGTAAACATAACATTTATATGTACTGGGAAGCCAAAAATTGCTATGACTCCCGTTATTGCGGTGGTCTAGAACCTAGCTGGAAATGGCTGCGATATGCCTGTATATACTATGTTAACATAAAATATTGATGGGATTTTAAAAAATGATGTTGATACTCACCAGGAAGGGCATCGGATAAATCGAAACCACCATCTAAGAGAGAAAAAAAGAGTCAACTTAGAAACAAGAAAAATAAAAATAAATTTGAATATTATAGAGATAAAAAAGATATGCGATTTTTCTGACTTTTTGTGATATTTAAAACAGCAACTTAAAAAAATTTACAAGGTGCTGTGATTTCTCTTCTCATTCTAAATATTCACTTCATGCCTAAAAGTAAGAATATGTTAGCCTAGGTTTTAAATAAATGATGACCTTCAAGCTTAGTAGAAATTAAAATAGTGGAAAAACACGATCATTTTGTGTATTATTCTTAACAGGCCGTTCCTTTCAAACAGATGAATAACAATTTTGAATATGTACTGAAAACAACATGGGGAACAAAATTCTCCCTTTTTTATCGGCAACTTTCCTGTAATTACAAACCAAAATATAGTAGAAACACTAGACAACCCTGAAAGACACATGCATTATGCATTTAAAAAAAAATCTCATGGAATCCCACGGAATGAGGAAACTGTCATGCTGAATTATTGATAGGCTATCCTGTTTCTACAGTCTTTAATTACAACAATTTCAATGCTACTTCAACGTGGCTGGCCATCTCTGGTGCACTGAAGAAAAGCCAAATTCAGGAAAATTTGGAAAAGTCGACTTGGACTGTTTGGTCAACTGGAGGAAGAGTTAGGATAATCGTCAACATCCAGTGTCCCCACTCCTCAGCACCAAAGGCATACAACATCTCTCAACCGTCAGGAAGCACCTGGCGGTGGGTGGTGAGCGGTCCAAGAACAACCCGCAGGAGCCCTGTGAACACCGGAAGTGTGTCCAGTTCCACAACAGGTGCAAACGACCAGGCTATGCTCCTGCATGTATAAATGAAGTGTGCATGCATATGTCACAGGGGTATGTGTGTGTGCGTGTGCATGTATATTTGGGCATTTGCAGTGCACATGTATGTATTTGTGGGTTTTGTGTGCATGTATGGGGTGTGTAGGTGGGTTCTGTGTGTGCATACGTGTATGTGTTGTGGGTGCATATAGGCAGGTGCATGTATGCGTGGGTTTGTGTATGTGCATATGTGTAGGCGTGTTTTGTGTAAGTGTGGAGGTGTATGTTGTGGGTTTCTGTGTGTGTAGTGTGTTTTTTTGTGTGCATATGTGTCAGTGCATGTTCATGTGGGTTTGTGTGTGCATATGTAGGTGTGTGCAGTGTGTAGGTGTGTTTCTGTGTGCCTATGGATAGATGCATGTATGTGTGGGTTCTGTATGCATGTGTGTAGGTGTTATGTGTGCATGTGTGTAGGTGCATGTATATGTGGGTTTGTGTGTGTATGTGTAGGCGGGTGTAGTGTGTATATGTGTTTTTCATGTGCATGTGTGCAGCTGCATGTGTGCCTGTGTCAACGTGTTTATATGTGTAGGTGTGTTTGTGTGTGCATGTGTGGGTGTGTGCATTTGTGTGTTTGTGCATGTGTGGGTGTGTGCATTTGTGGGCTTGTGTGTGTATGTGTAGGTGTGTGTAGTGTGCAGGTGTGTTTCCATGTGTACATATGCATAGGTGCATGTATGCATGTGTTTGTGTGCACACATGTAGTTGTGCACACATGTGTGTATGGGTAGGTGAGTATAGTGTGAAGGTGTGTTTTGAGTATGTACATACAGGTAGGTGTGTCCACGTCTGCTTGTATGTCTGTGTGTGTGTGTACTCATGGCTGTGTGTTTCTGTGTGTGTCAACAATAAGTAGAAAGTAGACAAAACCCTCGGAACAGCTCTGTGGGCCCCATGCCGGCAACCAGAGTGGAGTCGTTTCCACAACCTCAGAGCCCTGAAATGGCTGTTTCCACAACAGGACACTTGCCAGACATCATAAATGCAATTACAGCTCCTTCTGCAGCACACAGCAGATCTTTAGACGGTAGCAAGGGAGGATCCTACTGATCCAGAATAAACCATAAGGCAGGTACAGACACACGCATATATACATATATATGCATTCATGTTCATATGTTTCCATAGAAATCTGTAATTGTATTTTTTGAAGTATTATTTTTTCTTTATTTACATCTTACCTCGCCTATTTATTTGTGGTGCAAACAGTTCAAAGCTACTGTCTTAGGCATTTTCAAGTATGCAATGCATTCTTACTAACCACAGTCACCCTGAGTACAGTAGACCCCTGAACTTATCCCTTCCTATCTGATGGAAATGTTGTACCCTTTACCCATCATGTCCCCATTTCCCCCACCCCTCACTCCCAACCCCTTGGTCACTGCCATTGCACTCTGCTTCTGTGAGTTCAATGGTTTTAGATTCCACGTAAGCGTGTTTGGGTCAGACGATATTTGTCTTTCTGTGCTCGGCTTACTGCACTTAACATCACGTCCTCCAGTTCCATCCATGTTGTTGCAAACGGCAGGACTTCCTTCTTTTTTCTTTTTGAGACAGAGTCTCACTCTGTTGCCCAAGCTGGAGTGCAATGATCTTGGCTCACTGCAACCTCTGCCTCCTGGGTTCAAGCAATTCTCCTGCCTCAGCCTCCCGAGTAGCTGGGACTATAGGCGCCCGCCCATCATGCCCAGCTAATTTTTTGTATTTTTAGTAGAGACTGGGTTTCACCATGTTGGCCAGGCTGGTCTTGAACTCCTGACCTCAGGTGATCCGCCTGCCTCAGCCTCCCAAAGTGCTGGGATTACAGGCGTGAGCCACCGCACCCGGCCAACCTCCTTCTTTTTTAAAGCTGAATACCATTCCATTGTGAATATACCCTATTTTCTTTGTTCATTTAACAGCTTTATTGAGGCATAGTTTACATAGCATGAAAGGCACTTATTCTCACTGTGCAAATGAATGACTTTTAGTGAATGTACAGAGTTGATATAGCACATTTTCTTTCTGCATTCATCCCTTGACGGGCTCTTCCGTTCACTGCATGTCTTGGCTACTCCGAATGGTGCTGCAATAAACATGGGAGGGGAGTGTCTCTTTGACATACTGATTTCCTTTCCTTATCCCAAATAAACATATATATATACACACATACACATACTATATACACACACACACATACTATATATACACATACTATATACATACATACTATATATACACACACTACATATATACATACTATATACATACATACTGTATATACTATATATACATACTATATATACATATACATACTATATATACATACTATATATACATGAATTATATATTTATACAAATTATATATATACACATATATATATTATATATATATAGACTTGCCCTGACTTGCTGGGAATACCCTGAAGGTTTAGAAGTCATCTCTGGGGCTGGGTGCGGTGGCTCATACCTGTAATCTCAGCACTTTGGGAGGCCAAGGCGGGAGGATCACGAGGTCAGGAGTTCGAGACCAGCCCAACCAACATGGTGAAACCCCGTCTCTACTATAAATACAAAAAAATTGGCCAGGCGTGGTGACATGCGCATGTAATCCCAGCTACTCAGGAGGCTGAGGCAGGAAAATCGCTTGAATCCGGGAGGTAGAGGTTGCAGTGAGCAGAGATCATGCCACTGCACTCCAGCCTGGATGACAGAGGGAGAATCCATCTCAAAAAAAAAAAAAAAAAAAAAAGTCATCTCTACATATCTTTATATGTAGATACATTAGTAGAGGGACTGCTAGATCAATTCGTAACTGTTTCAATTTCCTCAAAACTCTCTTCCCCGGAAATGACAGTGCTTCCTTGAAGGCTTACCTTTGTTAGTGCCTCAGCGGTAGACGTGACTTCTAAACCCTATGGGCATTCCCAGCAAGTCAGGGCAAGTCCCCTCCCCCTCCACCCCAACAAAGAGATTCCAAGAGTCCATAATGTATTCTTTAGCAAGAAAGACATACTCTTTAGAAAGGTAGGAGGACTTAATAATAAGCAGACAGAACTGTCAGAATGTTAAAGAAAAAAAAAAAAAAGCAGCAATGACAAAAAAAAAACCCCACACATGTGAAAGTAAAGTACAGATATTATTTTAAGTGTAACCCTTCTTATTTCTGTAATCTCACTCTCATAAACAGAAGATGATCATAGACACCGTCACTAAAGAAACAAAACAAAGCAACATAGGACAATCCCCTTAAAGTGACTCATCCTTCCCAAGCTTCAGGAAATACTCAGAAACGGCAGTCAAGGGCGTACGAGACTCGGAAGGTTTCTAAGACCAGAGTCTTGTCTTCTCCCACTCCTCGCTCACAGCAGAACCCAAGAAACTCCAGTGTCAGGAGGTGGCCTCCATTCCCCAGGACACCCCACGGCCGGAACACAGTGGTAAAACTAGGAACTCTCCTCCCAGGCTCCACCCCACACCCTGCACTCCCATGCCCAGCTGCCTGACACAGAACACGCAATCCTAGTATGAGGACTGCTATATATTTCCACGGAAAGGGCATGTCAGCTGCAAAATCGCAGGGCACAGGGAAAACACAGTATGATCTCAATGCCTCCCTCACATGGGAAATGTCACATGTGGTACACATTTTTTTTTTCAAAGACCCTCCTGGCTTGCTGGGTTTTTGCATCTGTCCCTGGGCCTCAGGGGGGCCATTTGCCCACCCAGGTGTCCCCAACCTTCCCCCAACCACCTTCGGGTTTAGGTCCATGCTTCTTGCTGGGCACCTCTGCATTCAACAGCTCTTCATGTGCTCTTTGCAACCAAGCCACATTTTGGATTTTTTCCAGTGCAGGGCCTGGGTATACGTGTGCATGTCTATGTACATGCACGTGCATGTCTATGTACATGCACGTGCATGTCTATGTACATGCACGTGCATGTCTATGTACATGCATGTGCGCGTGTGGATGTGCTCATGTGTGCATGTGTATTTCATATACGCATGCTCATGCATTCATGTGGTTTCTGTGTGTACATGTGCTCATGCACGTATGTGTGGGTGTATGGTGTGGGCACACATGTGCATGCATGTATGTATTGCATTGCATGTGTGTGCACACGTGTTTTCATGTGCATTGTGAGTGTGCTGAATGCACACCTGTTTGCATGTGTATATGTGCACAAGTGCACTGCATGAATATATATGTGCATTTGTTCATGTGTCTGTGTGTTTGCCTGTGTGCTTGTGTGCATATGCGTGAGGGTGCTATCTGAGCACACACCTGTGTGCATGCATATATGTGTGTGCATGTGCACTGCAGGAGTATGTGCATGTGCTTGTGTGTTTTCATATGTGCTCACGTGCACATGTGACTTGCTGTGTGGGTGCACACGTGTGCATGCATGTATATATGCATGGCATGAGTGTGCATCCATGTATGTGCCTGTGTATGTGTGCATGCACATGTGTGTCTGGTGTGTGTCCATGGCCTGCCACCTCCCCAGCCCAGCTTGCCCCTCCCATCCTCCTCCATCACCCTCAGAGTCCACCAGCCTTTTCCTCCACATGACTTCCCTGGTCATAGCCACTGAGCTGGGACCAGGTATCACTTAGAAGCTTCCTCCTTTTCTTGCTCCACCTGCCCTCAGAGGCCACAGTGACGATGCTCTGGCTCACTTCATGTTCCTTCCACTGACCCCAATGCCCCCATGGACCCCACACAAACCCAGTAACAGGGGAGGGCACAGGCCCTCCCGCCACCAGTGTCACCCCCAGGCAAGCCTGGATTGCCAATTTCCCCTCTGCTTCAGGACTACGGCTGACGTCACCACTGAGTGTCCAAACCCACTGCTCCCCGGACCCCAAGCTCAGCCGACGGGGGTCCAAGACAACAAGTCTGAGAGTGGGTGGCAAAGGACACAGTATGCCCCTCATGCCCTTCTCCGCTTCTCCCTCCCTCTGCCCTTAGCCCTAGCCCTTGGAGAACTCGCCTCAGCCCCACACTTGGAGCTTGTCTTCCATTCTTATCTCTGTGCTGTTTCTACAGTTTTTAATTAAAACAATTTCAATGTCACTCCAGGATGTCTGAAGGACAAGGACACCAGAGGAGAGACAACCCCAAGCATTCTATCATCAACCTTGGGCCCTCGACCTCAGCTTCCATCGCTCAAGGCTCTGTCAGTCTGTCCCCTGCCTCCAAGGTCTCCTTTCTCCCAGATACAGAGTCCCACCCTCACCATTTTCTCCTCAGGTGACTAACACTTAAGACAGCTCCCCAAACACCACCCCACAGAGAGTAGGGAGGAAAGAGAGGTGATCAGCTCTCGATTTCATATAGACGTGGGCACCCTGAATCACCCATAATCAGACGTTCACTCCCTGGTGGAATCTGGTACTGCAGACACCTCTGAGGCTAATCTTCCAGGTGTGTGAGGGACGCAGTTCCCTATGTATGTGAAGGGATGCAGTCCCTCAGGTGTGTGAGGGATGCAGTTCCCCAGGTGTGTGTGAGGGAGGCAGTCCCCCAGGTGTATATAAATGGATGCAAATGCACGTGCTATTGGCTTGAAGCCTCATGGGGAAGCAAACCCAATCAATGATCATCAGTCAGTAAAGGAATCTCTGTAAATGAAGCCATCGTCTCCTAACTCAGTCCACTGCTCTCTTTATTGCCTAGGATTCATCTCCCAATTCATCACATTCCCTGAGCTTTCAGGTGGTAGGCAGGAAATGGCGGGCTCACAGCAGACACCCCCACTTGCCTTTTTGCTCCTGAAAACGACCTCCGGGGCTACAAATCTGAAGAAAACACCATCAAAACCCACCCAGCAAGAGCTGCAACCATGCCCTCAGAGAAGGAGCCTGGTGGAGAACTCAGGTGCCTGTGTTGAATGTTTACGGCGTTCAGCTTCTCTGCAAATTTGCAAAGAGACCAGACCCTCAGCAGAACCCCCAACTGCCACTGCTATTTCCACCCGGCCCTCTCAAAGCTCCAGATGTTTCGAGGACAGGGTAATGGCTCATCAGGGCAAGGCGGAACGGACGACAGATGGCATGAGTCAGTCTGACAAGACACTTTCTACTGATTCAAACCATGTTTACTTTTTCTCATCAGCCAGGCAACTCAAAAAACAGGACGAACCCAGAGTGAAGTTCCCGAGGCCACATGGGGTGTGTGAGTTCCTCTGCAATGTGACTAAGGCTTGTACAATGTAGGAATGCACTCAACCATGGCAAACGCAGGAGGAGAGCCAGTACCTGGGTTCTCTTTTTTCTGTTTTTTTCTTTTCTTTTCTTTTGAGGCAGAGTTTTGCTCTATTGCCCAGGCTAGAGTACAGTAGCACGATCTCAACTCACTGCAACCTCCACCTCCTGGGTTCAAGTGATTCTCCTTCCTCAGCCTCCCCAGTAGCTGGGACTATGGGCATGTGCCACCACATCCAGCTAATTCTTGTGTTTTTAGTAGAGATGGGGTTTCGCCATGTTGGCCAGGCTGGTCTCAAACTCCGGGCATCAAGTGATCTGCCTGCCTTGGCCTCCTAAAGTGCAGGGATTACAGATGTGAGCCACTGTGCCCGAACGCTTGGGTTATCTTAAACCCCATCATCACACCATTCAGGTGTTTCACATAAAATTAAAAATTAGCCAGGTGTGGTGGCGCACGCCCGTAGTCCCAGTTACCTGGGAGGCTGAGACAGGAGAATCGCTTGAACCCGGGAGGTGGAGGTTGCAGTGAGCCGAGATCGCACCACTGCACTCCAGCCTGGGCGACAGAGTGAGACTCTGTCTCGAAATAAATAAATTAATTAATTAAATAAAAATTAGGAAGTTTCAAGATTCCTATAACTTTCAGATTTTCATAAGAATAACACAATCATTACATAGTAACAGCAGCAGCCAGGGACATCATTTAAGCAGTGCTCTGTGTGTGCCTGCAGCTTTCTCAATAATGCCGTTCATCTCCATTAAGGGTGGGAGGATGAAGACCCCGCCACTGGCCTGGGTGTCCCTGCTGAAAAATGTCCAATTCACTCAGCCCCAGCATCACCCCGGGGTGCTCACACCTGCTGCTGGCCACTCCAGTACTCATCTGCTCCTGCTGGTTTTCCACACCCTTTTCCAAAGCCCACTAAACACGAAACTTTCAGGACATTGTAGAAAAGGAGGAGGAGGAGGTGCAGAGGGCACGTGTGTGCTCTTTACTCGCTGCTGAGTCCTTTGATGCCAAGCGAAGGCAAAGCGTTTTTTTTTCTTTTTCTTTTTTTGAGACGGAGTGTCTCTCTGTCACCCAGGCCGGAGTGCAGTGGCCCGATTTTGGCTCACTGCAAGCTCCGCCTCCCGGGTTCACACCATTCTGCTGCCTCAGCCTCCTGAGTAGCTGGGACTACAGGTGCCCACCACCACGCCCGGCTAATTTTTTTGTATTTTTAGTAGAGATTGGGTTTCACCGTGTTAGCCAGGAAGGTCTCGATCTCCTGACCTCGTGATCCGCCTGCCTCGACCTCCCAAAGTGCTGGGATTACAGGCGTGAGCCACTGTGCCCAGCTCTCTTTTTTTTTTTTTTTTTTTTTAATTTTTTGGAGGTCGGGTGGAAGCACTCACATGGTCTGCCCCTAAAAACTTTCATTCCAGGTTTGGGGGGCCTCGGGAAGGGACCCCCAACCTAGAGATAATTGTAGCTCAGAATGGTGCAAGAGAAAATGCCTCCACATTGGAGCAAGCACCAGAAGTCCTCCTGTGTGGGAATAGCAGGAGGCAGCTGATACATTTCATTTTACTATTTTATTCAAATGGTCAAAACACCCTTATTTTTCTGTTGCTAAAAACCGAATCGCTCTAGAAGTATTGTCCTCTTTTTCAAGATGTGTCATTTAACACCGGGCAGACGATCGGTCACAGGGTACAAAGTGTCCATGAGACAGGACAAATAACTTCAGGAAAGCTCAGAGACACCATGGCGACTGCAATTAGTAACAATGGCTTGAATATTTGAAAACGACTAAAGGAGCCCATTCTGAATAAGTGTTCTCACCACACACAAAAAAGTGCTGCAAAGTCTGTGAGGTCATGCATATTTAAATCCATCTCACCATGGATACATACATCAAGACACCACGTGCAACCGCATAAACACATACAATGTGTATTTGTCAATTAAAAGAAATAAACACATCATTAAAAAAAATCTGGCTCTGAGATCTTACCAAACATATTGTAAAATTACAGAAAAGAGCTTAATAGTGTCATAAATAATTTCAGGAATACACCAGAGTGTCATAGTCTCAGAAATACTCCAGTGCTGGGTCCAGCTTCCCGTCAGTAACAGGATGTGTGCCAGTGACTGCATATCTGAGTATAGAAAACACAATGTGCCAGATTACAGACAAGTGCGAGGAACTCCGAGTTCACCAAACATCCTACACTTTAGATTTAACCGCTGAGTCCAGCGCAATCTGTTCACCCCATGGAAAGCTATGAACGCAGTGGGTGACAGTGGCCGCCGGGCCCTGGAAACATTCTCTGCTGGCAAACTATGGAAAGGAAAGGGCTTCATGTCTGTAGCAATAGTTAAACTCATCTCTCTGTCTTCTTAGCTTGAAAATTATACATAGGTGGTCGGGTACAGTGGCTCACGCCTATAATCCCAACACTTTGGGAGGCCAAGGTGGGAGGATTGCTTGAGCCCAGGAGTTCAACAGCAGCCTGGGCAACATGATGAAACCCCGTCTCTACAAAAAATGCAAAAATTAGACAGGTGTTGTGGTGCACACCCATGGTCCCAGCTACTTGGGAGGCTGAGGCGGGAGGATGGCCTGCACTTGTAGAGGTTGAGATTGCAGGGAGCTGAGACTGCACCACGGCACTCCAGCCTGGGCAACAGAGAGAGACCCTGCCTCCAAAAAATAGGTAGGGCATGGTGGCTCAGTCCTGTAATCCCAACACTTTCGGAGGTTGAGGCAGGCAGATCACTGAGGTCAGGGGTTCGAGACCAGCCTGGCCAACATGGCAAAACCCCATCTCTACTAAATTAGCTGGGCGTGGTGGCGTGTACCTGTAGTTCCAGCTACTTGGGAGGCTGAGGCACAAGAATCTCTTGAACTTGGCAGATGGAGGTTGCAGTGAGCCGAGATTGCGCCACTGCACACTAGCCTGGGTGATAGAATGAGACTTTGTCTCAAAAAAAAAAGAAAGAAAAGAAAAAAAAATTATATGCAGGTGGTTAAACTGCATATGCTTCCTTGTCTGCGGTGGCCTAAGGTACAAGGTAACATCTCGGCTTCATCCTAACTAGGACGACGGCACAAGGGTATAGACGTGATAGAACAAGCTCTTTCCTGTAATTTTACAATATGTTTGGTAAGAAGTGGGAAACTTTCTTTCGTTCGTGTGCCATAACTCTGGGAATGTCCCCTGAGCTACGCCAAGTTTTACAAGAGGCCAAAGAATGGTGTGAATGTTTGGCCTGGGCTGAGCACGCCTCACACCGGCAGTTCTCAGAATCGCCCTGCGAGGGACCTGGGGAGACGTGGAATCCTGGGTCTCACCCCCAGCCATTTTCATTCCGTGGTCTGGGGTGAGGCTCATGAGCCTGCATTTTTAACAAACTCCAGGGTGATGCTGAAGGACCCCGCCTTCAGGAGTTCTGAGGCTCAGACAACAGCAAGGCAGGGCTGCTCGGGGTTCCCTGCTCTCCGTCCCTGTCACCCCTTCCACTGGCAGATGCTAGCCCAGATCCCATCCCTACAGGAAACTGAGTCATCACCCCCCAAGGCTAACGTGGAAACACCGGAAACTGACTTAGGGGCCTCAGCACTTTTTCCAACTTCATCCCAGGCACTCCCCGACTGCTGATCTCCTTTCAAAGTGGTCTCTGCCCTGCAGTTTTGGACTAGCTTGAAATAACCCCTCCGCCGGTCCCAACTATTAGCAGTTCACAGAGCCCTGTGTGTCTCTGTAAAATGATGTAAGGCCAACACACACACACACACACACACACTTAACAGCTCGGTTTGTTAATTACAGCTTTGTTATTCAAAGTAGTTACGTTTTATAAAGTCTCAGCGAACACTGAATTAGCGAATAGTGAACTATTGCTCCCACGTAAATACAGGGCTACGTTTCCAGAGGTCATTGACCAATCACTACCTAAGCGCGTTTTATGTGGGTTTCTGTATAAAGACACCGTAGTGAATAGACATTGTGGAGTCACTCACATTGATCTCGAAGCCAACAGCACTATAACTCGTGCCTAACTGACGCTCATCAAATGTGTATTTTCCCCGTGAGACCATGCCAGCTTTCCTGTACTTAGGGACGCTAGGTAGCATGTCAGCACTGACTTGCGGATACTTGAAAGCGCAAAATCACTGACAAAAAGCACGAAAACACAAAACACAGGACACCAAATAGACCTTGCAAAGAACCCTGTTGACAGTATGCGCTGGCCCAAGAAGGCAGGGTCTGGCTTTGTTGAACCTCAGCTGAGAACATGTGCTATTGAGAAGCTCAATTCTGGCCAGGTGCGGTGGCTCACGCCTGTAATCCCAGCATTTTGGGAAGCAGAGGCGGGTGAATCACTTGAGGCCAGGAGTTTGAGAGCAGCCTGGCCAACACGGTAAAACCCCGTCTCTACTAAAAATACAAAAATTAGCCAGGCGTGGTGGCAGGTGCCTGTAATCCCAGCTACTCGGGAGGCTGAGGCAGGAGAATCACTTGAACACAGGAGGCGGAGGTTACAGTGAGCCAAGATCACACCACTGCACTCCAGCCTTGGTGACAGAGGGAGCCTCCATCCAAAATAAATAAATAAATAAAAAGTTCATTTTTTTTGCTGTTCTGTGCATGAACAAAATAGCCGAGGGTAAAGAGAAGAACATAAAGGGTAACTATTGGGTCCTGGGTTTAATACCACAGTGATGAAATAATCTGTACAACAAAACCTCATGACACATGTTTACCTAAGTCACAAACTTTCACATGTAACCCCGAACCTAAAATGAAAGTTTAAAATAAAAAAAATTAAATGCCAGGAATATTGATGTGGGGATGACAAATACATTTTAGTAAGCAGGCAAGTCACAAATACAGAATCACTGAATGATGAAGATTGCGTGTACCTAGGTTAAAACAAGTTAATAACAGTATTTCTCATGGTGTCCAAAATATATCATTGTCTTTCTCAGAAAATTTAAAATCTCTTCCCCTCTGCAGCATCTTGTGAATTTGGTTGTTACACCATGGGACTGATACAGGGGCATCCTGGGGGTGGGGTAGGGGTAGGGGGTCACAGAATTTGGGCCCCTCGTCTGCCTCATTGGATCCTCTACCTGGCCATGAAAGCCCATTCCTTCTTTCTGAACCTGGAAAATTTCTATTCACCCCTCAAGGCCCTGGGAGAATGTCACCTTCTCCAGGAAGCCCTCCGTGATCCTCTCCCTAGCCCACCTGAAGCGCTTTCTCACAAGTATTACCA
Organism: Gorilla gorilla gorilla; assembly: GCF_029281585.2. Classification (NCBI taxonomy): domain Eukaryota; kingdom Metazoa; phylum Chordata; class Mammalia; order Primates; family Hominidae; genus Gorilla; species Gorilla gorilla. Next base: position 11,960,123 of record NC_073247.2, on the reverse strand, counting down.
GAGGCGATCTGTAAGCACATTACAGTTTAAGGAGCACAGCTCCGGACCCCAGTTCTCAACTCCAGCAGCAAATTACACACATCTGTGGGGTTTTCCTAAGTCCTGATGCCCAGACTAATTAAATCAGAAACTTTCCAAGGTGAGATGCAGGCATCTATATTTTAAAGCCTACCCATGTGATGCAAACGTGTGGTCAACTCTGCAGGCAGGGACCTGTTACAGATTTTAACTTCCTTAATATCTCTTAAAATAGCTTGTGTCTTCTCTTCTATCTCCACTGACTTATCCACGCTCTGCCAAAAATAGCCCCAGCCCCTCCCACCTGTTCTGCATGCTGTTACCCAAAGACGGGCCTTAGGCAGGTTAAGCGTCCCTGCACAGCTGTCTGCGTCAAACCCTTCAGGGGGGCTTAAATCTGCACTCCTCAGCAGTGGCAACAGAGGCTGCCCACCATCTGGCCCCTGCAGCTCCTCTAGCCTGAGATGAACTGCAGCTGCCCCATCATCACTCTTACTGCTTGTCTACCAGGCTGAGACACCCTTCCTCTTCCTTACACCTGGTTTCCTCTGCTCATTCTTGGAAGCTCAGCGTCCAGAGAGGGCCCCTCCTGGGAGAACTCTCTCTGACCCCCTGAACGAGTGTAGTCCCTGCTCTGTGCCTCCAGACATCCAGGCCTTCCATCCACAATGGTGCTTTTATGCCCAAATTGATGCCCTGGTTGTTACCTCCAAGGCAGAGAACAAAAAACAGGGACCACAGAAAATAGCACCAATAGTACATTTAACTTCAACCTATGTTGGCTGAAGGAATACATGAAAGAGCCATGGACTGGGAGGGTGGATGGACAGGAAGGTAAGTGGATGGATGGGTGGGTGTGTAAATGGGTGGGTGGGTGGGTGGGTGGATGGATGGATGGATGGATGCATGCATGCATGGGTGAGTGGATAAATTAATGAGTGGGTGGATGGTTGGGTGGATAGCTGGGTGGATGGATGGGTAGATGGATGGGATGAGTGGAAAGATGGGCAGTAAGGGGATGGATGGAGGTACGGGTGGATAGGTGGATGGATGGTTGAGTGGATGGATGAGTTTAGGTGGGTGAGTAGGTAGGTGGATGGATGGATGAATGCATGGATAAGTGGATGGATGGGTAGTTAAGTGGATGAGTGGGTGGGTAGATGGATGGAGGTATGGATGGACAGGTGGATGGATGGTTGGGTGAGTAGGTGGATGGATGGATAGATGAATGGATGGATGGATGAACAGATAGGTGGATGGATGGACAGATGAATGGGTGAACGGATAAATGGATGGATGGTAGATGGGTAAACTGATGAAAGGATGGGTGAATGGATGGATAGATGAGTGGATGGTGGACAGATGGATGTATCAATTGATGAGTGGCTGGATGAACTAAAAGGATGGATGCATGGATGATGCATGGATGGAAAGATGAATGGAGAATGGATGGATGGATGGACAGGTGCATTAATGGATGGATAAAGGAATGGGACGACGGATGGATGGATGGATGGATGGATGCACGCATGGATGGATGGATGAATGGATGGATGGATGGGTAAATGAATGGGAGGATGGGTTGATGGATGGATGGATGGACGAATGGATGGATGGGTAAATGAATGGGAGGATGGGTTGATGGATGGATGGATAAATGGAGGATGCATGGCTGGATGGATGCATGGATGCATAAATGGATGGATAAATGGATGGAAGGACACATGGATACCTAGAACACGGAGACCCTGAGGAGCTGGAGAGGCCTCAGTGACTGGTCTAAGTTCACCACCAGGATTCAAGGGAGTTCTCTTCCATATCAAAATGCCCATCACTGATTCAGGACATTCTCCTCCCCTTCAAGTCACACTAGTGGTGAAGGCAGGCATCCCTCAAGGTCCACAAGGCCGTGCCTGGGGAGCTCTGTTCAGCCCACACACGCAGCCACCAACTCCCAAGCCCAGCAACCCCTGTGCCCACGTCTCACCACCAACAGAACTCATGTCCACATGCATTTTTCCCCATGCTGACCATGTGATCACCAGCAAGCTCCTGAACTCTCTGACCCCAGTGTCTTTATCTACAAAAGGCCCATGAGAAATATCTTAAGGGCTCGCTGAAGATGAAATAACAAACTGAATGCTCTTTGAAAAATGTAATCCATGGCATAGACGTTCACATCCGAGAAGCGGTCATGGGAAATCTCATGTAGGAGGGAAGAAACAGAATATCTAGTAAAATAACAATGATTCTTGACAACTCAGCCACACATGAAGACCCTCCAAGGGGCTTTTTAAAAATTCCTAATAGCGGGATGCAGTGGCTCGCGTCTATAAACCCAACACTTTGCCAGGCCAAGGCAGGTGGATGGCTTGAACTCAGGAGTTCAGGACTAAACTGGGCAACATAGGGAGACCCTGTCTCTACAAAAAATGAAAAATTTGGCTGGGCATGCCAGCTCACGCCTGAGGGAGGCTGAGGCAGAAGAATCACTTGAACCCGGGTGGCAGAGGTTGCAGTGAGCCAAGATTGCATCACTGCACTCCAGCCTGGTGACAGAGCGAGACTCTGTAATTAAAAAAAAAAAAAAAAAAAAGGCTGGGCGCAGTGGCTCACACCTGTAATCCCAGCACTTTGGGAAGCCGAGGTGGGCAGATCATGATGTCAGGAGTTCGAGACCATCCTGGCCAACATAGTGAAACCCCGTCTCTACTAAAAATACAAAAATTAGCCAGGCGTGGTGGTGCGTGTCTGTAGTTCCAGCTACTCAGGAGGCTGAGGCAAGAGAGGCGCTTGAACCAAGGAGGCGGAAGTTGCAGTGAGCCAAGATTGCACCAAGGCACTCCAGCCTGGGCAACAGAGCAAGACTCTGTCTAAAAAAAAGAAGAAGAAGAAAGAAAAGAGAGAAGAGAAGAGAAAACAAAAGAAAAGAAAAGAAGAGGAAAGAAAAGAAAAAAACAAAAAGAAAGAAAAGAAAAGATTAGCTGGGTATGGTGAGGTGCACCTGTGGTCCCAGCTTCTTTCGAGGCTGAGGTGGGTAGGCTGCTTGAACCCAGGAGGTTGAGGCTGCAGTGAGCTATGATTGTACCACTGCACTCCAGCCTGGGTGACAGAGCAAAATCTTGTCTCAAAAAAAAAAAAAAAATTAAAACACCTAACACGTCTATAAACCAGACTACCCAGGTAACCCTGGGCAAGAGTGACGTTTCCAAGCTTCCCGCAACGGGGCCAAAGCTGAGAACCTCGGATCTAGGTCAGCAAGAGCTACTGGAGGGTGGTCAAGCAGGTTTGTGTCTGAAACCATCGCTCGGAAATCAGGAAGGCAGGAGGGATGGGCATCAGTTACCGGTGTGTTTTTAGACTGGACTCTGTAGGATTAAAATATGTCCACCAGCCTGGGCGACAGAACAAAACTCTGTATCTACAAAAAAGGTAAAAATTAATTGAGTGTGGTGGCATGTGCCCATAGTCCCAACTACACAGAAGGCTAAGGTGGGCAGGTCACCTGAGCCTGGGGGTTCGAGGCTGCAGTGAGCTGAGATCACACCACTGTACTTCAGCCTGGGCGACAGAGTGAGATCCTGTCTCAAAAAAAAATGATTGCAGGCTGAGCATGGTGGCTCACGCCTGTAACCCCAGCACTTTGGGAAGCTGAGGCGAGAGGTTTGCTTGAGCCCAGGAGTTCAAGACCAGCCTGGGCAATGTAGTCAGACTCCGATTCTACAAAAAGATTTTAAAAATTAGCTGAGGGTGGCACATGCCTGTGGTCCCAGCTCCTTGGAAGGCTGAGGTGAGAGATTCACCTGCACCCAGGAGGTCAAGACTGCCGTGAGCTACAATTGTGCCACTGCACTCCGGCCTGGGCAAGTCTAAAAAAAAAAAAAAAAAAGAAACAAAGAAACAAAAAGATTGCAAGCCACTGCCCGGTGATATGTTTATGATATGATGAGTGTGTCTAGGGGCTTGTGGTTTAAGAGTAGAAACCGCTTCCCATAGGTGTCTGTAGCTGTCCATCTTGTCTGTCTATCGGATGCTATGTTAGTCTCAAAGGACCACAGCCTCTTGAGTAAAGACCTCAACACAGGGGGCCTCTCCCTTCACTGCCACCTCGGCACGGTCTCAAAAGACAGGTGTTCATATCCATCTCCTGCTTTCCCAGATCCAAATCCCTCCCTGTCCTGCTATTCTATGAGTCTGCACTAAATGCCTAACGCTTCTCTCCGAGTGTTCAATTGCTGACAACATTTTGTGCTGAATTCATCGAAGACAGCCCTGTGTTAATTCATATTTAGAACCCAACCCATTTCCCCCAGAAGAAGACAGCTAGCAACAGCAGCAGGAGAGGCCGACTGGCAATATTTGGGTTCTGGCAGTAGTTATAAAATCTCTATGCGTCCAAGTCCGTTGGCCCTAAAAGACAACGCAGTGTGTTTATTCTTGTCATCATTCCAGTCCGTCGTGTTCCAGTCCATCGTGCAGAAACGAAAGCTCCTTCTGGTCAGCATCCCCTCGTGGATCAATGCTTGCCAGGGTGCATTTGGACAATAATTTTGCAGGGTCAGGCAAAGCAGAAACAAACAAGAGTCAGGCTACCTGGGCGAGCTCAGGTGTCGCTGATGAGTAATGCCTGCAGAACCCTCCGGCCAGTCTGCTGCCTCCTCAAGAAGGGCTGTTAGCTCAACCAGATACATTATTATCCGCTTTTAAACAGCGCTTTGGAGCAACAGCTTTACTCCCCGAAAAGCTGCAGAAAATCAGACTCTTTCAGGTGATTCTCAAAAACAGGAGACCCACCCCAGCCCATGACACCATTCAAAGTTGAGAAAGCAAAGTGAATTAAAGGGGTTTGCAACTGCTTTCAGACTCATCCAGCTGCCGTCCACAATGACAAACATATATTATATCTCAGCCCAGCCCACCGGGACAGAGGGAGCGGAACAAAAGCTTTGCCCATGCGGCTTCTTTAGCAAGGCTTTCCACGTACCCTGTGGGCATTTTCTCCTCTCCTCTGTTGAATTTTCTTCTTTGCCAGGTAGGTGGCTGCAGGCTACTTTCACAGCCCACTTGAGAAACACTGGTTTGAATCTGACTCTGGGGGAGAAAAAAGGAAGTTTCTGGTTTCCTGCTAAGCGGAAACTTTAATACTATGACTAGGAGACCGTACAAGGCATGGTGGCAACCCTGAGTCATACTAAAACAAAGCCGAAAAACACACCCATGCACCATCTCCTCAAAACTCACCAAGGAACCAAGCCAAGAAAGAATACTGAACAGGAAATTCAAGAAGAGGAAGTCCTTCTGGTCTCTAGAGATGTGAAAAGATACCGTCAGTTGGACAAATGGGAGTAGAAATGTTGGTGAGCTACCATGTTTCAGCCAAGAGACTGGGATAAATCAAAAAAGAATACACTTTAGGAGGCCGAGGCGGGCGGATCACCTGAGGGCAGGAGTTCGAAACCAGCCTGGCCAAGATGGTGAAACTCCATCTCTACTAAAAAAATACAAAAATTAGCCAGGCGTGGTGGTGGGCACCTGTAATCCCAGCTACTCAGGAGGCTGAGACAGGAGAATCGCTTGAACCTGGGAGGCAGAGGTTGCAGTGAGCCAAGATTGCACCATCGCACTCCAGCCTGGGGGAAAAGAGCGAGACTTCATCTCAAAATAAAAAGAAAAGAAAAGAAAAGAAAGAATATCAGCAAATCCTCAAGCCCTGGACAGCCTGCAGCCTGCAGCTACACCAGCAACGATGAGACCACATTCACAAGCAATCCGAACCGCACCTCCCCAACTGGGAGAACAGAGGTGAACTATGGAACACATCAGAAAATCCACATGGGCCTGGGACATGGAACCACAGGACTCAGAACGAACAAGCTTCAATAACCAGCCTTTCTCTGCCATTTCGTTGCTGCCCCTGAAGACTCAAAGTCCTTTGTCTTTCTCTGCCAATTCTCTAAAAATGGACTGTTCTTTGTTGAGGGTACTAGAGCAGCTAGAATCCAAGCCACTTCCTTGAAAACTACCCATTTCTAGGTATCTCCCATATATCAATGAAAAACGCATGTTAATAAAGTTTGGTTTGTTTTTCCCTGTCTTTGGTTAGAGGAGTCGCTTCCAAATAAGAACATAGGACAGTTGATTTTTAAAATGATTTTTCAGGTGGCTCACACCTGTAATCCCAGCACTTTGGGAGGCCAAGGTGGGCAGATCACTTGAGGCCAGGAGTTTGAGGCCAGCCTGTCCAACAGGGTGAAACACCGTCTCTACTAAAAATACAAAAAATAGCCAGGTGTGGTGACATGTGCCTGTATTCCCAGCTATTCAGGTGTCTGAGGCAGGAGAATTGCCTGAGCCCGGGAGACACAGGTTGCAGTCAGCCAAGATCCTGCCATTGCACTCCAGCCTGGGTGACACAGTGAGACTCTGTCTCAAAAAAAAAAGACTTTTTTTCAGTCTGGGCAACATAGCAAGACCCTGTCTCTACAAAAAAATGTAAAAGTGGCCAGGCACAGTGGTGTGTGCCTGTAGTCCCAGCTACTGAGGAGGCTGAGGTGGGAGGATTGCTTGAGACCAGGAGGTGGAGGCTGTAGTGAGCCCTGACTGCACCCCTGCACTCCAGTCTGGGCAACAGAGCGAGACCCCACCTCAAAAAAATATTTTTCAGCCTGGTCAACATAGTGAAACCCCATCTCTACTAAATATACAAAAATTAGCCAGATACGCGGTGCATGCCTGTAGTCCCAGCTAATTGGGAGGCTGAGGCAGGAGAACTGCTTGAACCTGAGATGGAGAGATTGCCGTGAGCTGAGATCGTGCCACTGCACTCCAGCCTGGACAACAGAGGAAAATTCCATCTCAAAAAAAAAAGACTTTTCCTCCTTCGCACCCCGAGAGACACATAGGTCTTATTTCTTACTGTAAATCACAAAGGACATGTAATTCTTTTCCCCTAAAGTAACAAGAGTGCTCAGAAAAGTTTCAGCAGGACTGAAAACCAGCCCAAGGTCCACGTGGCTACTGAGAAGTCTATTTCCCCGGGGGAAGATATCTGAGTCCGAAAACATTCCAGACAGTATCCATGAAATCCCGCCATGATTCCTAAATGCCGAATTGGGAAAAGTACTGTATGAGCTGCATTTCTTTCTAAATGACAGCATGTACCCATCATAGGACCTTCAGGAAGAAAAATGATTTCCAGACAGTCATTTACTTGAGTATCTCCAAAGTGTAAAGACATGTGTTTGTCTTTACATGAAAACTCTGTCTCATACACAGACAAAGGAGAAAGAGCTAAAGCAGGAAGTTGTTTTTTTTTTTCTTTGAGACTGAGTCTCTCTCTGTTACCCAGGCCATAGTGCGGTGACACGATCTCAGCTCACTGCAACCTCTGCTTCCCGGGCTGAAGTGATTTTCCTGCCTCAGCCTGCTGAGTAGCTGGGATTATAGGCGCTCACCACCACGCCCGGCTAATTTTTGTATTTTTAGTAGAGTCGGGGTTTTGCCATGTTGGCCAGGCTGGTCTCGAACTCTTGGCCTCATGTGACCCACTGGCCTCAGCCTCCCAAAGTGCTGGGATTTACAGGCCTGAATCACCGTGCTCGGCCTAAAGTAGGGAGTTAAATGCAAAGCAATCAACTTTTACCAGAGCCAAACACGCTGATGGAAAATCAAGGCAAACTCGCTGGATGATAAAACCCACTTCCTCTGCCCAGAAACATTCTCCTAATAACTTCCACACACACCCACAGGGGCAGGACACAAGAGCTCTGGAGAGAGTAAAAAAAAAACGAAGCCCACACTTGCTCTACTGGGGCGAGGGAATCCTGAAGAGGCCTGGTATTGTTCAAGAGATGTCGGTTCCGTAGATGTTTGGAGTTTTTCAAACTGCACAGGCCGCTGTGCCGTTGCCCCGGGGGGTGGGGCAAATCAGCCTTTGCCAGAGAGCAGGGATGCATTGGATGTGTGCAACTCTACTGTCGGGATGGCAGGCTCCTAACTGCAGGGGCAGCCCTGAATCAGCGCATACATGCAACTCCCAAGCCCTCCTCAGGGTTTTCCACCCTCAACACCATTGGCATTTGGGACCAGATGAATTCTTTGTGCTGGAGGCCGTCCTGGCCCTTGAAAGATTCTGAGCAGCTTCCCTAAGCTGCCCCACCCATTGCAGGATGGTGGGATGTCCCACCCCAGGGTGGCAACCAAAAATGTCTGCAACCATCACAAAGTGTCTCCTCGGGGCCAACGTCGCCCTGTGGGAACATCTTGCTCTCTACAAAGCTGAAGCCTCCTCTTTTCCTCTATACACCTCCCTCTGTCCATCCATCCCTCACCACATCCCACCTGTACCCCTGAGAATTTATGAAGGAACCAAGGAACACAGGGTCCCCAACACTCTGAGATCAGGCCAGAGCTATCAGCACCAGTCTGAGAACCTACTTCAGGCTCAACGGGGTTTTGCAGCCTGATGCATGTTGCTATAAGAAAGTGTGTTCTGAGCATCACCAACTCAAAAGTCAACTTTCCCGATGAAACGTGTATTAATATTATTGGGACAGGCTGTTTCTGTCTTCATCTCTAGCAGGGTCAGACTGCAAAGAGGGGGTGAGAAGGGTCCCTCAAGGAGATCCATCAGTGCTGATGACCAGGCCCTCCTCTGCAATTAGAAGGATAGGTTGGCCCTGTTATGCCCCTATCCCACTGCTCTTCCCTACCCACCCACCCCATAGACAGGTACTCTTCCCTTTACTCAAAGCATCAGTAGCTGGAGTTCCTAAGCCCAGTCTGCTTCCAAAATCAGGAGTTCCAGATGAACACTGCTGTAGGTTTAAAAACTGTGCAACGCCAATGAGCCGACATCGCGCCACTACACTCCAGACTGGTGACAGAGTGAAACTCCGTCCAAAAAAACAAAAAAACCCACCATCAACAACAAGAAAAATTTAAAAACTGTGCAACGACTTGTTTGGGGCTCAGAGAATATAAGGCTTTCCACTCACTCTGCTCCAGTGACCTGGAACGCCAGACCAGCCGGCAAATCTGTCCCCAGGGCTTCAAAATCCAGCCAAGCCCCTCACCAAGATTTACCACTGGGAACCCCTGAGTTATTTCGTGATGGAACTATAAAGGTCCCTGTGGCCCTGTCTCCCGTCTGCCTGTTCAGATGCCTCTGTTCTCCAGGAAACTCAATTCTTAGGCCACCAGCACTCCCTTGGATATATTTCCCTGACCCCAAGCCCACAGTAGGTGCAAAAGAAGGAAGGAAGGCATGAAGGATGAAGGAATGCATTCGCAGAGAGACAAGTGAAAACCCCGTTCATCTGCAGGTGCCTGGGGAACAAATGCAGCTGATAAAACCCTACAGAGCCATCCCGTCCGTGGTGACAGCTTGCCCGCAAGAAGGAAGGACATTTAGGAAGAAAAGGGAGAAACAGGAAGCTCTGCTTGGAACCTCCCCTGCAGGCTGGAAAGTCCTCCAAGTTTTCCTCTACGGAGCAGGCTTCATTATCTCTAATCTCTACCAAGTGAAAGCACAATTTCTAGGATACCCGGGACCCCTTTAAAGAGGGTGTAAATCCATTAGCAACTCCTCCCTAAAAATAGAGACCCGGCCTAGTCACCGCAGCTCTAGGCTGAGCTAGATCCTATCAACACAAATCGGGCCTCCTCCGTCCTCCCCAGGGCTGGGCGTTCCCGCGTCTCCTTCCTAAATATGTCCAGCCCTGATAAGGCCCGTCCTGAAGTCTACACTGCCCGCAAGCCGGTCTACTTAAAAGCCTGCCCATACGAAGAGCAAAAAATGCACTGGCCACTGGAAAAAAGAATTTATAATATACCACATCCAGCAGGGTCCCCGTTTCCGTTTCAAAGGGAGGGAAACAGAAAAACATGATTAGAGTAATAATTAGAAATAGGCCCGGTTTAGGGCGTGGGAGGGTGACCGTGGCTCTTTCTTCCCTGCACACTTTTTCTGTTTTCCGAATTCTCCACCGCTGCAGATGGACAATTTGGTAAGCACACGTTTCTTTCTGCGCCCCGTGTTGCTTGGCGCACAGCACGCGCTGAAATTCCCGGAGCCTGCATCCACAGAGTATTTTTGAACATGTTCAGGGCTCAAAGTTTTTTTCTAACTTTTCCTTCCCTTCCCCCCACCACCCGGGTCTCAGGCTTCTAGCGATTCCAAATTTAGGCCCGGGACGCAGGGCGTGGCTGTGACAGGCAACTCCAGGGCGGCCTCCGCGCGCGGCCTAAAGACGCAGGTCCCCAAACCCTGGGGGTAGATAACGGGGTGGGGTGAGGGGCTGATGCAAAGGGAGAGAGATCTGTAAGAAAGTCCCCTAGATTGGGAAGAATCGGACGCACCTCTCCCAAGGCCGCCCCAAATTTAAGAGTTTGCAACTCCGACAACAAACGCTGACTTTTCTCTCTGGAACGGCTCCAGAAAAAGCGTTGGGGAGAAAGTGGGCGCCTCCTCCGGGCCTGGGCCCCTGTGGGCACAGCGCGTCCTGCCGGGCAGGGAGGAGGGTCCGGGTGTCCCCGCGGGGCGCCCCCAATGCCGCATCTCAAGCAGATCCCCAGTCGCGGCCCGCGCCCTCGCGTCCCCCAACCCGGATCCCTCCGCTCGCTCACCCGGGGCGGCGACCAGAGCCCCCAGCAGGCCGAAGAGCAGCAGCGCCAGCGCAGCCCCGCGGGCCATGGTGCGCCCAGAGCGCGCAGGGACGGTTCCGGAGTGCAGGGCGTGGGCGAAGGCGGCAGGACAGATACTCCCCCACGGGCCGGGTGGGGCGAAGCCCGAGGACTCGAAGGGGGCGGGTGAGGGGAGCGGCCCTGCAAGCTCAGCGCCGGCTGCGCCCGCCCCGCCCCGCCCCGGGCTCCACGCGCGCACAGAAGGGGCGGGAACGCCGGGCCCGGGGAGGGGACAGAGGAGGTAGGCGGGCGGGGGTGGCCCAGGCAGCGCCGAGGGGAGTACGGTACACGCCCCGCCCCTTCTCAGGAAACTGCCCACGCCCCCTCACCCACCCACAAGGCCGTAGCCAGGGCGGCGCCGACCCGAAGCAAAGTGAACTACAACATTCTCAGGAAAGTGCGGGTCCCTCCCGGTTTACAGCCCTCTGAATGCACGCCCCAGGGCGGCCCTTAACTGTAGTGGCACAAAACTGCCGCCCTTCTTGGAAACATAGAGCCCCCTCTCCCCACTCGCCCCTGCAGCCACTTCTCCGCCCCTTTAACAAGGACCCCCCTCACCCCGTGGTCTCCAGTGGGAGCAAAAAAACAAACTTTCCCAGCAGCTCCCCTGCTCGGGAAAGTGCGGGTCCCTCCCTGTCTACAGCCTCCTAAATGCACGCCTGTAACTGTAGCGACACGAAACTGCCGCCCTTCTTGGAAACGTGAAGCCCCCCTCCCCACTCGCCCCTGCAGCCCCTTCTCCGCCCCTAGCAGGGACCCTCCCCTGCTCTGCAGTGGGAGCAGAGGAAACTCCGGGCTCCCCTGCTGGGAAAAGTATGGGGGCCCCTCCCCGCTGCTCACCTCAGGGAGTTCCCCAAGGGGAGCAAAGTGCAATCCTCTCCCTGCTCAGGAAGCGTGGGCCCCCGCTCCACAGGCAACCCCCGTCCCAAGTCCTTTCTAGAGCGTCCGAGCGGGGGGTGCGCAGCCGGGAGGGTGGCGGACGAACCCTTTGCGCCGGACCAAGGACAACCCTTGGAGTAGCCTCTGCGCTGGGGCAGTTTCTCCCCAGAATCCCCAGGACAAGGTCGGGAGTGGGGACTCCTGGTCATGGGAGTTAGTGAGGGGCAATAGGGAACGAGGTCCCTTCTATCTGGGGCACCTGGGCCCTAGTCCTGGTCATGGGCGACTCGCCTTCCAGTGGGCTTTGAGTTTAGAGACCCTCCTGCGCCACTGGCCACAGCTGCAGTGCAGTTGTCGCCCTTCCCACACTTAACAATATGTTATCTGTTAACACCTAAGCCTAAAATTGTATCCATTTTCCTGCAGGGTAGTGGAACAACTTTGCAGCCTGACAAATAACCCTGAATATTCTTGCATTCCACACTTCAAACTGTCCACGAAAAGAGTCAAATTAGGCCGGGCGCGGTGGCTCACGCCTGGAATCCCAGAGCTTTGGGAGACCGAGGCGGGTGGATCACCTGAGGTCAGGAATTGGAGACCAGCCTGACCAACAAGGTGAAACCCTGTCTCTTCTAAAATACAAAATTAGACGCGTGTGGTGGTGTGCACCTGTAGTCCCAGCTACTGAGGAGGCCGAGGCAAGAGAATCGCTTGAACCGGGGAGATGGAGGTTGCAGTGAGCCAAGATCAGGCCACTGCACTCCAGCCTGGGTGACAGAGCAAGACTCCGTCTCAAAAAAAAAAAAAAAGGAAAGAAAAAAGAAAAAAAGAGAAAGGAGTCCAACTCTAAAATATTTGAAGAGATTTATTCTGAGCCAAATATGAGTGACCATGGCCCGTGACACAGCCCTCAGGAGGTCCCGAGAACGTGTGCTCAATGTGGTCGGGGTGCAGCTTGGTGTTATACGTTTTAGGGAGGCATGAGACATCAATGAAATTTAAGAGACACATTGGTTTTGTCCAGAAAGGCGGGACAACCCAAAGCAGGAGGCTTCCAGCTTATAGGTAGATTTTAGAATTTTCTGATTGGCAATTGCTTGAGTTTCTTTAAAGTCCTGGGATCAATAGAAAAGAATGTCTGGTTTAAGATAAAGAATTGTGAAGACTCAAGTTCTTATTTGAACAGGAACCCTTCCGGTGCTAGGGTCAGAGAGAAGAGGTTGTAAAATGTTTCTTCTCAAACTTAAAGGCTGTGTGGATGTTAACGCCGGAGAGGCATGGTGAGGCATGTTCAACCCCTGCTTCCCGTCACGACTTGAAACAGTCTCTCAGGTTAAATTTTTAAAGAGCTCTGGCTGAGGAAGAAGTCCATTCAGATGTTTTGAAGGTGGGGGGCGGTGGGGGCTTAGAATTTTATTTTATTTTATTAATTTATTTAGTTTTTGAGACGGAGTCTTACTCTCTCGGCCAGGCTAGAGTGCTGTGGCACCATCTCAACTAACTGCAACCTCCACCTCCCAGGTTCAAGCGATTCTCCTGCCTCAGCCTCCTGAGTAGCTGGGATTACAGGCACCTGCTACCATGCCTGGCTAATTTTTATATTTTTAGTAGAGATGGGGTTTCACCACGTTGGCCAGGCTAGTCTGGAACTCCTGACCTCAAGTGATCCACCCACTCCAGCCTCTTAAAGAATTTTATTTTTGGTTTACAAAGCCCTGCCTCATCTATTGGCCCATTCCTGGGCTGGCATACTTGCTGCCCAGCCGACTGAGTCAGGGGCTCTGAGATAACACCTGTCTTTTTATTATTGTTATTATTATACTTTAAGTTCTGGGGTACAGGCTGGGCGTGGTGGCTCACGCCTGTAATCCCAGCACTTTGGAAGGCCGAGGCAGGTGGATCACGAGGTCAGGAGATCGAGACCATCCTGGCTAACATGGTGAAACCCCGTCTCTACTAAAAATACAAAAAAAATTAGCCGGGCGTGGTGGCGGGCGCCTGTAGTCCCAGCTACTCAGGAGACTGAGGCAGAAGAATGGCGTGAACCCGGGAGGCAGAGCTTGCAGTGAGCTGAGATCGTGGCACTGCACTCCAGCCTGGGCGACTGAGCAAGACTCCGTCTCAAAAAAAACAAACAAACAAAAAGTTCTGGGGTACATGTGCGGAACGTGCAGTTTTGTTACATAGGTATACACATGCCATGGTGGTTTGCTGCACCCATCAACCCATCATCTACATTAGGTATTTCTCCTAATGCTCTCTCTCCCATTGCCCCCCATCCCCCAACAGGCCCTGGTGTGTGATGTTCCCCTCCCTGTGTCCATGTGTTCTCATTGTTCAACTCCCACTTATAAGTGAGAACATGTGGTGTTTGGTTTTCTGTTCCTGTGATAGTTTGCTGAGAATGATGGTTTCCAGCTTCATCCGTGTCCCTGCAAAGGACATGAACTCATCCTTTTTTATGGCTGCATATATTCCATGGTGTATATGTGCCACATTTTCTTTATCCAGTCTATTATTGATGGACATTTGGGTTGGTTCCAAGTCTTTGCTATTGTGACTAGTGCTGCAAAAACATACGTGTGCATGTGTCTTTATAGTAGAATGATTTATAATCGTTTGGGTATATACCTAGTAATGGGATTGCTGGGTCAAATGGTCTTGAGCTATCCCCTGCCTGCGGCCATACCCACCCCTCCCTAGGTCACCTGCACCCCTAGGTCAGAAACCTGCAAGGCTAGAGGGGCTGGGCCTGTGCCCCAGAGACCTGCTCAGCAATGTGAGCTCGGTGGTGTGAGTGATGCATATCTTAAAAAGTAACAGTGTGAGCTTGCACACCGGAAGGTTTTTTCTTTTCTTTTTCGTTTTCTTTTCGGCCAGCAAAACCCCAGCAACATAATTGCACTTTAGAAGTATGAGGAAAATGTAATCATTCTTCATGGGAACACCACCTTTAAACTGTTACCTCTTGGAGTGAACCCGGATGAACTACCCAACCAGAGCTCCTTCCCTGGTATTTTCTCCTGCACCTCTCCCCCAACCTCCCCATGTGGCATTGACTCTCTATCAATTAGCACTTTCTTTTTCCCTGGCCACAGTCCTGGGCTGGGGTCAAGGGAGGGTGTGGACCCTAGGTCAGGGCAAGTAGGAGGACCCTGGGGGCTCATTTTGATGAGCAAGAGGATGCTGGGGCTGCCCGGGCATTTTGGCATCCTGAGGCAAGTCCGACTTGGGATGAAGCAGAGATGAAAAGAAAGCAGGGTCTTCCTGCTGTCTCAGACTCCAAAGACCCCTCTCCCTGTGAGCTTCCTGCTTCACCCCCATTACCTCCAAAAAAAAGGCCCTCCCCTGGACAATCTCCAGCCTCTGACATTTGGACGGCACTGCAGGTGAAGCTTCCCTCCTCTGACTGTCCATTAAGTTCCAGTAGAGTCTAGACTCTGGCTGCCTTTCAGGGAGGGCGCAGGTCATTCTCGCCACCCATAATAAAGATGCAACATCAGCTTCTGAAAGCCAGGCTTTGAGGCTTTTTATTTATGTTCTCACAGATAAGCATTTGGAAGACTTCTGTTTCTAATTCATTTAGTTAGATGCCTTTTGCCTTTTTTCTTTATTTTTTTTTTAACGCTACCATTCTTTGGCTGCAAATATGAATTTCCATAATATTCTGCAGACCCTCTGGAACTGGCACCAAGAGGCTGTAACCTCCAGAATGAAAATTAAAGTAATTGAAAAAGCCTTCTGAATTGTATCCAGGTGCCACGGGAAGCATCTTTTGAAGGCCACAAACTAGGCTGAAGAAGGGATGGGGAACTCATCGCTGGGGCAGCCTCCATATTTCCCGTTTATTTCACCAGTGGAACCTCAAGAAATAACCATGTTCTGACCATTTCCGAGGGACCCACGTGGCCACGTTGCACATTTCAACCTAACCCTTGGTAGCTCCCAGCCTCCTGCGGAAACCTTCCATGTGTCTTTAATTTTTAAGAATTAGTTCTTCTTCTATTTATTTATTTATTGAGACAGAGTGTCACTCTGTTGTCCAGGCTGGAGTGCAGTGGCGCGATCTCAGCTCACCACTTCCCAGGTTCAAGCAATCCTTGGGCCTCAGTCTCCTGAGTAGCTACGGCTATAGGCACCCATCACCACGCCTGGCTAATTTTGGTATTTTTAGTAGAGATGGAGTTTCACCATGTTGGCCAGGCTGGTCTCGAACTCCTGACCTCAAGTGATCTGCCGGCCTCGGCCTCCCGAAGTGCTGGTATTACAGGTATGAGCCACCACCCACAGCCAAGGATTAGTTCTTCTGACTTTGGACTTTTCATACCCTGCTCTCCAAACCAGTTTGATATATTTTATACTGCACACACACGCAGGTTATAATTATATTGCATCTGCATGCACACACATACACATGCATGCACACACACACACATGCATACACACACACATACATGCACGCACACGCACACACATGCACACACTATTGCAGACTGGCTTTTTCTCCCACTTTCTATGGGGGGATCTGTGGTTTCTTGCCCACGGGGCTTTGTTTACTGGCCTGGGAAATGGGTCTAAATACACAGCTGCAGAATTCAAAGGAGGACTGAAAATCAAACTGCACAGCACAGAACATGGAACTCCATGGAACAGGAAGGAAAGCATCAGGGCAGGGGAGTTGTCAGAAAGAACCACTTCCAATGATAAGTGCATCCTTGAAGAAAATACATCTAGACAGGGCATGGTGGCTCACGCCTGTAATCCCAGCACTTTGGGAGGCTGTGGCAGGCAGATCACCTGAGGTCAGAAGTTCGAGACCAGCCTGGCCAACATGGTGAAACCCCGTCTTTATTAAAAATACAAAAATTAACCTGGTGTGGTGGTGCACGCCTGTAATCTCAGCTACTTGGGAGGTTGAGTCAGGAGTGTCGCTTGAACCCAGGAGGCGGAGGTTGCAGTGAGCCGAGATGACGCCACTGCATTCCAGCCTGGGTGACAGAAAAAGACTCTGTCTCAAAAAAAAAAAAAAAAAGAAAAAAAGAAAAAGGAAATACGTCAATATGTCTAGATTACAGGTTCACACCTGTAATCACAGCACTTTGGGAAGCCAAGGTGGGTGGATCACCTGAGGTCAGAAGTTCAAGACCAGCCTGGCCAACATGGTGAAACACGGTCTCTACTAAAATTACAAAAAAAATTGGCCCGGCGTGGTGGCAAGTGCCTGTAATCTCAGCTAGGCACAAGAATCCCTCGAACTTGGGAGGCGGAGGTTGCAGTGAGCCGAGATCGTGCGTCTTCACTCTGGCCTGGGTGACAGAGCGAGACAGTCTCATAAGATAAATAAATAAAATAAAAATAAAAATATGTCTAGAGAGAAATTTTGGCATTCTTTCTGAGTGGCAAGATGCTTGGTGCTGTGCTGGTGGTGATATGGTTTGGCTCTGTGTCCCCGCCCAAATCTCATGTCAAACTGAAATCCCCAGTGTTGGAGGTGGGCGCCTTATGGAAGGTGACTGGATCATGGGGTCAGATCCTTCATGAATGGTTTTGCACCACCCCCCTCAATTAAACTTCTTTCCTTCATAAATTAGGTAGTTCTTCATAGCAGTGCGAGAATGGGCTAGTACAGGCTCCTATTGATTCTACATTATGGTGAGTTGTAGAATTATTTCATTATACATTACAATATAATAATAATAATAATAATGGAAATAAAGTGCACAATGTAATGTACTTGAATCGTCCTGAAACCATCCCTCCCACCTTTGGTTCTGTGGAAAAACTGTCTTCCATGAAACCAGTCCCTGGTGCCAAAAAGGTTGGGGACTGCTGCTCCCACCATCAAGGAGGTGGACACAGATCCCCACTTCTTCCAAAGTGTATGACATAAAAAATTAGGAAAAGAATAATTGCACTATGGAGGAGTCTCACAGACACAATTCAGATAGGATGAGTGGATGGATGGACAGGTGGATGGATGGATAGATGGGTGGATGGGGTGGATTGTGGGTGGATGGATGGATGGATGAATGAGTGGATAGATGGAGGGTTGGATGAATGGGTGGGTGGATGTATGTATGTATGGATGGATGGATAAATACATGGGTGGGTGGGTGCATGGATAGACAGACGGATGAATAGACGGATGGGTGGCTGCTGGATGTTCTTATCTCCCTGTTCTCCCAAATTGTGACCAGCAGATGCTCTCCTGATGTCTAGATTATTCTTTTTTTTTTTTTTTCCGAGATGGAGTCTCACTCTGTCGCCCAGGCTGGAGTGCAGTGGCGCGATCTCAGCTCACTGCAACCTCCGTCCCCCGGGTTTATGCCATTCTCCTACCTCAGCCTCCCAGGTAGCTGGGACTACAGGCGCCCGCCACCACACCCGGCTAATTTTTTTGTATTTTTAATAGAGACGGGTTTTCACCGTGTGTTAGCCAAGATGGTCTCGATCTCCTGACCTCATGATCCACCTGCTTCGGCCTCCCAAAGTGCTGGGGTTACAGGTGTGAGCAACCGTGCCCGGCTTTTTTTTTTTTTTTTTTTTTTTTGAGACAGAGTTTTGCTCTTGTTGCCCAGGCTGGAGTGTAATGGCGTGATCTTGGCTCACCACAACCTCCACCTCCCAGGTTCAGGTGATTGTCCCGCCTCAGCCTCCTGAGTAGCTGGGATTATAGGCAGGCACTACCATGCCCAGCTAATTTTGTATTTTTACTAGAGACAGGGTTTCTCCATGTTGGTCAGGCTGGTCTCGAACCCTCGACCTCAGGTGAGCCACCCTCTTCGGCCTCCCAGAGTGCTGGGATTACAGACGGGAGCCACCGCACCTGGCCTGTAGATTATTCTTAGAGAGTCAGATTCAAAACGGATACATTTGCAGTATGATATATATGCACATGTATATTCCTGTACCATTACCCTGAGTCAGGTCAACTCTGCCACCCATTCACGCTTAAGAATGTGACCTTCGGGAATGAGTAGCATCAGATCTTTCGTCCAGCTGCATTTGCCAGGGTGCAGCCCACTAGCGATTTTCTTTCATGTACCCCTAACTGCTTGGCTCCTGCACCAACAACTCAGTTTTTTTCTCCCCAGGTTCCTACAGTGCTCCATTCTTGGTGATTTCTCAACATGCCCGGTTATTCAACAAAGCTTTTTCATGTTTTTAAAAATATTGTGTTTATTTTCGCTTACTTTTATTTTTTGTAGAGATGAGGTCTCTCTATGTTGCCCAGGCTGGTCTCAAACTCCTGGACTCAAGAGATCCTACCATCTCAGCTTCCTGAGCCTCTGGGACCACAGGAATGTGCCACCATGTCCAGCTAATTTTATAATTTTAGAGATGGGGTCTATGTTACCCAGGCTGGTCTCAAACTCCTGGGCTCAAGTGATCCTCTGACCTCAGCCTCTTGAGTAGCTGGGACCACAAGACTGCACCACCATGCCCAGGTTATTTTATTTTAGAGACACGGTCTCACTATATTGCCCAGGCTGGTCTCAAACTCCTGGCCTCAAGCGATCCCCCAGTCTCAGCCCTCCCCAAGTCCTAGGATTACAGGGAGGAGCCACCATGCCCAGCCTCAACAAAGCTTTTTGAGTATCTGCTCTGTGGGATACAGCAGTAAAATCAAACAGCCGTGGCTCTGCTTCTGAGAGCAGCAAGTGTTTATTTAAATAGGCCTTAATTTATGTGTGTTTATTTAGATTTATTCGTGTTTATCTGAGCCTCCCAATGAGCTGTGGAGCAGTCACATCTTTGTTTGTACCTCAGCACCAGGCAGAGAGCCCAACAAAGAGAGGCAGCCTTTGAGAAGCTTAATTACTCAATTGAATGCATACACAACAAAAATTAGCTCACCCGAAAGCCTAGGCATTTAGATAATGAGGCTTCCTATCTTTCCATACAGACACACATGCACACACACATTTAGTATGCATGCTTATATGTGCCATGAGCAGAGTTGTATCTACTTCCCAAATTCGTGTGTTGAAGTTCTGTTCCCCATGTGTCTGTATTTGCAGCAAGGAAATAATTAAGGTTAAATGAAATCGTAAAGTTAGGACCCTATGCAGGAAAGTTAGTGCCTTTGTAAGAAGAAATACCAGAGGGCATGCTTGCTCTGTCTCTCCTCCATGTGAGAACACAGCAAACCAAGAAGAGAGCCCTCACCAGGAACTGAACCAACCAGCCCCTTGATCTTGGACTTCCCAGTCTCCAGAGCTGTGAGAAAATAAATTCCTTTTGTTTAAGTACCCAGTCTATGCTATTTTATTATGGCAGCCTGAGAAGACTAAAAAGTATTTACATATGCGCTCCTGTCCACCATCCATCCATCCATTTCTCATGCACGTGTGAGACTACAGTTGCCTATCCTATATCCCTTCTTTCTTCCCTTATATTAAGAGACCTTGAATTTACTGATTTTGGCAATGTGACGGCTGAAAGACGATATCCTCATTCTCCTTTGCAGTTAGGTGTAACCAAAAATCTATGTTCTGGTTAATAAAATCAATGTAAACCAAAGTTATTGGGTGAAACTTCTGAGGAGTCCCTTAAGAGGGGGACTGGTGGCCAACAAGCCCACTTTTCGCTTTCTCTGCATCATGCTGGGCCTGCCTGGAATAATGACGTGATGTCTGGAGTTCCAGCAGCTAGCTTAGAGCAGGAAGTCCTCCAGAGGGTAGAGGTCCTATTCCAAGAATGGCAGAATATATGGAGCAAAGGTGCCAGGGTGGCTGGTGACACTGCAAGACAGCTGTGCCAGGCCCAGACCAACTCTCCTGACCTCATTACAGGACAGAAGAGTACGTTTTTAATCTTACCATTTAAAAAGTCAGGTTTGTTTCAGTGTTATTTAAATCACTTTTTATTTCTGGTCTCCACTGCCAGGGGCTGAGCCCAATTTATAGCAGAGACCTCCTGTGAGGTACTTGTGGGCAGCCAAGGCAGTTAAGAGGTGTCTGAGCCACACGCAATGTCTGCTGTACGGATGCTCAAATGAAGTTTCCTGAGTCAGTGGGAGGATGGATGTACACATGGGTGGATGGGTGGGGGTTGTGGATGTGTGGATAAATGGACAGACATCTGGATGCATGGATTGACTGAGAGATAAATGGGTAGATGAATAAATGGGTGGATGAATGAATGCATGGACAAATGGGTGGGTGAGTGGATGGATGGGTGGGTGGATGGATGAATGGGTGAATAGATGGAGGGTTGGATGAATGGGTAGGTGGATATGTGGGTGGATGAATGAATGGATGGATAAACACATGGGTGGGTGGGTGAACGGATGCATGAACGGGTGGGTATATAAATGGCTGGCTGGCTGGCTGGATGGATGATAGATAAGGTTTTGGTAAATGGGTGGCTGAATGTATGGATGGATGAATAAATGGATGGATGGATGAATGGGTAGGTGGGTGGGTGGGTAGATGGATGCATGGGTAGATGGGTGGATGGACAGATGGATGGGTAGATGGGTGGATGGACAGATGGATGGGTAGATGGGTGGGTGAATGGATGAGTGGATGGATCAATGAGTGGGTGTATGCAGGGATGGATGGATGGATAGATGAATAGTTTGGTGAATGGGTGAGTGGGTGGATGTGTAGATGAATGGTTGTATCCATGAATGGATGGATGGGTGGGTGTGTGGATGGATATGTGGATGGATGGATGGATAACTGGATGGATGGATAAATAGGTGCATGGATAGATGGATGGATGGGTGGCTAGAAAAATAGATGGATGAATAGACGGAAGGGTGAGTGGATGGATGGATTGACAGACTTACAAACAAGTAAATTTCTACCTGATATTTTTGTATTGTTGTATAACTTTCTAGGTGTTCATTCATTGAGGAACAACTGTGAAACAGGGGATCTGGATTCATTAGCCCACCTCTGCTGATGAGGAAACATCCTGGGGCCATTGAGCTTGTCAGTGGTGGGCTGGGATTAAAATCAAGAGCCCTTTGCTTCTGAGTCCAGGCCATTTGCAGCACATTGCCTTGTGACTGCCTCAAAACCACAGGAATTTTCCTCAGAGTGTTCACAGCAGTCAAAGATAAAGAGTGTCTTGTAGCCCGGAGTTCATACATTGGAAATTTTATGGTGTGTGCCCATCAATGCTGCAAATTATTTTTAAAACAATAATTTAATTTGGCAAAAACTTGATGTGTGATCCTATGTCTGTGTGTCTTTTTAATTTTCTTACCTGTAGCATTGGTTGAGTCTTCAGAAGAAATTAAAAGGCATTAGGGAAGTTGCATAATATACGAACAACTACTTTGTTGATGAAGCTTATGCTTGCATTTAGTTTGGCTCAGAGTCAAGAAAGAATCAACTTCCCAGAATACTGTATTTGAAGCAGGAATCCTGTTCACCCCTAAGTCTGCTTAGATAGGTAAACAACCTTGTGGGTTAGAACCAGTGGCCCGTTAGGACTGTATCCAAGACCTAAGGTTGAGTCTTGATCATGACAAGTGCTGACTATGATGGTCACAGTGCTGAATCTGAGAAAGCCATCCTAGGGTGTTCCAAAACATAGAATGTGACAGGAGAGCTGTTAATTTGTGTTTATCTGAGTTTTCCAACAAGCTAGGAGCAGGCTCAACTTTGTTTTTAACATGGTACCTGGCAGACAGCCCAATGTACAGACTGGGTACTTTAGACGCTTAATTGCTCAACTGAATGCAGGCAAGGCAAAAGTGAGCTGACCACAAAGCACTAGGCAATAAAGCTCCGTATCTCTTTTCTTTTGCCTGTGCACACACACACAAACACACACACATAAATGCACACACACATTATATATGTGTGAGAATGCTACATGGTAAAAGTTAGCTTACATATGAATTCTAAAATGCCTGATTGTTTCAGTTATTATGTATAACTAGCTATCCCAAAATTTACTGGTTTAAAAAAGCCACTGCGGCTGGGCACAGTGGCTCACGCCTGTAATCCCAGCACTTTGGGAGGCTGAGGCAGGCAGATCACGAGGTCAGGAGTTCGAGACCAGCCTGGCCAACATAGTGAAACCCATCTCTACTAAAAATACAAAAATTAGCCGGACATGGTGGTGCATGACTGTAGTCCCAGCTACTCGGGAGGCTGAGGCAGGAGAATCACTTGAACCTGGGAGGCGGAGGATGTGGTGAGCCGAGATTCCACCACTGTACTCCAGCCTGGGCAACAGAGCGAGACTCCATCACAAAAAAAATAAATAAATAAAAATAAAAATAAAAAGCCACTGCATGTATTTTCATCATGAATCTGCAATGTAGACAGAGCTCAGCATGGGTGACTCTTCTGCTGAATTAGAAGGCTGGGGCTAAATGACGGAAGCTTTGCTCATCCATGTTACTGATGCTTGAGGCTGGCTGTTGAAAAAGACTAGGACCAGGTACAGGATTTATAGGGCCCAATGCAGAATGAAAACATGAGGTCCCTTGCCCAAACTTTATTAAGAATTTCAAGATGGCAGAAACAGACTATTCATCCAAGCATGGGGTCCCCTTCTGAGCACAAGTCCAACTGCATAGATTGTGGGCTCATGAAGTTGCCCCTGGCTTAGGTATTTGGTGTGGCCGTCCCCAAGAACACCCACCCACGGCCTCTCTGCACAGCCTGGGCTTCTTCACAGCATATTGGCTGGATCCCAAAAGTGAGCAAAGAGAAGAAGAAAGGGAAAGTGAGGTGACAGTCACAGCACATTTACAACCTGGTTTCTGAAGTCATGTGGCAACCCCTCTGCACAAAAGCAGCCATAAATATCCACCCAATTTCAAGGAAAAGGGAATCAGATTCCCACTCTTGATGGGAAGCGCCAAGGTTCTGGAAGAGAGTGTGGGACAGAAATATTGCTGTGGCCATTTATGAAAAATATAATCTCTTCCAACAACAATATGTGCATCATTGTAGCTACAGAGCTGACGCAAGCACATTTAAGCACTGTAATGTAATAACATGAAAATTATGTTTATTTATCCAATAAACATTGACTTAGCAAATAGAGTGTTACAGATTGTCTCCTACATGCAAAGCATGCCAAGGTGAGTAAGTCCTTTTTCTTTCATCAAATAGCCCAATTGTTCCATTGAGGAAGAGCAAAAAACAAAACAAAACAGCACACCACCACCACCACCAAAAATAACAATGTATCTCACACAACGTGATATAGTCTACAGATGATGGACACAGAGTGCTGCGCAGAGTGCTGTGCGAGGAAAAAGGAGAAAAATGGAGGCCATGCTGGTTGAGAAATGTTTCACGAAGGACACTGCATTTAAGCCGGGTTGTGCAGAACGTGTAGGAGTCTTCCGGATAGAAAATGCTCCATTTCAGAGAGCATACACACATGAGCAAAAACACAGACACTGAGGGAAAAAATTATGACCTTAATGAGTAGGAAGAGAATTGGGAGGTGAGGGGTGGGTAGGTAGTCTGGGATCAGGTGGGGATGAACCTTGTATGCCTTACCGAGTTGATACGGTTTAGCTCTCTGCTCCCACTCAAATCTCATCTCGAATTGTAATCCCCATGTGGAATACAGTGAAAACAGATCAACAGTATTGTGCTGTCAGTGGTTCATTCCTGTAAACCCAGCACTTGTGGAGTCTAAGGGGGAGGATCTCTTGTGGCCAGAAGTTTGAGACCAACCTGGGCAACACAATGACACCCCATCTCTCTAAAAAAAAAAAAAATAGCAGGACATAGTGGTGCACACTTAGAGTCTCAGCTACTTGGGAGGCTGAGGTGGGATGATCACTTGAGCCCAGGAGTTCAAAGTTACAGTGAGATATGATTGTGCCTCTGTACTCCAGCCCGGGTGACAGAGTGAGATCTTGTCTCTGAAAACAAATAAATAAGCATTTTTTAAAAATTTCTGCACTTGAGCTTTTAGAGGCTGTTCACGCCTTAGCTCCCTGGCTTGGAAACCTTCCCGGCTGCCATATGCATAAGCCTGAGCTGCCTCAGCGAAGGCTGAGAGACCACTTGGAGCCAAACCAAGCTGCCCCAGCTGAGTCATCCAAACCAGCCTGCTCCTGGCCACCCGGCAGCTGAGCACTGACTCATGAGTGAATCCAGCTGACCCCAGAGCTGCCTCACTGAGCCAAACCTGAATAGCTGAGCCACAGAATCGGGAATGAACTAAATGGGTATTGTTTTAAAGCACCACGTTTTGGGGTGGTTTGTTTTGCTGCAAAAGCTAATCGCTGTGTACCTAATGAGCTTCCCATCGTCCCCACTTCCCCATGCCAACACACACATTATGGAGAATTTGCCAGTTTTCAACGCTCTTCTAGGCACCGTGAGCGACACAAGATAAAGCATGCTCAAGGGCTTTGCAATCCTTTTTGGGGTTGGAGAAAGGGGAGGTACACACACATGTTCAGTTTATGATCAGAAACTGTTTATCTGGCTTTGATTTCCATGCTTAATCGTCTTCTGGCGATTAACCTCAAACTGGCTAGTCTGTGGTTTGCAGATTCTTCCAACATTTAAGGAATATCCTTTGTTCAGTCTTGGTTGGCCATATATGGGCAGACAAAAATCCAACAGGATCACATTAATAGCTGCTCGAATTATAAGCCATGTATTTCTCATATTTTATTGCACTAGAACCTTAAGCAGGCAGTAAGAACCACCATTTATAATACACTTTATGCCATCTTTCTCTCCTCATCATCTTATGAGGAAATCACTGACATCCCTAATATTCTATTGCACTAGAACCTTAAGCAGGCAGTAAGAACCATCACATTTATAATACACTTTATACCATCTATCTCTCCTCATCATCTTATGAGGAGTCATTGACATCCCTAATATTAAAAAAAAAAAAGAAAACAAGGAAATGAATCCAAGGCAGTTGACTCATATCTTGAAACTAAAAGAGCTCATCTTTGAACCTTTCTCTCTCTTCCGGGGTCAGATCAGGACACCTGCACATTCTGTTTGCAGGTTCTCGTCACCGGCAAATCAATGAACCGAATTTTAATTGATGTGCGTGCAGGTGTGCATGCATGTCTGTGTATGTGTGTGTGTTTATGCATCCATCACTTTAACCCCATCATGGGTTCTAGTTAATGCTTAACCCTGATTTCAAAGAAGCAGACAGATTTGTTACTCAATGTAATAAAACTACCTCTACTTAACAGGGAATGATGTTAAGTCAACTTCAAAGATAAACATGGGGCCGGGGGCTGTGGCTCAAGCCTATAATCCCAGCACTTTGGGAGGCCAAGACAGGTGGGTCATTTGAGGTCAGGAGTTTGAGACCAGCCTGGCCAATATGGTGAAACCCCATCTCTACTAAAAATACAAAAATTAGCTGGGCATGCTGGCAGATGCCTGTAATCCCAGCTACTTGGGAAGCTGAGGCAGGAGAATCGCTTGAACCTGGGAGGCGGAGGTTGCAGTGAGCCGAGATCGCGCCACTGCACTCCAGCCCAGCTGACAGAGACTCCATCTCAAAAATAAATAAATAAAAAATAAAGATGCGAAAGTTTTTGGTTCCAGACAGGATTATTTCATGACGCCCAAGCAAATTAAGATTTTGAAATATAACAAGACATGGCAAAATGTACCACTTTTCCAAATTAGTTTTCTGCATAATGTTTACAAACTGTAATTTTATATTTTTTCTTTAAATTTCCTTTTGAGATAATTAAAGAGTCTAAGGAAGATGCAAGTACACAAGACCCCCACCTAGAGTTTCATTTGCCCTTAACCCAGCTTCATTTTCTATTAGGATTGGGGTGCAATATCAGGGCCAGGTCACCAACACTGGTGCACTTCTGATAACAAGACTACAGACATCGACTGGTTGCCACAAGTTTAATAGCTTTAAGTCAACACATCTTCATTAACTCCAATATACACAAAGCATTACAGAGGAATATTTATCAGCCAATCCAGAACTATTTATGGAATGGTCAGCTCTGTGCTGGATTCTGGGAGAAATACCTAGCAATTGTTTCATAGGGTCATGTTGCAACGTCTTCCAACTTGAGGGCTGAAGGAGTGCTTGCAGGTCAATGCTGAAGGGTCTTGTTGCTCCATGCACACACAGTAATAAAAAGCTGTGCTAGGGCCGGGCACGGCGGCTCATTCTTGTAATCCCAGCACTTTGGGTGGCCAAGGTGGGTGGATCACCTGAGGTCATGAGTTCGAGACCAGACTGGTCAACATGGTGAAACCCCATCTCTACTAAAAATACAAAAATTTGCCAGACGTGGTGGTGGGTGCCTGTAATCCCAGCTACTTGGGAGGCTGAGGCAGGAGAATCGCTTGAACCCAGGAGGCGGAGGTTGCAGTGAGCCGAGATCGCGCCATTGCACTCCAGCCTGGGCGACAGAGCAAGACTCCATCTCAAAAAAAAAAAAAAAAAAAGCTGTGTGATAGTTCCAGGAATTCATGAGAAGGAAGAAGAATTTAGATTCCCTTGGGTTACTTTCAGGAATTAGTTCTGGTTTGTTTATTGGGCCAAACAAACCAGTGTAGATGTAAAATGGCCCCATCAAAACCATCCTACGGAACACTTTTCCACTGCTGGCGGGAATGTAAACTAGCACAACCACTATGAAAAACAGTGTGGAGATTCCTTGAAGAACTAACAGTAGAACTACCATTTGGGGAAGCCGTCTCACTGCTGAGTATTTACCCAGTGGGGGAAAAAGGCACTTGCACACACATTTATAGCAGCACAATCCACAACCGCAAAGCTAGGGAAGCAAATCTAAGTGCCCATCAACCAGTGCGTGCATAAACAAAATGTGGTATATATACACCATGGAATACTACTCAGACATAAAAAGGAATGAAATAATGCCTTTTGCAGCAACTTGGATGAAGCTGCAGGCCATTATCCTTTTTTTTTTTTTTTTTTTTTTGAGATGGAGTTTTGCTCTTGTTGCCCAGGCTAGAGTGCAATGGTGCAGTCTTGGCTCACTGCAACCTCTGCCTCCCAGGCTCAAGCGATTCTCCTGCCTCAGCCTCCTGAGTAGCTGGGATTACAGGCATGCGCCACGACGCCCAGCTAATTTTTTTGTATTTCTAGTAGAGATGGGGTTTCTCCATGTTGGTCAGGCTGGTCTCAAACTCCCGACCTCAGGTGATCCGCCCGCCTCAGCCTCCCAAAGTGCAAGGATTACAGGTGTGAGCCACCGCACTTGGCCCTGGAGGCCATTATTCTAAGTGAAGTAACTCAGGAATGGAAAACCAAATATCGTATGTTCTCGTCTGTAAGTAGGAGCTAAGCTATGAGAATGCAAATGCACAATAATATTATGGAACTTGAGGACTCGGGGGTAAGGGTGGAAGGTGGGTGAAGATAAAAGACTACATATTCGGGCTGGCTGTGGTGGTTCATGCCTGTAATCCCAGCACTTTGGGAGGCCGAAACAGGCAGATCACCTGAGGTCAGGAGTTTTTGAGACCATCCTGGCCAACATGGTGAAACCTCATCTCTACTAAAAATACAAAAATTAGCTGGGTGTGGTGGCATGTGCCTATAGTCCCAGCTACTTGGGAGGCTGAACCAGGAGAATTGCTAGAACCTGGGAGGTGGAGGTTGCAGTAAGCCGAGATCACGTCACAGCACTGCAGCCTGGGTGACAGAGCGAGATTCCATTTCAAAAAACAGACAAACAAACAACAACAACAACTACATATTGGATACAGTGTACATTGTTCAGGTGACAGGTACACTAAAATCTCAAAAATCACCACTAAAGAATTTATCCATGGAACCAAAAACCACTTCTACCCCCAAAACAATTGAAATTAAAAAAAAAAAATCTGTCACACAACAGGGGATGTGTGAGCAAAGGCAGGAAGGAACAGAGCCCTGGGAAGGAGAAGGGATCACCGAGATGACAGGGAGGGCAGGATCCTATCAGTCAGTGTCCAGGCAGGCAATGGTGGGAAGGGCCATTCAGGGATGGGGAGGCCATGGTCAGGAGCTTCTGTGCTGGGCCTTGGGGCCACAGAGAGCTGAGCTGGGGTGACGTGCGGCGCCTGGGCTCAGAATCAGGTGGTGCAGCCGTTGGGAGGGGTGTGCTGCCGCCTGAGGGGACTCAGAGGAGACTAGAGGGTATGAATGAGATTCTTGGGAGTGGCATAACAAATGACCACAAACAGTGGTATAGAACAACAGGAACTGATCGGGCGTGGTGGCTCACGCCTGTTATCCCAGCCCTTTGGGAGACCGAGGTGGGCGGATCGCCTGAGGTCAGGAGTTTGAGAGCAGCCTGGCCAACATGACAAAACCCGTCTCTACTAAAAATACAAAAATTAGCCGGGTGTGGTAGTGCGCACCTGTAATCCCAGCTACTTGGGAGGCTGAGGCAGGAGGATCACTTGAACCCAGGAGGCAGAGGTTGCCGTGAGCCGAGATAGCATCCCTGTACTGCAGCCTGAACGATAGAGCAAGACTCTGTCTCAAACACAAAACAAAACAACAACAGGAATTTATTCTCTCCCAGTTCTGGAGAGCAGCAGTCTGAGATCAAGGGGTGGGCAGGGCTGTGCTTCCTCTGGAGGCTCTAGGGGAGGATCCCCCCTGCCCCTCCCAGCTCCTGGGGGCTGCAGGCATCCCTGGGCTTGTGGCCGCATCACTCCAGTCTCTGCCTCCGTCTCCACCTGGCGTTCTCCTCTGTGTCTGTCTTCATCTCCTCTTGTTATAAATACAGCAGTCACTAAATCAGGGCCCACCCTAGTGACCTCAACTGCAAAGACTGTTGTGAGCTGAATTCTGTCCTCTAAATTTATCAGTTGACGTCCTAACTCCCAGGACTGCAGGGTGTCACTGTGTTTGGAGATATGGTCTTTAAAAAGGTGATTAATATAAAATGAGGTCATTACAGTGGGTCCTAATCTGATATGATTAGTGGCCTTATAAGAAGAAGATATTGGGACACAGACATGAGCTCCCTCCAGGAAAATCCCTCCTGCCCCTCCTAGCTCCTGGGGGCTCCAGGCATCCCTGGGCGTGTGGCCAGATCACTCCAGTCTCTGCCTCCATCTCCACGTGGACTTCTCCTCTGCATCTGTGTCTCCTCTTCTGTCTCTTACAAAGATACCTGTCATTGAGTGGAGGGTCCACCCTATGCCATGATGATCTCATCTTGATTTGTTGCTGCAGTTGTTATTGTTTTGAGATGTAGTCTCGCTCTGTTGCCGAGGCTGGAGTGCAGCGATGTAATCTCAGCTCAAAGCAACCTCTGTCTCCCGGGTTCAAGCGATTCTCCTTCCTCAGCCTCCCAAGCAGCTGGGACTAGAGGCGCCTGCCATCAGGCCCAGCTAATTTTTGTATTTTTAGTAGAGACAGGGTTTTGCCATGTTGGCTAGGCTGGTCTCGAACTCCTGACCTCAGGTGATCTGCCCGCCTCAGCCTCCCAAAGTGCTGGGATTACAGGCATGAGCCACCAGGCCCGGCCTTCATCTTGAGATTCTTAACTCAATTACATCTGCAAAGACCCCTTTTCCAAATAAGTTCCCATTCGCAGATTCTGGGGATGAGGACGTGGACATATCTTTTAGGAGGACCACTGTACAGTCCACTACAGTTGTATCCAGTTGCTTCCAGAGGCTCTAGCGGAGGCTCCTTTTTGCCTCTCCCAGCCCCTTGTGGCTCCAGGAGTCCCTGGCCTTGTGGCCATCTTATCTCAGTCTCTGCCTGCATCTCCACGTGACCTTCTCCTCTGTGTCTCTGTCTGTGTCTCTTCTTCCGTCTCTTAGAAGGATGCCTGTCATTGGATTTAGGGCTCACTCTCATTCATCTTAACAAATGCATCTGCAAAGACCCTATTTCCACATAAGGTCTCATTCTGAAGTCCCTGGGAGACAGGACTTTGGAAGGGCCACTGTTCACCCCAATACAGGTTTTACTGTCAAATTTCAGTCCCCTAGATCGGCCAACACTATTTAGAAACTCACAGGGCTGAGTCCTTCTGATACAGTCTCTAAAAATCAACTCCCAGGGCAGAAAGTGGACATAGAAGGGTGAAAAGAGGACTATAGTCCAGGGATATAGATTAAGCACAAAAATTACATGTCAAGGGCTGTCCCCCCTTGAAAGTCACAGGACAGGGCCGGGCGCAGTGGCTTACACCTGTAATCCCAGCACTTTGGGAGGCCGAGGCGGGTGGATCACAAGGTCAGCAGTTCGAGACCAGCCTGGCCAATATGGTGAAACCCTGTCTCTACTAAAAATACAAAAATTAGCCAGGCATGGTGGCATAAGCCTGTAATCCCAGCTACTCAGGAGGCTGAGGCATGAAAACCGCTTGAACCTGGGAGGTGGAGATTGCAGTAAGCTGAGATCATGCCACTACACTCCAACCTGGGCGACAGAGCAAGACTCTATCTCAAAAAAAAAAAAAAAGAAAGTCATAGGACTAAGAATGAAAAGCCCATTCAACTGGGGTTCTATCTTCTAGTACTGTTGTGCCAGGAAAATTCAATTCTTGAAAATAGATAACTATAAAAGGCATTGACTTCTGGCTCTGATTCCTAGAATGTTGCCGTTCTGTTTTAAAAGTCAAATTAAAGCCATTTTGTCTGAAAGCCTCCTAACATGCTTTATGGAATAAATGGAGTAATAAACATTATTCTGGCAGAGGACTGATGGTATTCCAAATTATCCTCAAGAAGAGCAAATAAAATATAGAGATGAATTTGGCGGACAATTTCTTCACATGAGGTTTCAATGTTTGTACGGTTTTGAACTGGGAGTTTTCACATAAAAACATGGGGCTTAATTTCTTACTGTCAGCATTTTTTGTTGGGAGAGATCACTTTTTTTCTCGTCTGTCTGCGGAGATGCTGTTGTACTGCCTGTCACTGTTGGAAAATTCAGCTTCTTTTTTGTTTAATTTACAGAAGAGTGGTTGAAATATTCTTTATACTTAACATATAAAGAATATTTTTAATGTACAGAAAAAATTTAAAGAAAATGTAGTCGGGGAGGAAAAGTATGAGGAAAAAAAAGAGCATAAGAAGCAAAATATTGCAGCCAAAAGTCACAGAAAATGTTTTGCGATGGAAACCATTTCCTTTTTAGATGCCACGGCAGGGACGGGCACGGTGGCTCACGCCTGTCATCCCAGCAATTTGGGAGGCCGAGGCGGGCAGATCACTTCAGGTCAGGAGTTCAAGACCAGCCTGGCCAACATGATGAAACCCTGTCTCTACTAAAAATACAGAAATTATCTGGGCATGGTGGTGCATGCCTGTAATTCCAGCTACTAGGGAGACTGAGGCAGAAGAATCACTTGAACCCAGAGGCGGAGGTTGCAGTGAGCTGAGATTGCGCCACTGTATTCCAGCCTGGGTGGCAGAGCGAGACTGCGTCTCAAAAAAAAAAAAAAGAAAGGAATATTTTTAATGTAAAGAAAAATTTTAATGTAAAGAAAATATATGCAGGGGAAGGAAAATATGAGAAAAAAAGCATAAGCAGCAAAATATTGCAGCCAAAAATCACAGAAAATGTTTTGCAATGGAAACCATTTCCTTTTTAAATACCACTGCATGGAAATGATGGGAAGTGGAAAACACCTCATTTGTAGTGGTCACCACAGGGCCAGCAAGCATGCTTAATCTGCCTCTAATTTTATATCCCAAGGGTACACCAGGAGTGTGGGTGTTCATTATGCCATTTGAAGAGAAATGGAAGCCAAAGGCATGAGGCTCCTCCAGTGAGGAGAGGTCCCAGCGGTGGCCTTGGCTGGGTGGACTCTTCTGTGAGCCTCCGCAGCGATGCTTGGGACTCAGGCTGGGGCCTGAGAAGGGTGCAATCAGCCCAGGTCCTGGGGCTGCTTCTTGCTGATGACTGTCACCACTGAGATATGTACAAATCAAGTCAGGGTGCCCCTTCACTAAATGTGTGTGTGTGTATGTATGTATACATTCAGACACACATGCAAATGTGAGTGGGCACGTGTTTGAGACATAGCATATATAAGAAGTGCAAATGTATATGAAATGTAGAGATACACAGAGATACACGGATAAATGGATATAGATACATGAATGCATAGATAGGTAAATATCAATACATGGATTGATAGAGATCCAAATAGATACATGGATAGATGATTGCTAAATAGATATAGATACATGTATGGATATATTGATAGAAAGAAGTAGATTCATGGATAAATGATGGATAGAGGTAGATACATGGATGAATAGGCAGACAGGTAGGTAGATAGATAGATAGACAGATGGATAGAGATAGATGAATGGATAGATAGGTAGATACATAGCTATGGATAGATATATAGATGATAGATATGGATAAATGGATGAATGGATAGATATATAGATAGAAAGAATAGGTATATAGATGATAGATATGGATAGATAATATAGATGGATGAATGGATATATAGATGATAGATATAGATAGATAAATGTATAGGCAGATAGACATATAGATAGATATGGATAGATATATAGATAGATATGGATAGATGGATGAATGGATACATAGATAATAGAGAGACAGAGAGAGAGAGAGAGAGAGAGACAGATAGAGATACAAATACATGAGAGGCCAAGTGCTATGGCTCAGACCAGCATATTGGGAGGCCAAGGCGAATGCATTGCTTGAGCCCAGGAATTTGAAACTAGCCTGGACAACATAGCAAGACCCCATCTCTACAAAAAATTTAAAAACTAGCAGGAAATGGTGGTGCACCCCTATAGTCACAACTACTTGGGAGGCTGAGGTAGGAGGATTGCTTGAGCCCAGGAATTTGACGCTGCAGTGAGCTATGATCACGCCACGGCAGTCTGGCTGGGGCGAAAGGGCAAGACCTTGTCTCTAACGAAAAAGAAAAAGAAGTAGATGACAGACAGATAGACAGATGGATATAGGTAGATACCTACGGAGAAACAGACAGACAGCTAGATCAATATATGAGACAGAGAGAAAGAGAGACAGCGAGCGAAACAGAGAGAGAGTGTATGTGTGCGTTTGAAGCTAAGACAGGGTTTCTCAGCCTCAGCACTGTGGACATTCGGGTCTGGATCACTTTCTGAGGTGAGGCCATCCTATGCACTGTATGGGAAGCCCCTGAGGCCATGGGAATAGGCTCGGGGCTGCGGTAAGGAACATCCACCACTAGCGCCTCCAGAAGGAACCCACCCTGCCCACACCTTGATTTCAGACTTCTGCTTCCAAAACTGCGACAGAATGAATCCCAGTTGTAAGCCACCTGGTGTGTGACGGCTTGCTACAGCAGACCTGGGAAATGGACACAAGGGGGATGAGACACATTCTAACACACTTTCCAGCAAAGCAAGTCTGAGTCGATGTTCTTTTTTATTTTTTTTGAGACGGAGTCTCACCCTTGTCGCCCAGGCTGGAGTGCAATGGTGCGATCTCAGCTCACTGCAACCTCTGCCTCCCGGGTTCAAGTGATTCTCCTGCTTCAGCCTCCCGAGTAGCTGGGATTACAAGTGCCTGCCACCATGCCCGGCTAATTTTTCTATTTTTAGTAGAGACTGGGTTTTGCCATGTTGGTCAGGCTGGTCTCAAACTCCTGATCTCAAGTGACTACCGGCCTGGGCCTCCCAAAGTGCTGCGGATTACAGGTGTGAGCCACCGTGCCCAGCCCCTGGGGTCTCTTTTGTAAGGACACTGATCCCCTTCATGAGGTTCCACCCTCATGATCACACCACCTTCTAAAGACCCCACCTCCTAGCACCATCACTTTGCGGCACAGAAATTTAGGGGAAAAACAAGCATGCAGTTTATTGTGATCAAGGAGCAAGCCCTCTAACAACGCTGGAGAATTTATCGCTCACAGTCCTGGAGGCTGGAGGTCCAAGGCAAAGGCGTGGCAGATTCAGTGTCTGGTGGGGACCCACTTCCTGGTTCCTAGATGGTGCCTTCTGGCTGTGTCCTCACATGCTGGAAGGGGCGAGGGAGCTCTCTGGGGCCCCTTTTATAAGGGCACTCATCCCATCCATGAGGCCCCACCTTCACGACCTCATCACCTCCCAAAGGCCCCATGTCCGAACACCATCAGCTTGGAGATGAGGATATCAAAATAGAAATTTTGGGGAGATATCAACATTCGGACCATAGCAAACTTTATATGCTACTTCCTAATAGGCTTACAATCATCACTTTTTTTTTAAAAGATCATTGAACTCCCATGAAATTCCTTATCACCCCTTTGACTTGGACGTCTAATCTGTTTTTAAATATTTCATTTAAAATAGGAAGTTTGTCACCTCCTGGGAGCACACATTCTACCTGTTCAATGTTTTTGACAGGTAAGCAGTCAGGAAACATTTGTTAATAACCATGCATGGGGAATACCGTTACTCAAGTCATCTCGCTTCTTTGCCTTTAAAATTACCTTTTCTGGGCCAGGCGCGGTGGCTCACGCCTGTAATCCCAGCACTTTGTGAGGCCAAGGTGGGCGAATCACGAGGTCAGGAGATCCAGACCATCCTGGCTAACACGGTGAAATCCCATCTATACTAACAATACAAAAAATTAGCCAGGTGTGGTGGCGGGCACCTATAGTCCCAGCTACTCGAGAGGCTGAGGCAGGGGAATAGCCTGAACCTGGGAGGCAGAGATTGCAGTGAGACGAGGTTGCACCACTGCACTCCAGCCTGGGCGACAGAGCGAGACTCCATCTCAAAAAAAAAAAAAAATTACCTTTTCTTTCTTGTTACTCCCTCTGCTGAAAACATTCGGAGGTGAATCACACAAAACTGTTTGAACCAATTGATGACTTTAAAAATTCATATTAGCAAAGACAACTTTTACTCAAGATAAATTAAGAACCAACATCTAGGTTAAATTCTCTTTTCTAAAGGGAAATTAAGTTTTAAAAACTTAATCCTCGGCCAGGCGCGGTGGCTCACGCCTGTAATCCCAGCACTTTGGGAGGCCAAGGGGCGTGGATTTCCTGAGCTCAGGAGTTCAAGACCAGCCTGGGCAACACAGTGAAATCCTGTCCCTACTAAAATACAAAAAAATTAGCTGGGTGTAGTGGCACGCACCTGTAATCCCAGCTACTCAGGAGGCTGAGACAGGAAAATCGCTTGAACCTGAGAGGTGGAGGTTGCAGTGAGCCAACACTGCACCATTGCACTCTAGCCAGGGCAACAGAACAAGACTCCATCTCAAAAAAATAATAAAAAAAAATCCTCACACTGGGATGAGACACCCAACATCTGGAAGACATTGGGTCTCGCCAATTACATAAAAGGTCATGTGTCCTTCATACCTCATGGCAGGCTGTTCGTGAACCAAAGAAATCCAATAAGGCTGACACATGTCTATTGCTCTCCTTGGAAGAAAACATTTGCAAAGTCAGGGGGAAATTTCAGATTTTATTTATTTATTGTGATGACCAAACATGACCAAAAGTAACCAAACATGATCAACTTCCTCCTTTTTTTTTTGCATTTGCCATTCTTCCTTAACAAGAACATGGTAACTGCAGGTATGTAACAGGAAGGAGACCACTGGGGGCTAGTTCCAAAGACATGAGCCTAATAAGGAATGGAAAAGCCATTTCATCTCCAGGAAGGTAACTGCCATTTTTAACATTTTTATCTCATTTCCCCAACCTCCCTGCTATGGACCATGTTCAGATCTTCATCAGCCTGGGCTCTTCCACCAGCTTCTCAGCATTGCTCTCCAAGGTGTGGTCCCTGGATCAGCAGCATCAACATCCCCTTGGTGCTTACTGGAGATGCAGAATCTCAGGCCTCGTGTCCCAGGCCTCCTCAATCAGAGTCTGCATTTCAGCCAGACTCCCCAGTGATTCCTGCACCCAATAGAGACTGGGAGTCCTGAGAGTTGTCCTGGTGCTGTGGAGTCCAAAGTTCCTGAGGCTCACTGCATAACAGCCAATCATTCACGAGACAAAAAGTTAGAGCAAGAAAAGCATCTTTATTTGGAGAGCCAGCAAGTCAGGAAGATACTGGACGCATGTCCTAACGAAGCATCTTTAAAAGCATGAATCTCAAGCTTCTTTGTACATTGAAGGGGCACATTGAAGGGGAACAAGGAGGAGACTGAGGTGAGGGGGTGGCTGGTGACCACAGACACTTGGGCATCAGCAGGGGCCCAAGGAGATTGCAAAACTTTGTCCTTGCTCAGGTCACAGTGCTCCTACAAATCTTCAACACAACATTGTTACTTGTGTGCATGCCCTTCTTATCTCCTCAGAGGTTAGTTTTGGAAAGGAACTCTTATCATCCTTGCTTTCCAGTTAAACTGTAATCTAAGTTCTTTCCATGATTAACTTGGCCCGTGTGCAGAAGTGCCTAAAAGCAGTTAGCTTGAGGAGTCAGAAGCAAGATGGAGTCAGCTATGTTCGATTTCTCTCCCTATTACACTGGCAACCCATTCTATCCTCTTCTGAGAGGCTGAGTGTTTCAAAATATGGGCCTCTCAGTGGCTTTCAGGATAAAGTCTAGGTGTCTTTAGAACTAAGCAGGGTGCAGCCCTCTGCTCAGGACCCTGCATGTGTGGCATGGTATCCTCACTCTCTCCTTACAATAAAGGTAGACAAAAAATAAAAACAGTTCTTTTCCTTCTCTTTACTCTCACTCATTAAAACAAAATGAAAGAGAGAGAGAAAGAGAGAGAGAGAGAGAAAGAAAGAAAGAAAGAAACAAAGAAACAAAGAAAAGAAAGAAACAAAGAAAAGAAGGAAAGAAAGAGAGAAAGAAGGAAGAAACGGGGGGGGTAGGAGGAAGGGAGGAAGGAAGGAAGGAAGGAAGGCTGGCCATTGCCAGCACATGGCACCTGCTCCCCTCTGCAATTTCAAATCGATCACCCAAGAAAACATCCCGTCCACATAATTCCTAAAACATAAAAGTCCATTTTCAAATCACAAAATAAGTAAATGTTTCTATGGGAAAGCCATCGTTCTTCCTTTTTCTCTAAACACGGCCCCAAAATAAGTATTTATCTTTCTCAGGGGAGAGTCCTTCTCTTATAGCCTGATCCAATGAAGGCTTTCCCTCTGGGTGAACTCTGTGGGCCTTTGTTTCTTTGCTTTGGGACCTCTGAAAAACAGACGTATCATGCAATGAATTTACAAAAGCAGCAGATAAAACCCACCCACGCTGTCTCGCAGCCCTGATCTCTTCCAGTTGCCTGCTTTGTCACTAGAACAGACTCTGCAGGCCACTGGGCTCAGGGGGCTTCCCACCGGGTTCTTGCCTTAGGCAGATGTTTTCGTTTTTACTTTCTCGGCAGATGTTTTCTTCGGCTAAACTTGGCTTAGACAAAGGATGAGGAGCTGAAGTTGAGTAAAGATTACTGTTGTGGTGTGGGTGTTTCAGAAACTATGACAGAGGCTGGGCACCGTGGCTCACGCCTGTAATCCTAGCACTTTGGGAGGCTGAGGCGGGCGGATTGCCTGAGCTCAGGAGTTCGAGACCAGCCTGGGCAACAACGGTGAAACCCTGTCTCTACTAAAATACAAAAAATTAGCCAGGCGTGGCAGCATGCGCCTGTAGTCCCAGCTACCCGGGAGGCTGAGGCAGGAGAATCGCTTGAACCCAGGAGGTGGAGGTTGCAGTGAGCCGAGATCGCATCACTGCACTCCAGCCTGGGCAACAGAATGAGACTCCATCTCAAAAAAAAAAAAAAAAAAAAAAAAAAAACTATGACAGAACTGAAAAGTTTTGGATCAGGTGGCAAGTTTATATTTTCAAAGCTACATGCCATTTGCAATGGATAATTTTAAGATGTAGCACAGAAATAGAAGAGTAACTGCAGAAATAAAAATAGTGTATGTGTTTAGCCTGAGCCAGTCACAATGATGAGGACTATTTTTTGTCATTGACAAACAAAAATTAGATATGCTTCTGATATACAACATAACATTCCATTCATATACTGAAATATGTATCCATTATGGGATGGGTAACTAAAACTAATTAACATATTACCATAAACAATTATTATTTTTTTTTTTAGATGGAGTCTGGCTCTGTCATGCAGGCTGGAGTGCAGTGGTGTAATCTCGGCTGACTGCAACCTCTGCCTCCTGGGTTCAAGCAATTCTCCTGCCTCAGCCTCCCAAGTAGCTGGGACTATAGGTGCCCGCCACCACGCCTGGCTAAATTTTTGTATTTTTAGTAGAGATGGGGTTCCACTGTGTTAGCCAGGATGGTTTCAATCTCCTGTCCTCGTGATCCACCCCCCTCACCCTCCCAAAGTGCTGGGATTACAGGCGTGAGCCATCATTCCCAGCCCATACTTATTTTTTTAATGTGGTGAAAACAGTTAAAATCTACTGTCTTAGTGGTTTTCAAGTATGCAGTACATTGATATTAACTACAATCACCACATTGTGCAATATATCTCTTGAACTTATTCCTTAGGTCTAACTGAAATGTTCTGTCCTTTTATTATAATGCGGTGGAAGGTATCTGAGTTTCCACTGATGAATCCATACAGGCCTGCAGCCACTGGAATTCTTGCCTCCTCAGAAGAAAGAATTTGACTGAGGGCCATAAGGCAGAGAGAGAGACCCAGGCAAGTTTCAGAGCAGGAGTGGAAGGTTTTTGTTTTTGTTTTGAGACAGAGACTCGCTCTTGCCACCCAGGCTGGAGTGCAGCAGTGCGATCTCGGCTCATTGCAACCTCCACCTCCCAGGTTCAAGCGATTCTCCTGCCTCAATCTCCTGAGTAGCTGGGATTACAGGTGTGCGCCACCATGCAGGGCTAATTTTTGTATTTTTAGTAGAGACGGGGTTTCACTGTATTGGCTAGGCTGGTCTCGAACTTCTGACCTTCTGATCCACCCACCTCAGCCTCCCAAAGTGCTGGGATTACAGGCATGAGCCACTGCGCCCAGCCGAGTGGAAGTTTATTTTAAAAGCTTCAGAACAGAAAAGAACGGAAGTACACTTGAAAGAGACCCAAGCAGGCGCCCTGAAGAACAAGTGTGGTGTTTAACTTTACAGGACCTTATAGGCCGGTCCACTTCTAGCATCTTGTATCCCTTTCCCATGATTCTTCCCCTAGGGTGAGCTGCCCGCATGCACAGTGCCCTCCTTAAGCTTGGGAGGTGAGCAGGAGGTTTAGGAAGTTGTAGTGTGCCCATATCTGAGGCTTTCTTCCCGTTTCCAGTGGAGTGACCTCAGAAGGTCATATTCCGCCATGTTTTCTCCTAATGTGCATGCTTAGGAAGCTGTGTTTCCACGGCACTTGCACTCAATGAACAATTGAGTGTGACAGGTATGGAACATCAGGAAATGGTCTCTCCCTGCCACAGGCTGCCAATTTTTTTTTTTTTTTTTGGACACTGAGTCTCACTCTATCGCCCAGGCTGGAGTGCGGTGGCACGATCTCAGCTCACTGCAACAACCTCCGCCTCCCGGTTTCAAGCATGGGATTACAGGCATGCACCATCATGTCTCGCTAATTTTGTATTTTTAGTAAAGACGGGGTTTCACCATCTTGGCCAGGCTGGTCTTGAACTCCTGACCTCGTGATCCACCTGCCTCGGCCTTCCAAAGTGCTGGGATGACAGGCGTGGGCCACCGTGCCCAGCGGTCAATTTATCATTTTTTAGAGAGGCAATGCGATCATCGCTGAACCAGCACCTGGCATTGCTGGTGGGTGGAAGAGCCCTCTCCTGCCCGCCCATGCCTGTCTAGTGGCCTGTAATACTCTGACCAACATCTTCCCATGCCCCACCCATGCCCATCCCCTGGTAACCACCACTGTGGTCTCTGCTTCTGTGAGACCAAGGGTTCTAGACTTTTACACAGGAATGAGATCATGTGGTACTTGTCTTTCCGTGCCTGGCTTATTTCACTGAACACAATATCCTTCACATTCACCCGTGTTGTTGCAAATGACAGATGTTCTTTTTTTTTTTTTTTTTTTTTTTGAGACGGAGTCTCACCCTGTTGCCCAGGCTGGAGTGCAGTAGCATGATCTTGGCTCACTGCAACCTCCACCTCCTGGGTTCAAGCACTTCCCTGCCCCAGCCTCCCAAGTAGCTAGGATTACAGGCACCTGCTACCACACTTAGCTAATTTTTGTATTTTTAGTAGAGACGGGGTTTCACCATCTTGGCCAGGCTGGTCTCCAACTCCCGACCTCAGGTAATCTGCCCGCCTTGGCCTCCCAAAGTGCTGAGATTACAGGAGTGAGCCACCGTGCCCAGCCACTCTGACATTCTTGAATCACCCACACTCATGGGCCATTGGACCCTCCCTGCAGGGCCACACCTTGGGCTCCCATCCCCCTGTGGCTCACTGCTCCTTCCCAAACACCACACCTGCAAAGGAGGACGCAGGCACATGTGCAAATCATGGAGGTTTCCGAGAAGCAGGATCTGTCCCTCCTATATCACCAATGTAAATTGCAAAGTCAATTATTCTGCCAACACGTATAGTCTATTGATGTCTCAGAAAATAATGAAGAGCCTCAAATAATGCCTCTGGCCCTACTGGGTATTGATACAGGGTGTTTTTTTAAGGTGGGGGGTAGTAGGTGGGCAAAGGAGAGAGGAGAAGGGATTTGGGAGGTGGGACTGGGACTCTGCATAGTTCAATCACTCTCTGGTCTGCTGTCATCTCCAGGGTCTGGGATGCTTGTATAAAAACATGGTTGGCCAGGCGCGGAGGCTCACGCCTGTTAATCCCACCACTTTGGGAGGCCGAGGCAGGTGGATCACCTGAGGTCAGGAGTTTGAGACCAGCCTGGCCAATATGGCGAAATCCTGTCTCTACCAGAAATACAAAAATTAGCCAGGCGTGGTGGTGCACACCTGTAATCCCAGCTACTCAGGAGACTGAGGCAGGAGAATTGCTTGAATCCGGGGGGACAGAGGTTGCAGTGAGCTAAGATCATGCCACTGCGCTCCAGCCTGGGCAACAGAGTGAGACTCCATCTCAAAAAAAAAAAAGAATAAAAAATGAAAAGCCTCACATAATGCGTCTGGCCCTAGTGGGTATTGCTACAGGGTGTTTTTTTAAGGTAGGGGTAATAGGTGGGCAAATGAGAGAGAAGGGATTTGGGAGATGAGGCTGGGACTCTGCATAGTTCAATCACTCTCTGGTCAGCTGTCATCCCCAGGGTCTGGGACATTTGTGTAAAAGCATGGTCAGCCAGGCGCGGTGACTCACGCCTGTCATCCCAGCACTTTGGGAGGCCGAGGCGGGCAGATCACCTGAGGTCAGGAGTTTGAGACCAGCCTGGGTAACATAATGAAACGCCGTCTCTACTAAAAAATACAAAAATCAGCCGGGCGTGGTGGCAGGCGCCTGTAATTCCAGCTACTTGGGAGGCAGAGGCAGGAGAATTGTTTGATCCCAGGTGGTGGAGGTTGCAGTGAGCTGAGAACGAGCCACTGCACTCAAGCCTGGGGGACAAGAGCAAGACCCCTCTCAAAAAAATAAAAAGAAAAAAAAAGAAAAGAAAAGAAAACAATATCTCTGAGTGTGGGGGTGCATGTCTGTCATCCCAGCACTTTAGGAGGCTGAGGTGGGAGGATCACTTGAGCCCAGGAGTTCAAGACTAGCCTGCGCTACATAGTGAAGCCCCATCTCCAGGAAACATTTAAACATTAACCAGGCTGGGCATGGTGGTTCATGCCTGTGATCCCAGCACTTTGGGAGGCTAAGGCGGGTGTATCACTTGAGCTCAGGAGTTCGAGACCAGCCTGGACAACATGGTGAAATCTTGTGTCTAAAAAAAAAAAAATAGCCGAATGTGGTGGCTAGTGCCTGCGGCTGCAGCTACTTGGGAGGCCAAGGTAGGAATACTGCCTTAGCCCAGGAGGCAGAGGTTGCAGTGAGCCAAGAGACTGTACCACCGCACTCCAGCTTGGGCATGAAAACCTGCATGAAACGCTGTCTCAAAAAAATATAAAAATTTAAAAAATTAGGCAGTCATGGTGGTGTGTGTGTGTAGTCCCAGCTACTCAGGAGGCTGAGGAGAGAGCATGGCTTGAGCCCAGGAGGTCGAAGCTGCAGTGACCCATGATCGCTTCACTGTACTCCAGTCTGGGCAACAGAGTGAGATCCTGTCTCAAGAAAAGAAAAGAAGTGAAAAGAAAAGGGAAGGGGGACGGAAGTGGAGGGAAGCGGGGGGGTAGGGGATGGGGAGAGAGGAGGAATGGGGGGGAAGGGGAGGGGGAAGGGGAGGGGGAAGGGGAGGGGGGGAAGGGGAGGGGGAAGGGGACGGGGAAGGGGACGGGGAAGGGAAGGGGAGGCGGAAAGGGGGAGGGAGGAGGAGAGAGGAGGGAAGGGAAGGGAGAAAGAAAGGAAGCAAGAAACAAGGTAAAGGAAAGGGAAAGGGGGAGGGGAGGGGAAGGGGAAGGGGGAAGGAAGGAAGGAGAGAGAGAGAAAAGAAAGAGCTTGATCATGGCGATGTCCACATTGATTGAGATCCACAGAGCACAATGGGCCATCCTGATAATATAGACAATTGTCATTTCTCTCTCGTATCACCACGAAACTAGAGATATGCTTTCTGGAGGAGCAAAGGTGCTTCAGAAATGTGGAATCCTGACATTCACAATGCAGAATCTTTCTCAGAAGCGAGCTCAACAATGTGTTCATTTTTTTTGTTTTTGTTTTCCGAGTTATTGATTGGCTTTGTAAACAAAAAAAAAAGAGAAAGAGAATGCAACTGTGAATAGAGAGATTGAATGTGTCTGATGCAAGGTTGTCGCAGTTCCTGTTTTCTGGTTAGGCCTGCATTTCCTTACGAATTACTGGGAATGGAGAACTTTTCTTGATAATAATGGTCATTCTATGCAGAGCAGGACTTGAGATGTTATGATAAATGTATAATTTCTCAAAAGTGGTCTACTTGAGAACACAGTTTCAAGGAGTTCCTCTCCACATTTGTTCCCGGGTAAAGCAGCTCTTCATAAGGTAATTCAGCTTTCAATTTATTTTAATCAGCACTTCAGCTCAGGCCAGCAATGTCACTGTGCCTTCCAGCCAGGATGGTCCCAGGGTGCCTCAGACATTGAGACAGAGAGGGGTGTAAAATGACTGTCACTGAGGGGTAAAGTAGAATCTGATATGAGAAAAAAACAGAGATATGTAGAAATCACA
Organism: Gorilla gorilla gorilla; assembly: GCF_029281585.2. Taxonomy (NCBI): domain Eukaryota; kingdom Metazoa; phylum Chordata; class Mammalia; order Primates; family Hominidae; genus Gorilla; species Gorilla gorilla. The sequence goes on along the minus strand of NC_073247.2, from coordinate 11,916,460 downwards.
AAACAAGCATACTATATTTCCAGCGCAATGCCATTTTAGGTGAATATAGAAAATAATTGCAAAATTTCACATAGGCCTTCATCAATTTATGCTATACTAATTTTCACATATGCCCAAGTTAATTCATACTAATTTATACTAACTACCACCAAGGCCATACAATTCTGCCCAAGGTAAAATTTACCTACTGTCAGAAGTAAATGTGGTGTTTTAAAACTGATTCTACAGTCAAGAGATCCCCATTAACCACACTTCTTAAAACCAGATGAGAAAGTTCTATCAGATTAACTCTGGAGCTTAAAATCCAACTACACAGAGAACTTTTGAAAACCCTGAATGATGAGTCCCACCTGTTGGAAGTGGTTCCCCTCGCCTGGGCAACTGCTAAGTCATTGTTTTATTTCGTGCAATGGAAACACAGTAATGCATTAGATATTCATAAGATTAAAATATTTTGAGGCAGGTCCAAGATGCACAGTAACGCTGAAGTGGTCATGAGCATAAAGGATATTTCATCTGCAACTCCTGTACAGGGATAGGAAAGTATTTGTGATAATGGTTGGTGAGAAATCCACAGGCAAGACTAATATTGTTGTGGGATGTTGCCTATGTCCACAGGCAATGCTGAATTTCAGTTACAAGTGAGTGAACCCAGAGATGTAGACTTTGTCCCATCTGAGTTGAGAAAACCCCGGAATTTTACTCACAGACCTCTGGGTTCTCTCAACATACCAAGGCAAAGAACAAAACCTCCAATGATAGGGTAACAGAAGAGGGAACAAGTGGCCAGCCTTGTTCGTTTGAGATACCATTTAAATAACAAACTTAAAGCAGAAATAATTAAAATGAAATTGCATGTTAAACTGCTCTTCTATATGCTTACTTTTGGTTTCCCTTGTTCCTCTTTTTTCATTATTATTATTATTGAGACAGAGTCCTGCTCTGTCACCCAGACTGGAGTGCTGTGGCACCATCTCGGCCCACTGCAACCTCCACCTCTCGGGTTCAAGCGATTCTCCTGCCTCAGCCTCCCGAGTAGCTGGGACTACAGGTGTGTGCCACCACACCCAGCTAATTTTTGTATTTTTAGTAGAGACAGGGTTTCACCATATTGGCCAGGCTGGTCTCGAACTCCTGACCTCATGATCCACCTGCCTCAGCCTCCTAATTTTCATTATATTTTTAATCAATAAACAATAATTGCATATGTCTCTGGGGTGCAATGTGATGTTTCTCTGTATCTTTCCTGTTGGATTCATCCTCAGCATCAGTGCAAAACCCATCATGTTTGCAGACACTTGGTTTGAAGAGATCCAACGTTCAATGGAAACGTCTATCGGACAATGAGTGAATGGCTGTGCCTTCCATAAAAAAGCACGATAATGATGTGTTCTGAGTGGAGGCATGCCTCCGTGATTTTACTCCTCTCTCAGCTCGGCTGGGACCCAGATTCTTTCAGATTTACACCTCTCTGGATTAAAAAAAAAAGCTGGGACCCAGATTCTCAGAGTTAAGTATAGTCTTTCTGCAAGAGGCTCTTTGCCCACATCAACAGTGAGATAATTTGCTGTCTCAGAACTGCTAGACCAGCTGAACTTTCCTTGTTTGCTTTCTTGTTAGAGTACCCATGAAAAGGCAGATTGGAGATAAAATTGATTCAAGAGAGGCCATGGATAAGAGATGTTTTGTCTCCAGTTGCATCAGAATCACAAAATATTCCAGGGGAAGGTACACAGAAGACATTTCTGTAGGTTATTCTGTGCTGAAAAGGATTATGAATGACATTTGTCACTGTGGTTCATGCATATTCTTTCTGGTATGTCAACAGCAATGTGATACCCAGAACACGGTCAACATCGTAGAGACTGGGATGTGAAGAAGGGCACAGGAGAGCACAGTGCCTTTGGAAAGCTCCCAGGTCCAATATCAACTCTACATTCCTTCAGCCTGTCTCTCTCCGATGTATCCCTCTTGTCAAGAGAGGGAAATGCAGTTAGACAGAGTCCATTTAATGTTTGTTGAGTGAGTGAAAGAATGAATGCATGAGTTCTTGTCTGTGGCCACATGCCTCTCTGCCAAAGTCTATTTCTTCAAACTTAATTTCTGTCTGAACATCTCTATTCATGCTCCCTGTGGCTTGGGTATTTCAGCAAAAATCCTCCCTGGGTTCTGACTCCAGGAGACATAAACCACTCAAGTGGTCTTTAGAAATCCTTCAATTAATTTTTAAAAATTATTTGTAGAGACAGGGTCTGGCTATGTTGCCCAGGCTGGTCTCAAACTCCTGAGGCTCAAGTGCTCCTTCACCTTGGCCTCCAAAGGTGCTGGGGTTACAGTTGTGAGCCACTGCACCTGGCTCCAATTCTGTCTTCCAGATTTACCCTCACTGATGATCCAGTCACCTGCTCACTCTCCTCTTTGGGTCATGAGAGCTGGTGACTATGCAGCCAACAGGGTACCTTCTGCAGACTTCAACAGAGTCCTGCCCTTCCATTTACATTTAACCTCATTGTTTACGGGTGGCCCCCAGGAACTCTCAGAAACAACAGTTAGAGTGGGGAGGTCCTAAGGGGAGTGGGGTGAAGTTAGACCTGAGCTTCTGAGTTATCCTTCCTCTCTTCTCCTCCACACCCCCTTCTCTCACATTCCTCTCACCTTCTCTATCTCCTGACCCCCGTCCCTTCTCTCAATTCCTCTTCTTTCTCAAGCTCTGAGAATGTTCTGGCATCTTCCACCATGCAGAGAGTATGGTAGGAGGTTAGGAATTAATGGCTCTGGAACCAATGTCTCCTTCAGGTGACATGTACTTTCAATCAGCATCTCCAAGTCTGTTCATGTTCCTATGACATCAGAGAGGGAAGCAAGATTATTTGGTGACCAGCCAGTCTCCCCCTCCTCTGGGAGATGTCCAGTCTCTGCGTCCTCTCTTCTGTCTGCACCCAGGGGACCAGGTATTTGGAAGCCACACACAGAGACTCAGCTTTAGGGGGTTGGCTCCCCATCTCAAAGACATCTGGTAGCTGAGGTTGGTTGACCCATCCAATCAGTGATCTTTCAGTTGGTAGGTTTTTTGGTGGGGAGAGGGAGTAACCCTACAAAGAGAAAGCACCGGATCCCCATGCTTTTCAGTCTCTTGTTCCTGACTCAGACCAGGGAACCAATCTCTGGGGGACTTTGAGCTGGGAGGAGCTGACAACGGCTGCTATTGATTTGGGGCTGAGACTTCTCCCAGTTTCTGATGAGTTTGGAACTTGTTGACTTCGGGTAGGTCCAAAGGCAATGAATGTAAGGGCTGTTTAGGCTTCTGGAGGGGGTCTTGGAGAGGTGCCTGGGGCTTTTGGTCAGGGGTGATTCCCAGGAGATGATTCTAGGGGAAAAGGGAGAAGCAAGAACCTACAGATGGTTGTATGGCTCTGGGGACTGACAGGTGAACTGGACAAAATGAAGATAGCAGGAGTCACTGGGCCAGCAGGTGGAGGTCAACGTCCACAAAGCAAACAGCCTTTACCAGGCGTGCTGCCAATTAAAGGGACAGCTTTGTGGGGCTCCAGAAGCATGTTGGTCTGCCACACTCCTGTCTTCTCCACTGAGATTTCTGTGGGGAAGCATGTTGTTGTGGAAAAATACCCATAACATTAAGTTCATCATTTAACCTTTTCATTTGTGTACATATGTATTTATTTGTTTTAGAGATAGGGGTCTCCCTCTGTCACCCAAGCTGCAGTGCAGTGACAGAAACACCTCTCACTGCAGCCTTGACCTCCTGGGCTCAAGTGATCCTCCCACCTCAGCCTCCAGAGGAGACGGGACTACAGGCACATGCCACCATGCCCAGCTGATTTTTTAAAATTTTTTGGTAGAGACTGGATCTGTGTTGCCCAGTCTGGTCTTCAACTCCTAGGCTCAAGCAATCCTCCCACCTTGGCCTCGCAAAGAGTTGAGATTAAAAGGTGTGAGCCACTGCACCCAGCCTGTTTTCACTTTTTTTTTTTTTTGAAACGGAGTCTCATTCTGTCGCCCAGGCTGGAGTGCAGTGGCGCAATCTCGGCTCACTGCAACCTTCGCCTCCCGGGTTCAAGCGATTCTTCTGCCTCAGCCTCCTGAGTAGCTAGCAATACAGGCATGCGCCACCAGAGCCAACTAATTTTTGTATTTTTAGTAGAGACGGGGTTTCACCATGTTGGCCAGACTGGTCTCGAACTCCTGACATCATGATCCGCCTGCCTCGGCCTCCCAAAGTGCTGGGATTACAGGCGCAAGCCACCGCGCCCGGCCCGTTTTTACCATTTTTAAGTGAACAATTCAGGCGCATTTAGTACATTCACAGTGTTATGTCACCATCACCGCTATCTAGTTCCAGAACCCTGCCATCACCACAAAAGGAAACTTCGTATCTATCAAGTAATCACTGCTCATTTTCCCTGCCCCCAGCCCTAAGCAACCATGAGTTCAATTTCTGTCTTGATGGCTTTAACTATTCTGGACATTTTATATAAATGGACTCCTACAATATGTGACCTTTTGTGTCTCTCTTTCTGCACTCAGCATAATGTCTTCAAGGTTCATTCATGTTGTAGCATGTGACTGTTTCATTCCTTTTCGTGGCTGAATAATATTCCATTGTATGGATGGAACCCATGGGGTTTATCCATTTAGTATTAGATGGACATCAGATTGTTTTCACCTTTTGGCATTTTGGATATTGCTACATACATTTGTGTACAAATTTCTGTTTACACATTTGTTTTCAGTATCTTTAGGTATTAGGTAGAAGTAGGATTGCTACATCACTTGGTAATTCTGTGTTTAATTTTCTGAAGAGCCATAAAACTGCCTTCAATAGTGGCTACACCACTTTAACTTCCCACCAGCAAAGTAGGAGAATTCTAATGTCTCCACATCCTTGCCAATAATGATTCCTTTCCTTCTTTGTAAAAACAGTTATCAGAATTCTAGTGATGCTTTGAGGATTTAAACATTGCTCAGGCCTGGCACAGTGGCTCACGCCTGTAATCCCAACAACTTTGGGAGGCCGCATGGGTGGATCACCTGAGGTCAGGAGTTCAAGACCACCCTGGCCAACATGTGAAACCCTGTCTCTACTAAAAACACAAAAAATTACCCGAGTGTGGAGTCACATACCTGGAATCCCAGCTACTTGGGAGGCTGAGGTGGGAGAATCACTTGAACCTCGGAGGCGGAGGTTGCAATGAGCCAAGATCGCACCATTGCACCCAGCCTGGGCGACAAGAGTGAAACTCCATCTCAAAAGCAAACAAACAAAAACATCATTCAGAACTCTGGTTCTGTGCATTCAGGGGTATGGGAAACAAAGGCTCAGGTTGTCTTATTTGTAGTCCCATTGTAAGAATTGAAAATACAGAACTGTGGACAGGTAGTCAAACATATTTTTCTATCTTGGTAATCTGAAATCTAAACCACTTGAAGGGCACAAACAGAATCTGCTGTCCTGGGTTTGCACAGTTAACTCTGCAGAAAAGCTATTTTGAACACAAGAAAGAGTCCATAGTCACAGACCCCATAGTTAGCAATTTGCTTATTATCAGCCTTTTATTTATTTATTCATTTATTTTATTTAATTATTTTTTTGAGATGGAGTTTCCGTCTTGTTGCCCAGGCTGGAGTGCAATGGTACGATCTCGGCTCACCGCAACCTCTACCTCCCTGGTTCAAGCGATTCTCCTGTCTCAGCCTCCCGAGTAGCTGGGATTACAGGCGTGCACCACCACGCCCGGCTAATTTTGTATTTTTAGTAGAGATGGGGTTTCTTCATGTTGGTCAGGCTGGTCTCGAACTCCCGACCTCAGGTGATCCGCCTGCCTTGGCCTCCCAAAGTGCTGGGATTACAGGTGTGAGCCACCGTGCCCAGCCTTATCAGCCTTTTATAATCAACTCAATGGGTGGTGCATCCATCACAAATGAAGTAAAGTGGGAAAGGCCAACAGCCAGGATATGTCTGTGCCATCATTATCCATCTGCATTATGTGGCCTCCCACAGCGGCCACCAGGGGGGAAAAGAACACACACGGACCCCCAAACACTGTAGTCTCCTTCTCCCTCTGCTGCCCCCTGGACCAGCAAGAGGAAAATACACCTTGTTGTCCACCAGAGATGAAAAAGGATCCCCAGCCAGGTGTGGTGGCTCATGCCTGTCACCCCAGAACTTTGGGAGGCTGAGGCAGGTGGATCGCTTGAAGTCAGGAGTTCAAGACCAGCCTGGCCCACATGGTGAAACCCCATCTCTACTAAAAATACAAAAATTAGCCGGGCATGGTGGCGAGCGCCTGTAATCCCAGCTACTCGGGAGGCTGAGGCAGGAGAATGACCTGAACCCGGGAGGCAGAGGTAGCAGTGAGCCAAGATCGCACCACTGCACTCCAGCCTGGGTGAGAGAGTTAGACTCCACCTCAAAACAAAAAGAGAGAGAGAAAGAAGATGAAGGAGGGGGTATGGCAGGAGTTTCCTTGAGGAGACCAGCACCATTAGTTTGTTCTCACATTGCTATAAAGAAATAACTAAGACTGGATAATTTATAAAGAAAAAAGACTCCATCTCAAAGAAAAAAAAAATGAGAAAAACCCCAAAGCTTCAGGAGATCCAGGGTATGAAACCACAAATCCACTGGGCAAGGAAGATGATGCCTCAGTATCCCAATTCTTCAGATGTTCTTCTTCTTCTTCCTTTCTTCTTTTCTTTTCTTTTCTTTTTTTTTTTTGTTTGAGACGTAGTCTTGCTCTGTCGCCCAGGCTGGAGTGCAGTGGCATGATCTCGGCTCACTGCAACCTCCACCTCCGGGATTCAAGCGAATCTCCTGCCTCAGCCTCCCGAGTACCTGGGATTACAGGTGTGCACCACCATGGCCAGGTAATTTTTGTATTTTTAGTAGAGATGGGGTTTCACCATGTTGGCCAGGATGGTCTCAATCTCCTGACTGATCTGCCTGCCTCGGCCTCCCAAAGTGCTGGGATTACAGGCGTGAGCCACTGCACCCAGCCCAGACCTTCTTATCAGTCACCAACTCAGCTTTCCCTGGGACCACTTCAAAAATCAGCTGTTCATGAGCCCCAGTGCCAAATGCCTGGCTTCTAAGAGATATATGAAAACCCTGATTCCTCTTTTCATGGGGAAGACGTCTCTGTCCACCCAGTGGACAGCACAAACAGCTCCTAGCACCAGAACGGCAGGGCAAGGGTAAGAGCGTGCCCAGTGGGGAGGCGGGAATGTATATACGTGCTTCCAGACAGGATGTACAAGACAAAGAATTTGAATGACTTTTTGAAACAATGTCATAAGGTCGCCTGTGCCAAGCCAATTCCCACTCAGGAGACAGCGCTTACTCAGTGTGCTGGAACAAGCATCCCTGTGTGAGGAAGTGACTGCTGCCAGCAAGGGCAGCTCACTTGGCAGAGAGGAGAGGCTGGAATGAAGACTAAAGGCATTTTCAGGGTGTGGACTCCCATCAGTGACTTGTACAGAGGAACCCTGAACCCAATGTGGGGTCTGGAGTGGGGGCCAAAGGGACAGAGGGGAGGCAAGAAGGGGCTCCCTGGGAGACTTGATGGATGACAGAGAACCACAGACACAGAAAAGGCAAAGCCCTGAAGCCACCATTTGAAAATCAAGGTTAGGGAGACCCAACACAGGAGAGGATTTGGTAAAGGTCACCCAGGACAGGAGGCAGGCAGGGCTCCCTGATCACAGCTCTCTACACCTGCATTTCTCTTTGTCCTGGTCACCAGGAGAGAGAAAAAGAGGGCCTCTGCCTGACTCAAATGAAACATGTCTCCGTGGGTAAGGATTTAATTTTCCCCTGATGACCTAAGGAGAAAAATTCTCACTTGCATCCTCATAAATCTATCCTTCTCTTTGCATTCACCTTTGCATCTATCTACATATCTAGCCAGCCACCCACATCCACCCATCCATCTATCCACTCATCCACCCATCCATGAACCTGTTTATTCATGCATCCATCCATCCAATCATCTACTTATCTACCTATCCATCTATCCATCCATCTATCCATCCATCCACCCACCCATCCACCCATCTACTCATCCACCTAACCATCCATCCAACCATCCGCCCATCTACTCATCCACCTAACCATCCATCCAACCATCCATCCATCCATCCATCCACCCACCCACTCATTCATCTACTCATCCACCATACCACTCACCCATCCCTCCAATGATACATCCCCCTATTCATTGACACATGTATTCAGTGATCCATCCGTCCCTCTAACTATCCATTCACCCATCAATCTATCTATCCACCTTTCCACCTACACATCCACCCAAACACCTGTCCATCCATGTATGTGTCTATTCATCCATCAAACACTTATCCATCTCTCCATCCATCCACCTGTCTACCCATCCACTCAGCCATTCACTCATCCATCCATCCATCCATCCATCCATCCATCCATCCATCCATCCACCTATCCATCCATCCATCCAAATATCCATCCAAACACCCATCCATCCCTCCATTTTACCCACCAATTCACCATCCATTCATGCATCTATCCATTCGTCCACCTTTCCATCCATTTATCTATCCATCTATTCACCCATCCCTCCCTCCTTCTCACTTTCCCTCAGGTCCTGCATATGGACACCTAGACATGTCTAGACATCCATGTAGCCATGAGCCCACCTGTAACATCACTCATGCACAGCCTTGCCTGCTGTTTTGTAGCCAGATGATCACGACTATGGGTGGCAGAATATCAACAGCAGGGTGGGAAACCTGGGGCCACTGGAATTGGGCACATCTGTGAAAATGTCCCTGGCTCTTTCCTCTGTGTCTCTTTTCTTAGAGGACTCAGGGATTGTAGCACTTGTGTTATTTATCAAGCTTCTCTACTGCTGGCCTCTGCTCACGGGAGTTAGAAGAAACGGCAGGAGTGAGTCTATGGAAAGCCCTTAACTCAGAGCCCCACACAGATGAAGATGCTGGTCTTGAGACCTCAAATAATAATTATTATGTGAAAATAGATCAAAGCAATATCTCTGCCCTGCAAAATATTGAGAGGGGAAAGTCACGTATTACATTTTCTAAAGATACAAACACTATTTTCCACTGGGCAAAACAGTCTAGAAAGCAAGGCAAAGTCTGAAGTCGACTTGAAAGAGCCAGATAAGTTGTAAGATTTATTTGCCTAAACCAGGGCCCCGGAAAACCTTGTTTATCTGTTTACACTGCTCCCCGCTATACCGGACTAGAATAATTCCCATGTACTACTTGCTGGGGGTCCAGGAAGGGAAACTGAAACTGATTCACCCCTAGGATATCAGGGCCATAATCTAGTTACAAGCATAGACTTTGAGGACAAATGTCTTGATATTTGAATTTCACTTCTGCTGTTTATTAGCAGTGCATTAGCTGAACATGTCACCAATCTGATCTTCAAGTTTCTGACTTGCAGAATGACAGTGATCATTCTTACTATAAGGTTTGGTGCAGATTTTCTGAAAGTGCTTGCAAAGCACCTACCATGTAGAGAGGGCTCCATCAAGCAGCATGGATGTTGTTATAAATTTCATTCCTGCCCCTAAAGAGGGAATTCTTGACAAGACATCCCCAGACCCTGACTTGTGGATTGAGCCTGCTGATGTTCAGTCAGTGGTGGGAAATGAGACCTGCTAATGGGACCCTGTACCGCACCACGGTGCTGAAGTGTTGGGAAGATAAAGCAAGAAGTCAGATAAGGCCTGGTAAGCCAGCTGCCTCACCGTGAAAAACATCTACAAGGAGCTCTCACATACCTGGAACTAAATTCTGAACCTATGCATGAGTTGAAAAGAAAAACAGGCTGGGCGCGGTGGCTCACACCTGTAATACCAGCACTTTGGGAGGCTGACGTGGGTGGATCACGAGGTCAGGAGTTCAAGACCAGCCTTGGCCAAGATGCTGAAACCCCACCTCTACTAAAAATACAAAAATTAGCCTGGCATGGTGGTGGGCACCTGTAATCCCAGCTACTCAGGAGGCTGAGGCAGGGAACTGCTTGAACCCGGGAGACGGAGGTTGCAGTGAGCCAAGATTGTGCCACTGCACTCCAGCCTGGGCGACAGAGTGAGAATCCATCTCAAAGCAAACAAACAAAAAAACATGCTAGTGGAGATAACTGCACGCTCCCTGCACCCATAAAAATAAGCTATACCAGCTCATGTTTGCCCATATCTGCGCAGAAACAACAGATCTTGTTGGATCATTTAAAATGTTGCTAAGATTTCCGCATGATTCCTTCAGCCATGTAGCATTTTTTTTTCTTGGTTAGCATGTTTTCATCGGTTTTCTTTTTTAGCATTTTGAATTTATCAGCCTACTGCCTTCCGACTTCCAAAGTTTCCAATGAGAAGTCTGATGATAATCTTCTTTAGGATCCCTGGGATGGGATCAGTCACTTCTGTCTTGTGGCTTTCACTGTGCTTCAGGGTGGATCTCTGACTTCATCCTACCTGCAGTTTGCTGCCTTTCTTGGATGTTTATTTCAAATAGTTGCACTGACAGGTCTAAGAACTTCCCCTGTACCGGTGAGTGAAATGGATGAGCATGCCCGCGAGAGCTCTCAGATTTTCCAACCACCCATGTGTGGCTTGTGTTCAATTTCCTCCTCCTACAACCATTTTCCTTCTTAATGAAAATGCCTGGGTCACTTCACAATGTAATCACATGACCGAATCTGGTCACACATCCTATGCTTGGCACCTGTCACATCTACTTTGCCCCCAGCCTTTGGGGTCCCTACTCCTGAGGTCCTGAACATTCACAGAGAACAGATCTCATTAAGCGCAGGAGAGGGGCATAAAGAATTTGCAAGATTAAGTGGGCCAAGTCTTGTAACACCAGTTGTAGGTAGAAGCAATAGCGGGCTCCAAAGATATCCATGTCCTGATTCCCAGAACCTGTGCAAGGGAAATGAAGGTTGCAGATGGAATGAAAGTTGCTGATCAGCTGAGCTTGAGATGAGAAGACATTACTGGATTACCCAGGTAGGACCAATGTTATCACATGGGTCTTTATCATTGAAAGAGGGAAGCAAGAGGGTCAGAGTTAGAGAGAGATTGGAAGATGCTACACTGCTGGCTTTGAAGATGGAGGGAGCAACTACATAATAAGGCGTGTAGGCAGCCTCTAGAAGCTGGAAATGTCAAGCAAACCCTTTCTCTCCTAGAGCCTCCAGAAGGAAGCCAGCCCTGCTGATACCTTGATGGGAGCCCCAGGAAACTAATTTCAGACTTCTTATCTCCAGAACTGTAAGCAAAGAAATGTGCATTGTTTTAAGCTGCAAAGTCTGTGATACTTTGTCCTAGAAGCAAGAGGAAACTGATCTAACCTCCTTCGGCAGTTGAAGGAAATCAAGTCAACAGCAACTGAAGTCATTAGAGTGAGGTCTCAGATTCCCATGGGGGATTTTTTTCCTTGCTCTTGGTTTTGCTCAAGACCTAGGATCTGATTTTGGCTGGTGCAAAAGCCACCAAAGTTACTGAGATTTGGGGGAATGGGATTCAGGGCCGAGTGGGGACATAAGAAGCCCAGAGCAGAAGCTGAAGAGCCAACAGACGTCAATTTAAAACACAGCACATTCTTAGCATCGGGCGATGTGTCTGCAACTAACTGATCGGATGGTGTGTGTTTTCTGTGTCTTTTTCAATATGTTAAAGGCAAAATCACAATAGCGAGTAAGGGTGACGGCACAGCAAAACTGTTCTTCTAGACTCATCTTGCACCATAGTGGCAGCTGAAGGAATTGTGCACCACGATGCATCCCTGTGGTCAGGAAAGGCTTCTAGGATGCCTGGGAGCTGAACGAGGTGGTAAATGATGGTGTTGGAGCTGGAGAGAAGTACAGGGTAGGCATTCCAGGTGACAGGAAGGAAATAAGGAAGCCAAGCAGTGTGGTGGTGAGAATACAGGTTCACCCATGTGTGTGGACTGCTGCTTCTTCACACCCAGGAACCCAGCCAGTCCTGGAGATGCACAGATGAGCAAACCATGGCCAGACACTCACTCCCATGTTGCTTAGCGTCTAACGAGGAAAGCAGATATTTAAACAAAATTGCCCACAGGATATAAAAGTAGTGCTGTGGTCAGAGCCGCAGGAAGGAGGTGAGGCTTCTAGATGCTTATAATATGGTCAGCTTGGGTCAGGCAGGGACACAGATATATGAACTTTTTTATTTTTTTTTTAATTTTTTTGAGACAGAGTCTCGCTCTGTCGCCCAGGCTGGAGTACAGTGGCGCGATCTCCGTTCACTGCAACCTCCGCCTCCCAGGTTCAAGCGATTCTCCTGCCTCAGCCTCCTGAGTAGCTGGGACCACAGGCACATGCCACCACATTCAGCTATTTTTTTTGTATTTTTAGTAGAGATGGGGTTTCACCGTGCTAGCCAGGATGGTCTCGATCTCCTGACCTCGTGATCCACCCGCCTCAGCCTCCCAAAGTGCTGGGATTACAGGAGTGAGCCACCGCACCCGGCCACAGATGTGAACTTTTAAGGGGAAGTGACCATGGAGCTGACAATTGAAGTATGAAGACAGCACAAGGTACAGGCAGAAAGTTTCGTGTAGCAAGTGTGGTACGTGCAAAGGGCCTGTGGTCAATGGAACTGAGGATCCTGTGGGGCTCAGTGAGGAGGGAAAGAGGAGCTCAGGTATGGCGTGGCATGGAGGGGAACACAGTGAGGCCACCGTCAGTCCTCAACCTTGAAAATGGCCCTTTGACTGTCCTCAGGGTCTAGCGTCGCTTGCCATGTTCATTGTGTCTAGCACCCTCTGCTTGCTCCCAGACAGCTTTCTCCTGCCTCCCAGCTCTGCATCTCTCAGATCCTGGCTCTGATCCCACGCTGCTGTTGCTTCCACTCATGTACCCATTGCTAACGGCATCATTTCTTGGAGTAATTCATTGCAAAGTTCATTTCCCACTATAAACGCAGTCTGTGCTCATTACAGTCAACAGGGTGGCCCAAAAGAGTTCGGTTAAGGGAAAAAAAACATCAAATTTTCCCTTGAAAAGAAGCCAGTGATATGGCTTGGGTCCACCTTCCTGAGGTTTGAAAACTTCTCTGTTAATGTTAGTTGCTTTTAGGCCTGGTCCTGCTGCATATACAATGTGTATCTTTCTCTCTCTTTTTTTTCTTTTTTTTCTTTTTTGAGATGGAGTCTCGCTCTGTCAGCCAGGCTGGAGTGCAGTGGCGTGATCTTGGCTCACTGCAACTTCCGCCTCCCAAGTTTAAGCGATTCTCATGCCTCAGCCTCCCAAGTAGCTGGGATTACAGGTGTGTGCCACGACGCCTAGCTAGTTGTTGTTTTAAGACTGAGTCTCACTTTATTGCCCGGGCTGGAGTGCACTGGTGTGATCTTGGCTCACTGCAACCTCCACCTTCTGGGTTCAAGCAATTCTCCTGTCTCAGCTTCCCGAGTAACTGGGATTACAGGCACCCGCCACCACACCCGGCTAATTTTTGTATTTTTGGTAGAGACGGGGTTTCACCATGTTGGCCAGGCTGGTCTCGAACTCCTGACCTCAGATGATCCACCCACCTCAGCCTCCCAAAGTGCTGGGATTACAGGCAGGAGCCACTGTGCCCGGCCTGTCTTTCTCTTTATATGTAGACGGTGCCCTCTCCTGGTGGGAGGCTCTCAGTGCCTGGCTCCAAATCCATGACCCTAGAGGTGGAGGGGTCCCCAGCTGCCCCACTTACTTCTCCCAAGCTGGTGCCCTTGGGAATCACCAAGTTCCTGTGCCCACCTGTTCTAGCTACTTGGGACCCAGCCCCTCGGGGGTGATGCCCTCCCTCATCAGGCTCCCAGATCCCATCAGGTGTTGAAACCCTATGTGGCAGGTACAATCCTGGTCCCCAGAGATGCCCACATCCTAATTCTTAGAACTTGTGAACTTTTAGGACAAAGAGGAATTTGCAGATAGGATTCAGGTAAGGTTCTTAAGATGGGGACATTTTTTGAATGATCTATGTAATCACAGTGGGGTCCCAGGGCTTTTATAAGAGAGAGGAAGGGAGATATTTAACCGCAGAAAAAAGGGATGTGAGGATGGAAGCAGAGGTCGGAGTCACGTGCTTTGAAGATGGGGTAACGGCTAATGAGCCAAGGATGGCAGGTGGCTTGTAAAAACTAGAAAAAGCAAGAAATGAATTCTCTCCTAGAGATTCTGGAGAGACTGCAAGCCCCCCAACACCTTGATTTTAAAATAGTGAACTCCATTTCAGACTCCTGACCTACAGAAATGTAAGAAAATAAACACGTGCTGTTTTCAGTGTCGGCAGCCCGTTACCACAGCCAACAAGTAATGCACACACTTCCTCCATTCATCCTTCTTCCTCCATCCACTCAGGAATAAAGCTCCCTGTCTTCGAAATGTCATTTGTCTGCAGTGTATGAGGAGTGTGAATACAGGTGTCACGATGTATATTTTTGTGTTTTTCTTGTTGTTTTTTTAGAGATGGGGTCTCACTATGTTGCCCAGGCTGGACTTGAATTCCTCGTCTCAAGCAATCCTCCTGCATTCACCTCCCAAAGTGCTAGGATTACAGGGATGAGCAACCGTGCTCAACCTGTACCTTTTTTGTTTTGTTTTGTTTTTTTGTTTTTGAGACAGAGTCTCATTCTATCGCCCAGGCTGGAGTGCAATGGCACGACCTCAGCTCACTGCAACCTATGCCTCCCGGTTCAAGCAATTTTCCTGCTTCAGCCTCCCAAGTAGCTAGGATTACAGGTGCCCACCAGCCTGCCCAGCCAATTTTTGTATTTTTAGTAGAGACGGAGTTTCACCAGGTTGCCCAGGCTGATCTCAAACTCCTGGTCTCAGGTGATCCTCCTCTCTCAGCCTCTTGAGTAACTGGGGTTGCTGACATAAGCCACTGCACCTGGCCTTTGAATCCTTTCGAGAATTAAGTCAATGGTCTGTTTCCTCAATTCTACTCACTTATTTCCTCACAGCCCTTCTCCTCCTCTTTCCCTTTTTCCACCTCCCACATGCCTCAGGCCTCACACACCCCTCCTATGAGTCTCAGCATCCATGCATCCTTGCACCAAAGCGTGAGAGACACGCCTCACACACCCCTATGAGTCTCAGCATCCATGCATCCTTGCACCAAAGCGTGAGAGACACGCCTCACACACCCCTCCTATGAGTCTCAGCATCCATGCATCCTTGCACCAAAGCGTGAGAGACACGCCTCACACACCCCTCCTATGAGTCTCAGCATCCATGCATCCTTGCACCAAAGCGTGAGAGACACGGGGTCAGTCTTGGATGGAGAAGGAGCTCCCTTCTACACTTTCCCGAGCTCCTGGAGCTGATGTTACTGGTGCCCCATCCTCCCTTTGAATCACCTTCGCCTTCTGCCATCCCTCCCATGAAGGTCGGCCCCACCTCAAGCTATCCCCTCATATCCCTGACCTTCGTTACCATTTCTGTGCCTCCCTCCAGCCCTGTGCTCACTGCTTCTCATGCTCTATACCTGCAGTCTTTGACCGCTGCCCTTTGAATTGCTGGGTTTGCTCTTTCCTGTGATCCGAAAAAGCTGAAGCACAGGGGTTTTCCTTCCTCCCCTTTGCAGTGGCGTGAACCCCCACTCCCTTGCCACGCAGGCCTGGAGGGTCTGCCTAAGTAAACCACTAGCATGATTGCATGCCACAGTTGCATATTGTTGTGAGTCATGAAAAGATACGTGCGGCCAGGCACAGTGGCTCACGTCTGTAATCCCACCACTTTGCGAGGCTGAGGCGGGTGGATCACAAGGTCAGGAGTTCGAGACCAGCCTGAGCAACATGGCAAAACCCTATCTCTGCTAAAAATACGAAAATTAGCCAGGTGTGGTGGTGGACGCCTGTAATCCCAACTACTCAGGAGGCTGAGGCAAGAGAATCGCTTGAACCCAGGAGGTGGAGGTTGCAGTGAGCTGAAATCGTGCCACTGCACTCCAGCCTGGGTGACAGAGTGAGAGTCTGTCTCAAAAAAAGAAAAAAAAAGATGTGCATGTCCTCACCCTCAAAATGTAGAAATAGGATCTTATTTAGAAATAGGTTCCTTGTAGACATACTTAAGTGAAGGATCTTAAGATGAGATCATCCCAGATTTAGGGTGGGCCCTAAATCCAATTACTAGTGTCCTTACAAGGAGATAGAGATTTGGAGACACAGAGGAGGCGGCCACGTGGAGATGGAGGCAGGGACTGGAGTGATGTGGCCACAAGCCCAGGAACACCTAGAACCCCCAGGAGCTGGGAGAGGCAGGAAGGGTCCTCCCCTAGAGCCTCCAGGGTAGCGCAGCCCTGCTCACGCCTAGATCTCAGACTTCTGGTCTTTGGAACGGTGACAACATCAATTTTCTTTGTCTGAAGTCACCCAGTGAGTGGTGACTAGCTGTGGTAACGTGATCAATTCTCACTTCAGAAGGCATCAGAGTGACCCCGTCTGGGTCAAGGTATCCTGAGGTCTGTGTGGCATTTCTTCTAATCATACCCGTGAATGACCAGTGTCTGAAAAGCTTCCCTAGTTTGCCCTCCCTAAGATGACAATTTCTTCCCTTGCAAAATTCTCCAGAGCATCTCTTCAGTGTGGTATCCACTGTGGCATCTCCTCTTTCCAGAATTAAGATGTTTGAGCCCAAAAATGTGATCATTACTATTAGTTGTTTTTTTGTTTGTCTGTTTTTCTGAAACAGTCTCACTCTGTTGCCAGGCTGGAGTGCAGTGGTGCGATCTCGGCTCACTGCAACCTCCACCTCCTAGGTTCAAGCACTTCTTCTGCTTCAACCTCCTGAGTAGCTGGGACTACAGGTGCCCGCCACCACACCCGGCTAATTTTTTCTATTTTTTTTTTTTAGTAGAGACGGGATTTTGCCATGTTGGCCAGGATGGTCTCAATCTCCTGACCCCGTGATCCACCCGCCTCGGCCTCCCAAAGTGCTAGGATTACAGGCGTGAGCTACTGCACCCGGCCAGCGTTAGGCGTTTTTAATAAATAAAACTGGAGAAGCATGATTTTAGCTACAGGATACTAAGAAAAACTTCATTCTTGAGCTGAAGAAAAAAAAAAAAATACCTGGCTGGGCATGGTGGCTCAGGCCTGTAATCCCAGCACTTTTGGGGGCTGAGGCAGGCGGATCACCTGAGGTCAGTGGTTCAAGACCAGCCTGGCCGACGTGGTGAAGCCCCGTCTCTACAAAAATATAATTAGTCAGGCATGATGGCAGGTGCCTGTAATCTCAGCTATTCAGGAGGCTGAGGCAGGAGAATCACTTGAACCCGGGAGGCAGAGGTTACAGTGAGCCGAGATCGTGCCACTGCACTCCAGTCTGAGGGACAGAGCGAGTCTCTATCTCAAAAACAAAACAAAACAAAACTCCGACACTGGAACAATTGTGTTGTCAAGTAAATTAGAGGATGCTGGGACAGTGACATTCTTTCCCTCTCTCCTGGACCCTGGCAGTAAAGCACTAGAGGGGTTCACATGCACCTGAATCATGGGGCAGGTGACCCAGGGGCCGCTTTTTCACCCAAGGACATTTCCAGCCTCACAATGGCACTGTGGTTAGAACTTCATCAACAAGAGACATGCGTAACACCAAGGAATGGGCACAATTCAGTAGTCCCAAATACAGCGGCATGAATGGTGCCTTCTAAGAGCATTCAGAGCAGCTAACGAGCACGAGATGACGGCTGGCATTTCTCAATAAACAACTGCAGTACGTTACCCTTCGTCCATCAAGCAATATTTTTCAACATCTCCTGGTGAGAAACTTAGATAAGGCCTGATGAGAACACACATGGCAGCATAGAATACATTCTTCCATTTGCTTCTTTTAGGCAGGGATGTTTTTTCCTCTTGGAACGGACCCCAGAGTTCTAGCAGAGGCCTTGTTAAGTGGGGTGGGATGGAGAATTGTTGAGAAACACTAATGACCAAGGTATGCATTTTCACATTTATATTTGTTCTCTCCGGAGCTACCAGACACCCAGTGCAACAAAACCAACCCAATTCTATGGAAAGGAAGGGAAATGTATTAGCCATACGCCAGTGGGCTCCAGGAATCTTGGCTCCATAGCTGCCTGAATTCCAAAGTAAGAGCTGCAGTTAGGACGGGCACGGTGGCGCACGCATGTAATCGCAGCACTTTGGGAGGCCGAGGGAGGCGGATCACCTGAGGTTGGGAGTTCGAGACCAGCCTGACCAACACGGAGAAACCCCATCTCTACTAAAAATATGAAATTAGCTGGGCATGGTGGTGCATACCTGTAATCCCAGCTATTCAGGAGGCTGAAGCGGGAGAATCGCTTGAACCCAGGAGGCGGGGGTTGCAGTTAGCCGAGATCACGCCATTGCACTCCAGCCTGGGTGACAAGAGCGAAACTCCATCTCAAAAAAAAAAAAACAGAGGTGCAGTCACTCGAATCTTCTGTCCTTAGTCAGTTGCATGTTTCTCCAAGTTACGTGGTTCCGTAGATGTTGAGATGTTTGTGACATCCATGTCCCCTTCGACTTTGGTCCTTTGTTTCTGACAGGGGCTGTATGGTTGACTCCAATGACCAATCATCAAATTTCCATTATGCCAAAGTTGCGTGTGCACGTGTGTGTGTGTGTGTGTGTCTGTGTGTGTATAACTCTATGCGAGTATGTACGTGTGTATGTGGGTATCTGTGTGCATGTGCATATCCCTGTGTATGTGTGTTTGTGTATATGTGTTTGTGTATGTGTGTAGGTGTAAGTATGTATGTATGTACATGTGTATCTGTGTATGTATGTATGTGTGTATGTATTTGTGTGCATGTGTGTATATCTCTGTATGTGTTTGTGTATGTGTGTGTATAGGTGTAAGTATGAATGTATGTTTGGTATGTATGAATATGCATATCTGTGTGTACGTGTGTATATCTGCAGGCTTGTGGATATGTGTGCATGCATGTGTTATGTGTGTATATGTGTATGCACATATCTGTGTATATGTTTGTATGTATACCTGTGCATGTATGTCATGTATGTGTATATCGGTGTATGGTTTCTGTGCATAGGTATATGTGTATATCTGTGTGTGTCTGCATACATGTTTATGTGAATGTGTGTCTATTTGTGCATGTATGTGTTTATCTGTGTATACATGTGCATGTATGTATCTGTACGGATGTGTGTAACTGTGTATATGCACGTGTATGTGTGGTATATGTGAATGTGATTGTGTATACACAAGGGTTTAAAACTTAGTGCAATAGAACCTTTGTGAAGAACCACGGGAAAACAATTGTGCTTCCTATTGGTACCAGAGAGAAAGAGGAAGAACATTTTATAAAACTCTCTTTTGTTAGTTTTCATCGTATAATGGTAGGAAGAAGTATGGCATGAAGGACAGTTTTGTACATGCTGCAGTGATTTCTACCCACCCAGGAGAAACCTGGGACCATATAAATCTCAAAGATAACCAAGGAACTATCTGACTCATATTTTAGACACTGACCAAAGAAGAAAACCTTAACAATTTTATAAGCTCTTCAATGCATCTCTAGTGTATATTAATGGTTTTTATGCTTATATGCCTGATAACAAAAACTATCGTAAGAGACTGCAAAAATCTCACCCTTGCAAAAAAAAAAATACTTCCACGAGGACATCTGCCCAAAAACTGGCTGTCCAAACTCAGACTGGTGTCACCATGTTACTGATCTTTTTAGCCAAGGATAATCATTTCAAAAGAATTATGGAATCCTCTTCATTATTTCCTTTAAAATCCTTTTTTCCCCTTTACCTGCCTGAATATGAACGTAGTTTAATATGGCACATCTATTCTCATGGCACTACTATACTCCCAAATAAACATCTTTTCTATTACAGAGTATATTACTCAGTCCTTACACTGCTATAAAGAAATACCTGAGACAGGGTAATTTTATAAAGCAAAAGAGGTTTAAATTGGCTCACGGTTCCACAGGCAGTACAGGAAGCATGGCTGGGGAGGCCTCACGAAATTTACAATCATGGCAGAAGGCAAAGGGGAAACAGGCACGTCTTACATGGCCACAGCAGGAGCAGGACGGGGTGGGGAAGTTGTTGCACCCTTTAAACAACCAGATTGGATGATAACTCACTTCCGCCACAACAGCACCATGGGGGACAGTGGTAAACCATTCAATGGAAACCACCCGCATAATGCAGTCACCTCCCACCAGGCGCCACCTCCAAACCGGGGATTCCAACTCAACCTAAGATGTGGTGGGGAACCAGATCCAAACCATCTCTTTGTTGACACCAATACTTAGGTTGACACCAATACTCTGTATCTATTTCATCCAATTTTATTCTTTTTCATAAAAGCAATGCAGTAAAGATAAAACTAAATGTGGACCCTGGGAACAAGGAGTCCAGAGGTTGCCCAAAGAGTTGCAAGTGCATCAGGAAACCTGAATGTGAAGATGGGTGACCGAGAGCCTGATGCCAGCCTCCTCTTGGGTCTTGACTGAAATCTTCCCAGGTTGCTATTGGATTTTGCATGTATGAGCCTCCATCAGAGGATAGACTTAGGCATATGGTTTGCCCAGTGAATTGGACAATCTCCAGAGTTTATGAATTGAAGAGTGGGATGAATACAATATACAGAGCACCGAAGCAAACACATCAGAATCGAGGCAACTCCGCTGGGAGAAAAAATGGAAACCTTGAGCTGAATAGTTCAGAACAGGTTGTCACAAACTGGGCATCTCAGGGACCTTTTACCCCCAAGAACTGGAATCTGGAAAGATCTCTGCCTGTTTACCATGATTTATTTTTCCTGGGAGGTATAAATTCCCAGTGCCCTCCCCTCTATCTTACTGTGGAGGGTATTAGCTCAGTTTTTCAATGTTTAAACAGGTAGCACCAAAAAGTGTCTTCTCAATGCTTCCCATGCTATTCCACGTGGACGTTTGGCTTACAGTTGACTTGCATTTTACCCACTTTTTAACTATCACCTAATATGTCAATCAATTGCCTATTAATCATCTCTCTCTCAAAATATCTTCTATCATTCGTATATCTATATACCCATTTCTATCATTGATCTATCTCTGTGTATATTTATCTATCCATGTCTTCATCGATCTATCCACCTACCCTGTCTATGTATCTATGTATATATTGGCTCTATATATATCATGTATCTAGCCATTTATTCATTTATCTATCCACCCATCCTGTATATATATCCATATATCTATCAGGTCTAATCTATGTATCTATATATCTATCTAATCTCTATCATCTATCAATCAGTCATGTATCTAGCCATTTATTCACTTATCTATCCACCCACCCTGTATATATCAGGTCTAATCTATGTATCTATCTATCTATGTAATATCTTTCTATCTATTTATTCATTTATCTATCCACCCACCCTGTATATATCAGGTCTAATCTATGTATCTATCTATGTATCTATGTGATATCTATCTATCAATCAATCATCTATCATGAATCTATCTATCTGTATCAATGTATTTGTCTGTCTGTCTACCTATCTTTATTAACTTATTGACCACAAGTAACTTGAACAAGATAAATTCAAAACTTTTCTGGGAGAAAATTTCAAGTTGATTCCAGCAGGTAGCAAACATAAAAGCTGTCTTACACCAGGAAACAGGGTTAAAGACCCAAAGGAGGAAGAACTTTTTCATCCTTTGATAAAAGACCAACAAGTCTGATGGGGAAGCTGTAGCTGTACCTTAAAGTGCAAAGTGACTCAGAGAACAAGGTGCAGGTTAAAGAAGAAAACTCGTAAGGTCAGAGGTGGGAGAACCAACAGAGCTCGCTTAGATGGAAACTTTTTTTTTTTTTTTTTTTTGAGATGGAGTCTTGCTCTGTCGCCCAGGCTGGAGTGCAGTGGTGCAATCTCAGCTCACTGCAACCTCTGCCTCCAGGGTTCAAGTGATTTTCCTGCCTCAGCCTACAGAGTAGCTGGGATTACAGGTACCCGCCACCACGCCTGGCTAATTTTTGTATTTTTAGTACAGATGGGGTTTCTCCATGTTGGCCAGGCTGGTCTTGAACTCCTGAACTCAAGTGATTGACCTGCCTCAGCCTCCCAAAGTGCTGGGACTGCAGGCGTTAAGCCACTGTGTCCAGCCAGATGGAAACTTTTTTTTTTTTTTTTTGAGACGGAGTTTTGCTCTTGTGGCCCAGGCTGGAGTGCAATAGCACGATCTCGGCTCACCACAATCTCCGCCTCCCAGGCTCAAGCAATTCTCCTGCCTCAGCCTCCAGAGTAGTTGGGATTACAGGCATGTGCCATCACACCCGACTAATTTTGTATTTTTAGTAGAGATGGGGTTTCTCCATGTTAGTCAGGCTGGTCTCGAACTCCTGGCCTCAGGTGATACACCCGCCTCGGCGCCCCAACGTGCTGGGATTACAGGCATGAGCCACCACGCCTGACCAAAACTTTTAAATCATTTAAACGAGCTCCCTGTCTGTAGCCCAATGTCCTCTGCACCTTTTCATCCTTGAAGGGTGACAGCCAAAATCCCACTCTAGGCTGACGGAACGAGGAAGCTCCATGAAATCTCTGTTTTCAAGCTGTCCGTGAGTGAAATGACCTATTTCCTTGCTTTCCTCACTGGTAGAGATGACTGGGCCAGCCAAAACCCTCCGACGCCCTCAAGCCAATGCTGAATATGAATTTTACCATTTAGTTAATATATTATTTTAGTCATTGAAAAATAAAATCCGGTCAATAGCCAGACATGCTAGCCAGAAGCAAAGGCAATGTGCCGTCTCTGTTCCATGTGTCTTGAAAGTGTGCCTTTTTTGGATAATGAAAATCTCTACAATATTTTCTCGGGCTAATGAGAAGTGAAGTGTTTATTTGTATTTTTAATATGAAAGAGAACATCTTTGCCTCTGGGAAATATTTATGAGGAACATAACTAAATGGAGACTAAGCTTTCCTTTTCATTTCCCTTCTGCGTCACAGATTCTTGTGTTTCTTCAAAGAACGAATTAAATATTTAAAGCTGTTGTCAATGCAGAAATGTTCCTCCCTAAAATGTTTCAATGAGCTGGAAAAAAGCGGAGAATAATTTGCTATTGTCTACATATTCATAACATAAGATGTCAGGAGGTATTAGAGTCACTTTCGATGTGTCTGACTACACAGCATTGGTAATATTAGAACACTTTCAGCTTTCAAGGTGTAAATTTTTCATCTCCTCCTTTTCACTTCCTTCCATTCGTATCCAGGCCCCTTGGAGAGGTGGCTGCAGGTCACGTTTTTATATTATTTGTTCTAATTGTATTTATATTTATTTATTTTTTTTTGAGACCGAGTCTTGCTCTGTCGCCCAGGCTGGAGTGCAATGGTGAGATCTCAGCTCACTGCAACCTCCACCTCCCAGGTTCAAGTGATTCCCCTGCCTCAGCCTCCTGAGTAGCTGGGACTATAGGTGTGTGCCACCAGGCCTGGCTAATTTTTGTTTGTTTGTTTTTGAGACGGAATCTCATTCTGTCGCCCAGGCTGGAGTGCAGTGGAGCCATCTCAGCTCACTGCAACTTCTGGCTCCCAAGTTCGAGCAATTCTCCTGCCTCGGCCTCCTGAGTAGCTGGGATTACAGCCGCCTGCCACCACGCCCAGTTAATTTTTTGTATTTTTACTAGAGACGGGGTTTCACCATGTTGGCCAGGATGGTCTCGATCTCCTGACCTCAGGTGATCCACCTGCCTCAGTCTCCCAAAGTGCTGAGATTACAGGCGTGAGCCACCACTCGCAGCTGGTCACATTTATTTTTTAGCCAGTTTCTGTGCACCAAAGAAGGGACAGCCTTCTGGAAGCATTTTAAAAGGGAGGCAGTAAAAAGCTATATGAAGTTCATTCCAAAACATATCTCCCAGATTTCTCAAAGAACTAAAAAGAGAACTACCATTTAGTTCAGCAATCCCATTCCTGGATACACACATAATGGAAAATAAATTATCCTACCAAAAAGACTCCTGCACAAGCATGTTGATCACAGCTCTATTCCCCATAGCAAAGACATGGAATCAACCTAAATGCCCATCAATGGTGAACTGGATAAAGAAAATGTGGTCCATAGACGCTGTGGGATACTACACAGCCACAGAAAAGAACAAAACCACGTCCTCTGCAGTAACATGGATGGAGCTGGAGGTTCTTATTGTAATCAAACTAACCCAGAAACAGAAAACCAAATATTGCACACTCTCATTTATAAGTGGATCTACATATTGGGTACTCATGGATGCAAAGACAGGAACAGACACTGGGGGCTCCTAGAGGGTGGAGGGAGGGATAGGGTAAGAACTGAAGAACTACCTATTGGGTGCCATGCTCACTACCCGGGTGATGGGAGCAGTCATACCCCAAACCTCAGCATCACACAGTCCACCCAGGTAACAAGCCTGCATATGTTCAACAAGTCAGCAAAATAAATCATGATGAAAACAATGAAATGTTCTTAGTTTTATTTCAACCACAAATTAGAAATCAGACATTTTTCAACTATCTGCCTTGGACCTGATTCTAGGGAAAATATCCTAGGTCTGTGTTTTATAAAGATATGTGTAAATATATGTGTGTGTGTATGTATATGTGTGTGTGTATATATATATTACATATATGTACATAATGTGGGTATGCTTGCATATGTATATATATATGCTTGTATATGTGTATATACCTATACATATGTCTGTACATATACATATGTATACCTATACATATATGTCTGTACACATACATATGTATACCTATACATATATGTCTGTACATATACATATGTATATCTATACATATATGTCTGTACATATACATATGTATACCTATACATACCTATACATACATGTAGAGGTATACACACATATGTATGATATATACATATACAAGCATACACACATAAATAATCAACAGTGTCTTAGTCTTCACATTGAATTTATTGTTCTGCAAATGGAATAACTGTTGATATTTTAAAATAGAACATGCATTTGCTATTATATTTCATCCATATTTTTTTAACCCCTTCTGTGTTTCAGGCAGTGTCCTAGATAGATCTGGGGATTCTGGAGTTGAACAAAACACAGTTCCTTCTTGAAACTGACATTTAGAGACCCATATCTGAGAGATAAACAAATAAAGTCAAGCATTAATAAGGCTATGAATAAATACATCAAAATGCTGAGTAAGAAATATTTAAGTATTACTCATCTACTTGACAGAGAAGAAGAAAGAACATGAAAACTTGAAAGCCAACCTATCTGGTCATCAGGGAAATGCAAATCAAAACCACAATGAGATAGCCCATCATACACACTAGGATGGCTCTAATGACAAATATGGACAGTGACAAGTGTTGGCTCAGATGTGCAGAAACTGGAGCACTCTTATATTGTTTGTGGGATGGTGCAATGGTGCTTTGAAAAGCAGCCTGGCGGATCCTTCAATGGTTAAACATAGAGTTATCATATGACCCAGCCATTCCCCTCCTGGGTATTTACCCAAAAAATTGAAGACAGTTACTCAGACAAGTATGTACATAGAAGTCCTAACTGTATGCTAAGTGCTAAGCATTATTCATGGTAGTTACACAGTGGAAATAACCCAATGCCCATCAATAAGTGTGTGGATAAACAAAATGTGGTCTACCCATACAATGGAATGTCATTCAGCCATCAAAAGGAATGAAATTCTGATGCATGGTACAAAATCGATGGACCTCGAAAATATTATGCTGAGTGAAAGAAGCCAGGCACAAAACCACATGGGAGGCCGTTTGAAATGCCCCTGATAGGCAAATCCATGGGATAGGAAGTAGATTTGTGAGTGGCTGCATAGGGCTGGAGCAGATGGCAGGATGGGGGTGATGACCCAGGGAGTGTTGCAACTATCCTTATGAACCAGGAAGTGCTACAATTATCCAGATGAACCAGGAAGTGTGGCAATGTCCCTACGAACCAGGAAGTGCTACAATTATCCCTATGAACCAGACAGTTCTAAATGTCGTTATGAACCAGGAAGTACTACAATTTTCCATATGAACCAAAAAGTGTTGCAGTGTCACTATGAACCAGGAAGTGTCACAATGTCCCTCAAACTAAGAAGTGCTACAATTATCCCTATGAACCAGGAAGTATTGCAATGTCCCTGCAAACCAGGAAGTGCTACAATTATCCATATGAACCAGGAAGTGTCACAATGCCCCTATGAACCAGGAAGTGCTACAATTATCTGTATGAACCTGGAAATGTTACAATGTCCCTATGAACCAGGAAGTGCTACAATTCTCCATATGAACCAGAAAGTGTTACAATGTCCCTGCAAATTAGGAAGTTCTACAATTATTGGAATGAAAGAGGAAGTGTTGCAATGTCCCTGTGAACCAGGAAGTGGTACTATTATCCATATGAACCAGGAAGTGCTACAATTCTCCATATGAACCAGAAAGTGTTGCAGTATCCCTATGAACCAGGAAGTCCTACAATTATCTGGATGAACCAGGAAGTGTGGCAATGTCCCTATGAACCAGGAAGTGAAACAATTATCCATATGAACCAGAAAGTGTGGCAATATCCCTATGAACCAGGAAGTGCTACAATTATCTGGATGAACCAGGAAGTGTGGCAATGTCCCTATGAACCAGGAAGTGCTACTATTATCCACACGGACCAGGAAGTGTGGCAATGTCACTATGAACCAGAAAGTGTCACAATTTCCCTATGAACCAGGAAGTGCTACAATTCTCCATATGAACCAGAAAGTGTTACAATGTCCCTGCAAACTAGGAAGTTCTACAATTATCTGAATGAACCAGGAAGTGTTGTAATGTACCTGTGAACCAGGAAGTGCTACTATTATCCATATGAACCAGGAAGTGCTACAATTATCCAAATGAACCAGAAAGTGTGACAATATTCCTGTGAACCAGGAAGTGCTACAATTATCTGGATGAACCAGGAAGTGTGGCAAGGTCCCTACAAACCAGGAAGTGCTACTATTATCCATATGAACCAGAAAGTGTGGCAATATCCCTATGAACCAGGAAGTGCTACAATTATCTGGATGAACCAGGAAGTGTGGCAATGTCCTATGAACCAGGAAGTGCTACTATTATCCACACGGACTGGGAAGTGTGGCAATGTCACTATAAACCAGAAAGTGTCACAATTTCCCTATGAACCAGGAAGTGCTACAATTCTCCATATGAACCAGAAAGTGTTACAATGTCCCTGCAAACTAGGAAGTTCTACAATTATCTGAATGAACCAGGAAGTGTTGTAATGTACCTGTGAACCAGGAAGTGCTACTATTATCCATATGAACCAGGAAGTGCTACAATTATCCATATGAATCAGAAAGTGTGGCAATATCCCTATGAACCAAGAAGTGCTACAATTATCTGGATGAACCAGGAAGTGTGGCAAGGTCCCTACGAACCAGGAAGTGCTACTATTATCCATATGAACCAGAAAGTGTGGCAATATCCCTATGAACCAGGAAGTGCTACAATTATCTGGATGAACCAGGAAGTGTGGCAATGTCCTATGAACCAGGAAGTGCTACTATTATCCATATGAACCAGGAAGTGCTACTATTATCCATATGAACCAGGAAGTGCTACTATTATCTATATGAACCAGGAAGTGCTACAATTATCCATATGAACCAGAAAGTGTGGCAATATCCCTATGAACCAGGAAGTGCTACAATTATCTGGATGAACCAGGAAGTGTGGCAAGGTACCTATGAACCAGGAAGTGCTACTATTATCCATATGAACCAGGAAGTGTGGCAATATCCCTATGAACCAGGAAGTGCTACAATTATCTGGATGAACCAGGAAGTGCTACTATTATCCATATGAACCAAGAAGTGCTACTATTATCCATACGAACCAGGAAGTGCTATTATCTATATGAACCAGGAAGTACTACAATTATCCATATGAACCAGAAAGTGTGGCAATATCCCTATGAACCAGGAAGTGCTACAATTATCTGGATGAACCAGGAAGTGTGGCAATGTCCCTATGAACCAGGAAGTGCTACTATTATCCACACGGACCAGGAAGTGTGGCAATGTCATTATGAACCAGAAAGTGCACAATTTCCCTATGAACCAGGAAGTGCTACAATTCTCCATATGAACCAGAAAGTGTTACAATGTCCCTGCAAACTAGGAAGTTCTACAATTATCTGAATGAACCAGGAAGTGTTGTAATGTACCTGTGAACCAGGAAGTGCTATTATCCATATGAACCAGGAAGTACTACAATTATCCATATGAACCAGAAAGTGTGGCAATATCCCTATGAACCAGGAAGTGCTACAATTATCTGGATGAACCAGGAAGTGTGGCAAGGTCCCTACGAACCAGGAAGTGCTACTATTATCCATATGAACCAGAAAGTGTGGCAATATCCCTATGAACCAGGAAGTGCTACAATTATCTGGATGAACCAGGAAGTGTGGCAATGTCCTATGAACCAGGAAGTGCTACTATTATCCACACGGACTGGGAAGTGTGGCAATGTCACTATAAACCAGAAAGTGTCACAATTTCCCTATGAACCAGGAAGTGCTACAATTCTCCATATGAACCAGAAAGTGTTACAATGTCCCTGCAAACTAGGAAGTTCTACAATTATCTGAATGAACCAGGAAGTGTTGTAATGTACCTGTGAACCAGGAAGTGCTACTATTATCCATATGAACCAGGAAGTGCTACAATTATCCATATGAATCAGAAAGTGTGGCAATATCCCTATGAACCAAGAAGTGCTACAATTATCTGGATGAACCAGGAAGTGTGGCAAGGTCCCTACGAACCAGGAAGTGCTACTATTATCCATATGAACCAGAAAGTGTGGCAATATCCCTATGAACCAGGAAGTGCTACAATTATCTGGATGAACCAGGAAGTGTGGCAATGTCCTATGAACCAGGAAGTGCTACTATTATCCATATGAACCAGGAAGTGCTACTATTATCCATATGAACCAGGAAGTGCTACTATTATCTATATGAACCAGGAAGTGCTACAATTATCCATATGAACCAGAAAGTGTGGCAATATCCCTATGAACCAGGAAGTGCTACAATTATCTGGATGAACCAGGAAGTGTGGCAAGGTACCTATGAACCAGGAAGTGCTACTATTATCCATATGAACCAGGAAGTGTGGCAATATCCCTATGAACCAGGAAGTGCTACAATTATCTGGATGAACCAGGAAGTGCTACTATTATCCATATGAACCAAGAAGTGCTACTATTATCCATACGAACCAGGAAGTGCTATTATCTATATGAACCAGGAAGTACTACAATTATCCATATGAACCAGAAAGTGTGGCAATATCCCTATGAACCAGGAAGTGCTACAATTATCTGGATGAACCAGGAAGTGTGGCAATGTCCCTATGAACCAGGAAGTGCTACTATTATCCACACGGACCAGGAAGTGTGGCAATGTCATTATGAACCAGAAAGTGCACAATTTCCCTATGAACCAGGAAGTGCTACAATTCTCCATATGAACCAGAAAGTGTTACAATGTCCCTGCAAACTAGGAAGTTCTACAATTATCTGAATGAACCAGGAAGTGTTGTAATGTACCTGTGAACCAGGAAGTGCTATTATCCATATGAACCAGGAAGTACTACAATTATCCATATGAACCAGAAAGTGTGGCAATATCCCTATGAACCAGGAAGTGCTACAATTATCTGGATGAACCAGGAAGTGTGGCAAGGTCCCTACGAACCAGGAAGTGCTACTATTATCCATATGAACCAGAAAGTGTGGCAATATCCCTATGAACCAGGAAGTGCTACAATTATCTGGATGAACCAGGAAGTGTGGCAATGTCCTATGAACCAGGAAGTGCTACTATTATCCACACGGACTGGGAAGTGTGGCAATGTCACTATAAACCAGAAAGTGTCACAATTTCCCTATGAACCAGGAAGTGCTACAATTCTCCATATGAACCAGAAAGTGTTACAATGTCCCTGCAAATTAGGAAGTTCTACAATTATCTGAATGAACCAGGAAGTGTTGTACCTGTGAACCAGGAAGTGCTACTATTATCCATATGAACCAGGAAGTGCTACAATTATCCATATGAATCAGAAAGTGTGGCAATATCCCTATGAACCAGGAAGTGCTACAATTATCTGGATGAACCAGGAAGTGTGGCAAGGTCCCTACGAACCAGGAAGTGCTATTATCCATATGAACCAGAAAGTGTGGCAATATCCCTATGAACCAGGAAGTGCTACTATTATCTGGATGAACCAGGAAGTGTGACAATGTCCTATGAACCAGGAAGTGCTACTATTATCCATATGAACCAGGAAGTGCTACTATTATCTATATGAACCAGGAAGTGCTACAATTATCCATATGAACCAGAAAGTGTGGCAATATCCCTATGAACCAGGAAGTGCTACAATTATCTGGATGAACCAGGAAGTGTGGCAAGGTACCTACGAACCAGGAAGTGCTACTATTATCCATATGAACCAGGAAGTGTGGCAATATCCCTATGAACCAGGAAGTGCTACAATTATCGGGATGAACCAGGAAGTGCTACTATTATCCATATGAACCAGGAAGTGCTACTATTATCCATATGAACCAGGAAGTGCTACTATTATCCATACGAACCAGGAAGTGCTACTATTATCTATATGAACCAGGAAGTGCTACAATTATCCATATGAACCAGAAAGTGTGGCAATATCCCTATGAACCAGGAAGTGCTACAATTATCTGGATGAACCAGGAAGTGTGGCAATGTCCCTATGAACCAGGAAGTGCTACTATTATCCACATGGACCAGGAAGTGTGGCAATGTCACTATGAACCAGAAAGTGTCACAATTTCCCTATGAACCAGGAAGTGCTACAATTATCTGGATGAACCAGGAAGTGTGGCAATGTCCCTATGAACCAGTAAGTGCTACTATTATCCACATGGACCGGGAAGTGTGGCAATGTCACTATGAACCAGAAAGTGTCACAATTTCCCTATGAACCAGGAAGTGCTACAATTCTCCATATGAACCAGAAAGTGTTACAATGTCCCTGCAAACTAGGAAGTTCTACAATTATCTGAATGAACCAGGAAGTGTTGTAATGTACGTGTGAACCAGGAAGTGCTACTGTTATCCATATGAACCAGGAAGTGCTACAATTATCCATATGAACCAGAAAGTGTGGCAATATCCCTATGAACCAGGAAGTGCTACATTTATCTGGATGAACCAGGAAGTGTGGCAATGTCCCTATGAACCAGGAAGTGCTACTATTATCCACATGGACCAGGAAGTGTGGCAATGTCACTATGAACCAGAAAGTGTCACAATTTCCCTATGAACCAGGAAGTGCTACAATTACCCAGCTGAACCAGGAAGTGTGGCAATGTCCCTACGAACCAGGAAGTGCTACAATTATCCTTATGAACCAGACGGTTCCAAATGTCTTTATGAACCAGAAAGTTCTACAATTATCCATATGAACCAGAAAGTGTGGCAGTGTCACTATGAACCAGGAAGTGTCACAATGATCCTAAACACTAAGAAGTGCTACAATTATCCATATGAACCAGGAAGTATTGCAATGTCCCTGCAAACCAGGAAGTGCTACAATTATCCGTATGAACCAGGAAGTGCTACAATTATCTGTATGTATGAACCTGGAAATGTTACTATGTCCCTATGAACCAGGAAGTGCTACTATTATCCATATGAACCAGAAAGTGTTACAATGTCCCTGCAAACCAGGAAGTTATACAATTATCAGAATGAACCAGAAAGTGTTGCAATGTCTCTGTGAACCCGGAAGTGTTGCAATGTCCATGTGAACCTGGAATTGCTACTATTATCTATATGAACCAGGAAGTACTACAGTTATTCGTATGAACCAGAAAGTATTACAATGTCCCTATGACACAGGAAGTGCTACAATTATCCCTATGAACCAGGAAGTGTTGCAATGTCCCTGGGAATCAGGAAGTGCTAACAATTATGTGTATGAACCAAAAAGTGTTGCAATGTCCCTGTGAACCAGGAAATGCTACAATTACCCATAAGAACCAGGAAGTGTCACAATGTCCCTGTGAACCAGGAAGTGCTACTATTATCCATTTGAACCAGGAAATGTAACAATGTGAGCCAGAAAGTTTTACAATGTCCCTACGAATCAGAAAGCATTACAATCTCCAGATAAACCAGGAAGTGTTATAATGTCCCTATAAACTAGAAAGTGCTGCAACCTTCCAATGACCCAGGAAGTTCATTTATCATGTCTAGGAAGCAGGAAGTGCTACAACCTCCCCAGTGACGCAGGAAGTTCTCTTACCATCCCCAGGAAACAGGAAGTGCTACAAACTTCGCTAGTGACCCAGGAAGTTTATTTAACATCTCCAGGAAGTTCATTGACCATCTCTAGGAAGCAGGAAGTGCTACAACCTCCTCAGTGACCCAGGACGTTTATTTATCATCTCCAGGAAGCAGGAAGTACTACAACCTTCCCAGTGACTCAGGAAGTTCATTGACCATCTCTGGGCAGCAGGAAGTGCTACAACCTCCCATGTGACACAGGAAGTTTATTTACCATCTCCAGGAAGCAGGAAGTGCTATAACTTTCCCAGTGACCCAGGGAGTTCATTTACCATGTCTAGAAAGCAGGAAGCGCTACAACCTTCCAGTTGATGGGGTACAGGACACCCCACCCTGAATAAGAATGTATATCATTATGTGACACCCTGAAATATGCCACCTTGGCATACTGATTGCCTTGAGCAGAAATAAATCAAGAACCAGCCAAAGCACAACCCACGGTCTCTTGACTTCATCACAGTGCTCTTGTCTGACATTTCTTATTGACTTTAAAAATGTCCTGTCTGTGACATTTCTTAGGTCCAACAGGAAACCCCAAGCCAGGTAGCGGGAGCCAGGCCAGCCCCTGGATGTCAGCGGCTGCCTGCTTCTCTCACCATGCACTGAATCTTGCAAATTTGCTGTGACCTCATGTACAGGGGGGAAAAGCTGTTTTTTCCTTTGACATGCACACCCCTCTCCCCTCTTATCCTTCACTTCTGACACTGAATGTGTAGGAACAACTGCTTTTTTCTATACATACACTCAAAATCGCTGTAACCAGAAGTCACAGAGATTCTGGGACTCTGTGCTGATAATCATTTTTTCCAGCCCTCTCATCCATGTGAGCCAGGGCCCAGGTAGCCAGGAAAACCAGCAATTACTCAGCAGTAAACGACCACTCATTCAATCCTTGTTGTCATGTATTGGGTCCAGGTTACTGGGTCCTCACAGGCTAGATCCACCCTCCAACAGCTGCATCTAAGCTATCCAATGGGCTGGTGCATCTTCCAGGGAAAGATCATTTGGGGCTCTATGAGAATTTGAAGGGCTGGGGGCAGCAATGGCAACCTGGGTGCCAAAGTCTTTCAACGACTTTTTTTTTCAGTGGTCCTCTCCACTTTTATTTCTGTCTCTTTCCACATGTGAACAACTCCTTCATCCTCTGATGCAGGCCTCTCTAAGTAACCTGTGATTCCATTGTAATTACACAGCTCATCCTAAATAATCGTCCCATGTCAAGATCCTTAATGTAATCCCATTTGCAAAGTCCCATGTGTCCCATAAGGTCACACATTTACATGATCAAGGGGCTAGGATGTGGGCATCTCTGGGGACCAGCATTTCACCTATCACATGGGGTTTCAACACCTGCTGGGATCTGGGAGCCTGATGAGGGAGGGTGTCACCCCTGAAGAGCTGGGTCAAAGTGAACCAAGTAGCTAGAACAGGTGGGCACAGGAAGTTGGTGATTCCCAAGGGCACCACTTTGGCAGAAGTAAGTGGGACCGTTGGGACCCCTCTACCTCTTGGGTCATGGATTTGTAGACAGACACTGAGAGCCTCCCACCAGAAGAGGGCACTGTCTGCATATAAAGAGAAAGACACACCTTGCTAATAATGCAGCAAGAAGAGGCCTAAAAGCAACTAACACTAACGGAGAGGCTTTCAAACCTCAGGGAGGTGGACCCAAATGGTATCACTGGTTTCTTTTTGAGGGAAAGTTTGATTTTTTTTTTTCTCTTTAACTGCACTCTTTTGGGTCTCCCAGTTGATTGTTATTAGTACAGACTGCTTTTCAAATGGGAAATTAACTTTGCACTTAGCTGCCGAAGGGAATGATGACATTAGCAATGGGTACATGAGTGTAAGCAACAGCAGCGTGGGATCAGAGCCAGGATCTGAGACGCAGAGCTGGGAGGTAGGAGAGAGCTCTCTGGAAGCAAGCAGAGGGGAGCAGGGGTAATAAGCACTGAAAACAAGGATGGCCCCTAGGGACACTCGAAGGGACATTTTCAAGACTGGGCACTGACTGTAGCCTCACTCTGTTCCCCTCCATCCCATGCCATGCCTGACTTCCTCTTTTCCCCCTCACTGAGCCCCACAGGCACCCTCAGTTCCACTGACCACAGGCCCTTTGCACATGCCACCCTTGCTACACAAAACACCCTTTGACCCGCTCCTTGGGATATGTCATCCTCATTCCTCAGCTGTTAGCTCAACTGTCATGTCCCCCCAGGGGTCCACATGTGTGCCCCTGCCTGAGCCCCAGGCAACTAGTATGGAAGCATCTAGAAGCCTCAAACCTTCATCACTGCTCTTCCTACAGCACTCCAAAAACACAAACAAACTATAAGCAATTCGGCAACAGAGGAGACTTTAAAGAGTTACTCACTGTTTCATTCACCATGAAGAAACATCTGTGAAATCAAAGTCATCCCCTAAAGAAGGGAAACAGGCTGTTAACACCAAAGTTCTGAGAGAAATGAGGAAGAAATGACCTGGAAGCAGATGGAGAAAACACCACAGGCCTAAGTTTCTAAGTGTTTTCTAAGTATCACTGTGACCAGGACCTCATAAGAAAAAGTGAATTCCTGATCATTTTCACATCACTCTTCTCTCAGACACAAAGAGTAAAAGATGAGAGCAAGAGTCAGGGGTGGAAAGAGAGGGAGAGAGAGAGAGAAAAACAAAGTCATTTATAAATGAACTGTGCTGGCTGGACGAAGTTGGAACTCTAACTCTGCCAACACAGGATTCCCTCCTGTTGATTTCCCATCCCATCACCATCTCCCTTCAGGTAACCAACACCTCCCGCCACGGAGGCCCTAAGAGGTGAGGACACATGATTATGATCAGATTTGGGCTTAGAGGGTGTCTAAAAGGTGGCTCTATCAACCCAGACGTACTGGACAAACTGACGTGAAAATTCACCGTGGTTTCAGAGGTTGCCTTCTAGTTTTAAGCTTTTCAAATCCTGACTAAGGCTGGAGAAATTTTTACACTGAAAGGGGATAATAAGGAGGCTTAAATAAAAGAAACGTGAGGGGCTACATCAAATCCGACATTTTTCCAAAACCATGTAAGAATATACTCACATGGTTTCAATGAGTAATCAACAACTTACATGGTTTCAATGAGTAATCAATAAAAACCAGATGATTATCCAAATATATATATATATAAAGAAATAAGAAACCTCATGGTATGAAAAGCAATAATATTATATATTTGGGGAAAAATGTATACCAGAATAGAATGACCCTTCCTGAAATGACTACATTTTTTTAAAGGCAGTTTATTTTATTTAAAGGTGAATATCTTTGGGTTTTTGCTTTAAAGTCAGGAATTTAAAATATCTGCTCTCTTCACTCATAGTTAAACCTGTCCTGGGTTTACTATCAAAGGTAATACAACAAAAATACAAATAAAATGTAAAGAGAACATATAAAGATAGAAAACTGAAAAATATTTAAAAATCATGTGCAAATATGATTGTCTTCTTAGAAAGGTAAGAAATGAGAAAAAAATAGAAATTTAATAAGGGATCATAGTTCAGGATATAGTAAGGAAAAATATATTAAATCCTTTCTATATAACAAAAATAAACAGAAAGATAGTGGGCATAAAAATATATCCAGAAAAATGAAAAAAAAGAAAAAACTAGAAATGCATTAAAAGAAATCATCAGGGAAAGAGGTACATCGAATATCAAGAAAAATCTCAATTTTGCAGGCATGTTGGTTCTGAAGTTCAAAGGAAAAAATGACAGCTGGGCACGGTGGCTCACGCCTGTAATCCCGGCACTTTGGGAGGCTGAGGCAGGTAGATCATGAGGTCAGGAGTTCGAGACCAGCCTGGCCAATATGGTGAAATCCCGTGTCTACTAAAAATACAAAAATTAGCTGGGCGTGGTGGTGGGTGCCTGTAATCCCAGCTGCTGGGGAGGCTGAGGCAGGAGAATCGCTTGAACCCGGGAGGGAGAGTTTGCAGTGAGTCGAGATCGTGCCACTGCACTCCAGCCTGGGCGACACAGCAAGACTCTGTCTCAAAAAACAAAAAGTCACCAAAATCAGAAAGCTCAGACAAATATAAGACACCTTGAATAAAAATTTGAAGACTTGCCTGTCAAAAAATACTGTTAAACTATCCAATGGCAAAAATAAGACGAAAAAGCATTTTCATAGTAAATGGTTGGCAATATTTAATGTCTATAAAAAATGAGGAATGCTTATAAAACAATACAGACATATCAGAAGATAAGAATAAAGGCAAAGTAATCAATACATATAGAAGAAGTAGGCTGGGCACAGTGGCTCATGCCTGTAATCCTAGCACTTTGGGAGGCCGAGGCAGGTGGACTGCCTGAGCTCAGGAGTTGGAGACCAGCCTGGGCAACATAGTGAAACCCCATCTCTACTAAAATACAAACAAACAAACAAAAAAATTAGCTGGGCATGGTGGCATGCACCTGCAGTCCCAGCTACTTGGGAGCTGAGGCAGCAGAATTGCTTGAACCTGGGAGGCAGATGTTGCGGTGAGCTGAGATGGTGCTCCTGCACTCCATCCTGGCGACAGAGCGAGACTGTATCTCAAAAAAAAAAAAAAGAAAAAAAAAGAAGTATACGTGGCAAATTGATGTACTATTTACTATTTTTTTTTAAATTGCAGAACTAAAGAACTGAAACTAGGCAAAGATTAATGTTACACGTGATAGTACATGACAAAGGTTTTCTAGGTGATCAGCAGCAGTAACGATGGTGGGAAGAAAGGGACATTTGCACATATCCCTGGCATCAAAATAAATTCATATAATTCTGGGCCAATTTCAGAACCAGGTCAAAAGCTATAGAAGTACTCATACACATTGATCTGAACAATTTGCATTCTAGAAATTGATTCGAAGGAATAAAAACAAGTGCATAAAGTTGATTCAAATTGACTTTGAAATCCATAATTCTAAAATGTTAGAAGAAAGATAACATTTTCAAAATTAAATATTGAAGTATATAATTATGTGGGAAATAAATAAGGACATAAAATGGACAGTAAAAGTCATGTTAGAAAGACTTAAATGACATAAGAAAATCATCAAGAAATATGAATATGCCAAAAATAACGTTACTAGCACATAACTATCAAACTGTCAACAGGATTTGGACACTAGTTATATTTTTCTGTGTTACAAGTTAAACAAGCATGTAAACAAAAAAAAAAAATCACTAACGATCTAACTATTTGAAAAGCACTCACCTCTCTCCTGGGAATGCAACTACCCCTTCCTTCATATCATGTCTGTATTTAAAACCTCGTATTCAACTTTTTAGAGGTGGAATCCGAAAAATCTCAGAATTTAAGATTCTATTTAAGATTTATGACTTCAATCTTAAAATCTTAGAAGTAAAATCAGGACACTAAAAATATAATCCAAATCAAAATTATATAGTTGAAAACTAGGTTTTGGAATTTCCTTGTACAAGGAGTGAAGAGTGAGCACAGGTTTCATGTGAAATCTCCCAGCTGACATGGACATCACTGTCCTGTAAACAACATACAGATGACCCATAGGGTTAGAGGCTCTTACCGGTGGAATCAGGCTGCTTGGGGTTTGGATTTGGCTTTGGTTTGGCTGGGTTCAGTGGTGCTGGCTCATCTGTTTGTAAAAGATGAGAGTTGCGATTGTAAGTGCCTTGCAGTGAAGAAAATGAAACATCAATTTGCACACAGACGTTCACTAAACAGATAAAAATTGGACCTTGTTCTTTGTCATGGTGGGGATACCCATACACACAGCCTCCTGCCAATATCCTTCCAACATCTTCCAGCTACAGTACTGATAAAGCATTTTCAATAAAACCTATCAGGCAGCTTTTCAGATCAGCTACAGAATTGGCAAGGTACTGTGTAAAATGAAAATGCAGAAATCCTTGCTCAACTGTATTAAGAATTTCAAGATGACAACTAAAGACTCATAAACCAATATGGCACCCTTGTAAGCATGGGTCCCTGGGTGATCGAACAAGTCACACACTCATGAAGCCTAACTTGGCCAGGGGAGTCACATTTGCCTTACATCATTCCAAAGACTGTAAGAGTTTTAAAATAAAACTATGCATACTGGCAAAAACAAAAACAAAGTCCAACAATATCCAAAACAAACAACAACACACCTACTCCCTAACTTTCCACTGTGCAAACAGGTTTCATTGATCATTCACAAGAGATGCGTTTTTTGTAAATGATAATAATTTGGTGATAATAAGCAAGTCAGCCACAGTGGAGACTTTAAGGAGTTACTCACAGTTTCCTTTGTCATGTAAGGCATCTGCTAAGTCAAAGTCATCCCCTAAAGGAGGGAAACAGGCTGTGAACACCAAAGTTCTGAGAGAAATGAGGAAGAAATGATCTCGTAAACAGATGCAGAAAACACCATAACCCCACGTTCCTAAATACTTTTCTGGATATCCCTCTAACCAGAATCTCAATAGAAAAAGTGAATTCCTGATCATTTTCACATCACTCTCCCTTCTGATGAAAAGAACAAAAGATGAGAGCCAGAGAGAGAGAAATAAAATAATTTATAAATCAATTGTGCTGCCTGGACAGAGTTGGAGTTCCAACTCTAACCTGCACATGGTTGTCTCCTGTTGATTTCCTGTCCAAATATCATCTCCCCCCCCAGGTAACCAACACCTTCCACCAGGGAGGCCCTAAGAGGGGCTAGAGGGTGTCTAAATAGTGACTCTACCAACCCATTTATGCTGGACAAACTGATGTGAAAACTCACCATGGTTTCAGAGTTTGCCTTCTAGTTTTAAGCTTTTCAAATCCCAACTAAAGTTGGGGAAATTTTTTTTTTTTTTGAGACGGTGTCTTGCTCTGTTCTCCAGGCTGGAGGGCAGTGGCACAATCTCGGCTCACTACAACAACCTCCTCCTCCCAGGTTCAAGCAATTCTCCTGCCTCAGCCTCCCGAGTAGCTGGGGCTACAGGTGCCCGCCACCACAACCAGCTAAGTTTTGTATTTTTAGTAGAAATGGGGTTTCACCATATTGGCCAAGCTGATCTCGAACTCCTGACCTTGTGATCCACCCACCTTGGCCTCCCAAAGTGCTGGGATTACGGGCGTGAGCCACTGTGCCTGGCCAGGTTGGGGAAATTTTTATACTGAAAGGGGATAACAAGGAGACTTAAATAAAAGAAACATGAGGGGCTACATCAAATCCAACATTTTTACAAAACCATGTAAGAGTACATGAATAATCAGTAAAAATCAAATAATTAGTCAAATATATTATATATAAATAAGAAATTTCATGGTATGAGAAACTATACTATTATACGTTTAGGAAAAAAAAGTATACTGGAGTAGAAAGAGGCTTTTTGAAGTGATTTACTTTATTTAAAGGTGAATCTCTCTGGGTTTTTGCCCTAAAGCCTGAAATAAAAGCTGTTTACTGTATTTACAATTCTACATATGAAAAGCTGTCCTGGGTTTATCTAGCAAAGACAGTACAACCAAATTACAAATAAACTGTAAACAAAATGTACAAATATAAAAAAGGGGAAATTAAAAAAAATAATTTGCAAACAACTTGTGGATCGTAAAGAAAAATATACAAAATCCTTTGTATATTATAGTATAGAGATAAACAGAAAAATAGTAGACTTAGAAATAGATTCAGAGAAACAAAAAACAAAAACAAAAACAAAAAACAATTGAGAACTCCATTGACAAAAATCATCAGGAGAAACAGATGCATCAAATCTCAAGGAAAAAGCTCAACTTTGAAAATGTTTCACAACTTCTTTGATCAACTTATGTTTGAAGACAATTCAAATGAAATTAAAAAGACAGTTTTACTTCTCCCAAGCGGGAGACACAATGGCAAAATTATTCTCTATTAAAAAAAAAGTCACAAAACCAGAAAACCAACACAAACATAAGACACCATAAAAAAAATAGGTCTTGCTTGTGAAACATTCCTGTTAAAAATATTAAAAGGCAAAAATAAATAGCAAAAACATTTTCATAGTAAGCGGCTGA
Organism: Gorilla gorilla gorilla; assembly: GCF_029281585.2. NCBI lineage: Eukaryota > Metazoa > Chordata > Mammalia > Primates > Hominidae > Gorilla > Gorilla gorilla. Next base: position 11,875,999 of record NC_073247.2, on the reverse strand, counting down.
TAATCTTTAATATCCATAAATAACTGAAGAAGACTTATAAATCAGTAGGTACATATGAGGATTTAAGAATAAAGGGGATAACATCCAATACACAAAAGAAGTAACCATGGCCAACTGGAATGCACTATTTTTTTTTAAATTTCAGAATTAGAGATGCGAAACTAAGACAAGTTTGATATAATCCTTACACTATCTGACAAAGGTTTTGCAGGTGATAACCAGTATAGAGATGGTGTTGAGACAGACATCTGCACACACCATCATCAAAATAAACTGGGATGATTCTGGGGCAAATGACGAACCAGGTCAAAAACTATACAAGGACTCATATACATTCATCTAGACAATTTGAATGCCAGAAATCTCTTCAAAGGAATAATAATAAAAAAAAAAGTAAATGAAGTTGACTCAAATTTGCTTTGTAATTCACAATTCTAAAAAGTCAGAAGACACAATATTTTAAACATTAGGGATTAAATAAATTAATGTATTATATATTTATATAGAATATAATTGACAGTAAATGTCATATGATATAAATGATAAAATGACATGAGCAAATCTTCAGTGACTATTAATAAGTATAAAATAGGCCAGGCACAGTGGCTCATGCCTGTAATCCCAGCACTTTGGGAGGCCGAGGTGGGCAGATTACCTGAGGTCAAGAGTTCGAGACCAGCTTGGCCAGCATGGTGAAACCCTGTCTCTACTAAAAATACACACAAAAAAATGAGCCGGGCATGGTGGTGCATGCCTGTAATCCCTGCTACTCAGGAGCTGAGGCAGGAGAATTGCTTGAACCCAGGAGGCAGAGGTTGCCGTGAGCCGAGATCACGCTACTGCACTCCTGCCTGGGCAACACAGCGAGACTTCATCTCAAATAATAATAATAATAATGTTACAATGCAGTATGAACAAAAGACTGGCTTTATTACTTCACGTTTGCTTCATTTAAACTGATATATAAAATATAAGCGCAAATAACCATCACAATGCCAACAGGATATGAACATTATTTATGTTTCTGTGTTAAAAATTAAAAACAAAAAAGAACTAAAAACCTGAATGTTTCACAACAATTCAGTTCAAAAAACAGTTGCTAGTCAGATTACCTGAGAATGCTGTCATGTGTCAAAATAGCTGATACAAATATTCAAGGGCAAAAACATCGAAAACACCCAAGTTTCTCTACAGGAATGCACAGGCCATTTTCTCTCTACCAAGTTCATATGAAAATCTTGTGCTCAGTGTTTTAGACGTTCCATACAATCTTGGAAGTAAAATCAGCAATCTAAAAATAGAACGCAAGTCAAATATCTATTTCAGAAAACTGTGTATTTCACTCCCTGCCCACTGCAGTAACTGTACAGAAAGTCAGTAGCAAGCACGTGCTCATCTGAAAGCCTGTCGCCCAGCTGATGTGGATACCACTCTACTGCGGACAACGTACAGACAACGTATAGAGTGAGAAGCACTTACCGATGAATCCAGGCTGCTCAGGGTTCGCATTTGGCTTCAGCTTGGGTCAATTAGGAGGTGCTGGGTCGTCTGTTTGTGACAATGAGAGTTGCCATCATGAGTGTCTTGGAGTAAAGAAAAGGAAACATCAATTTGCATAGAGATGGCTGACGGATCAGGTAAAAGTTGGAGCTTGTTGCTTGTCATGGCAGGGATAACCGTACACACAGCCTCCTGCCAACTTTCTTCCATCATCTTCCGGCTACATTGCTTAATATCAAATTAAACTAAAGCAGGTGTCTAGACCAGTGACAGAGTTGGCAAGGTCCCGTGCGAAACAAAAATGTGGGACCCCTCGTCTCAACTGTATGAAGAAGAGCAACATGGTAACTACAGACCAGTAAACCAACATGGCGCTTTTGTAAGCGCAGGTCCCTGGGTGACTTCACAAGCTGCATGCCCGTGAAGGCTGACCTGGCCAGGGGAGTCACATTTGCCTTACATCATTCCAAAGACTGTAGGAGTTTCTCAACAAAAGCAAGTGGACTGGTTAAAAAAAAAAAAAAAAAAAAAAAAGTCCAACAACATCAAAAACAGACAACAACACACTTACTCCCTAGCTTTCCACTGTGCAAACAAGTTCCATGGATCATTCTCAAGAGGTAAGTCTCTTGCAAATGATAATAACTGGGTGATCATAAGCAAGTCAGCAACAGAGGAGACTTTAAAGAGCTACTCACTATTTCCTCCATCACGAAAGGCATCTGCTAAGTCAAAGTCAGCCCCTACAAATAGGAAACGGGCTGTTAACACCAAAGTTCTGAGAAATGAGGAAGGAATGAGCTTGTAAACAGAGAAATCACTGGAGCCCCACGTGACTAAATACTTTATTGAACATGACTCTCACCAGGATCTCATCAGAAAAAGCAAATTGCTGACCATTTTCACATCACTCTTCTCTCACATGAATGGATTAGAGATCAGAAGGTGGCTGGGGGGAGAGAGAAAGAGAGGGAGAAAAAAGAGATAGATACAAAGAGAGAGAGAAAGTAATTCATAAATCAATTCTGCTCCCGGACAGAGCAGGAACTCCAACTTCGCCTGCACATAATTTGCCCCTGTTTATTCCCATCCCATCAACATCTGGTCCAAGGCCCCCAACACCTTCTGTGAGGGAGACCCTAAGAGGGGAGGAAGAATGACTGTGATCGGATTTGGGCTAGAGAGTGTCTAAAAGGTGGGTCTACCCACCCAGGGGTGTTCCACAAACTGCTGTGACATTCTTGATAATTTCAGAGGCTGCCTTCCAGTTCTAAGCTTTTCAAATCCTAACTGAACTCGAGGAACCATTTTTGGTTTGTTTTGAGACAGGGTCTTCCTCTGTCACCCAGGCTGGAGTGCAGTGGTGTGACCACAGCTCACTGCAGGCTCCGCCTCCTGGCCTCAAGCAATCCTCCTGCCTCAGCCTCCCAAGCAGGTGGGACAGCAGGTATGTGCCACCATGCCTGGCTAATTTTTCATTTCATTGTAGAGAGGGGGTTTTGCTATGTTGCCCAGGCTGGTCTTGAACTCCTGGGCTCAAAAGATGGTCCCATCTCAGCCTCCCAAAGTGCTGGGATTATATGTGTGAACCTCTATTCCTGGCCATCATGAACTTTTTATATGGGGAAGGGGGAAAAAAGAGGCTTAAATGAAGGAAACTTTGATCCAACACTTTTCAAAACCATGTAACAGTACATTAGTAATCACTAAAAAACCAATGATTTTTCAAATATATTGTGTATAAAGAAATAAGAAGTCTCACAGTATGAGAACCTATACTATTGTATGTTTACAAAAAAAAGTATACTAGAACAGAGAGATCTTCTTGGAATGAGTGTCTGGTTTTGTAAAGACAATTTATTTTATTTACAGGTGAACCTCTTTAGGTTTTTACCTTGATGTCAGGAATAAAAAATGTCTACTCTATTCACTCATACTTAAAGCCATCATGTGTTCTCTAGCAAAGCCAATTCAACGAAAATACGAATGCACTCTGAAGACAACGAAAAAACATAGAAAAGGAGACAAATTTTAAAATCACTTACAAATAATATGTCGGTCTTCTTAGAAACATTAAGAAATGAAGAGAAAACAATTGGAAGTTCACAAGGGTTCATCATTCAGTGGAGAGTGAGAGAGAATGCACAAAAATGTTGCTACAGTTCAGAAATAGAGAGACAAATAGCGCACATAAAATCGTACTCACCAAAACAAATCGATACTGACGGGAAAACACCTTAGAAATCCATTTAAATAAATCACCAGGAGAAAAAGGCACACAGAAGAATCTGCTCGATTTTACAAATATTTTAGCACTCTATAAATCAATTCATCGTTGTAAGTAATTCAAATGAAAAGAAAAAGATGGTTTTCTTTTTCCCAAGAAGGAAGAGAGACAGTGATAAAATGGTTCTGTTAACAGGAAAAATGTGTTACACAAAGGTGGAAACTCACACAAACCTAAGACAACATAAAAAAGAAAAATTCAAGCCTTGCTTATAAAAGCTTCTGTTCAAAATGTTTTCAGAGGCAACAATAAAGTGGAAACACATTTTCATAATATATTGGGCAATGTTTACTGTCTATAAATAATTCAAAAATGAGTAGAAATCAGGGAGGACATAGCAGAATAGAAGAATAAAAGACACAGTATCCCATACACAGAAGAAGTCTCCATGGCCCACTGATGCATTGTTTTTGTTTCAAGTTTCAGAATTAAAGACGTGAAACTAAGACAAGGTTAGCATGACATTTTGCACTACTGGAGAAAGATGTTTTGGTGAACACCAATATCGGAGACGGTGTGAGGAAAGGGTCATCTGCACACCCCGCCGCCATCAAAATAAATTGGTGCAATTCTGGGGCAATTTCAAAACCATGTCAGAAGCTACAAAAGTACTCACACACATCGATGTAAACAACCTGCACTCTAGAAATATATCTCCAAACATAAAGGAAAGTGCACGAAGGGCAGTCAAATTTGCTTTGTAATTGATAATTCCAAAACATCAGAAGAAACATAACTTCAGAATTAGGGATTAGTTAAAGAAACCAAAGTATGTAATTAAGTCTGTAGTATAATAATGTAAAGTCGTATGATACAAATGATTAAATGATATGAGAAAATGGTCAAGTAATATTGTTATGCCAATAATAACATAACCAGCAAAAAACCATAAAAATGTCAACAGGATTTAGACCATCTTGATAGATTTCTGTGTTAAAAATTAAACAAACATGTAAAGAAAAACATTCAGTCAAAATCTGATTGTTTAAAACAAGTTGGCTTCTCCATGGGAAACACACAGATTCTTTTCCTCATATCAAGTCTACATCTAAAAGCTCTTATTCAATTATTTGGAAGTTCCATTTATCTTTGAAGTAAAATCAAGAAAAGGAAAATAAAATCCAAACCAAAATCATATTTTTGTAATCTAGGTTTTCCACTACTTGAACACTGGAATTACCTTGTAATTCAACAGTGGGAACAGGCTCACCTGAAATCTCCTCTTCTCAGATGACACGGACATCACTGCCAGGTAAACAACATAGAGACCACCCCATAGGGTTAGAGGCTCTCATCAGTGAAACCAGGTCAGTTGGGATTTGGATCTGGCTTTGGTTTGGGGGGATTAGGTGGTGCTGGGTCACCTGTTTGTAAAACATGAGAGTTGGCGATCATCAGTGCCTTGCGGTCAAGAAAATGAAAAATCAATTTCCATCGCGACCAGAAAAGGAAATGAAAAATCAATTTGCACAGAGACCGTTCACTAAACAGGTAAAAAATGACCCTTGTTTTTGTCATGATGGGGATGCCCATACACACAGCCTCCTGCCAATTCCCTTCCATCATCTTCCAGCTACAGGATTTAACTTCAAGTATTTTCAAAGAAAACTAAGCCAGGTGTCCAGACCACCTCCAGAATTTGAGAGGTCCTGCACAAAATGAAAACGCAAGATTCTGTTCCAATTTTATGACGAATTTCAAGATGGCAGCTACTGAGTAATACACCAATATGGTGCCCTTGTATGCACAGGTCCCTGTGTGACATCACAGGTCACATGCCCATGAAGTCTGACCTGGCCAGGGAAGTGACATTTGCCTTATATCATTCCAAAGTCTGTAACAATTTTAAAATAAAAGCCAGCATATTGGTGGGAAAAAAAACAAAAATCCAACAACAACAAAAATAAAGCACAACAAGGCATATACTTCCAATATTTCCACTGTATAAACCCAATCCATGGATTATGCAAAAGAGATGTCTCTTGGAAATGACAGTAATTTGGTGACAATAACAAATCAGCAACAGAGGAGACTTTAACGAGTTACTCACTGTTTCCTCCATCACCAAAGGCATCTGCTAAGTCAAAGTCAGCCCCTAAAGGAAGGAATCGGTCTGTTAATAGTAAAGCTCTGAGAAATGAGGAAGGAATGACCTCGGAAACAGATGGAGAAATCACCAGAGACCCACATGACTAAAGACTTTTCTGAGTATCACACTGACTAGGATCTCATTTGAAAAAGTAAATTCCTGATCATTTTCACATCATTCTTCCCCCAGATGAAGAGTAAGGGATGACAGCAAGAGAAAGAGGGAGAGAGAAAGAATGTCATTTGTAAATCAACTGTGCTGCCTGGACCCAATTGGGACTCCGAATCTGCCTGCACACAACTCTGTCCTGTTGATTCCCCATTATCTCCTCCCAGGTCCCCAACACCTTCAGCAAGGCAGACCATAAGAGGTAGGGCAGGTGACTGTGATCTGATCTGTGACTGACAGATTCTGATCTGTGTCTGAAAAGTGGCTCTACCCACCCAGCTGGGCTCCACAAACTAATGTGACATTCACGCTAGTTTCAAAGCCAGCCTTCTAGTTTTTTTTTTTTTTTTCATATGGAGTTTTGTCCTTTTGCCTGGCTGGAGTGCAGTGGTGTGATCTCGGCTCACTGCAACCTCCGCCTCCCAGGTTCAAGCCAGTCTCCTGCCTCAGCCTCCCGAGTAGCTGGGATTACAGGCATGCGCCACCACGCCAGGATAATTTTTGTATTTTTAGCAGAGGCAGGGTTTCTCCATGTTGGTCAGGCTGGTCTTGAACTCCTGACCTCAAGTGATCCAGCCTCCTCGGCCTCCTAAGGTGCTGGGATTACAGGTGTGAGCCACCTTAACTGGCCCAGCCTTCTAGTTCCAAGCTTTTCAAATCCCAATTAAGGTCGAGGCACATTTTATATTGGGAGTGATAAAGGAGGCTCAAATGAAAGAAACATGAGGGGCTACATCAAAATGAATCTTTTTTTCAAAACCATATTAAAATACACAAGTAATGAATAAACACATGATTTTTCACATACATTGTATAGAAAGAAATAAGAAATCTCATGGTATGAGAACCTATGTGTTCAAAAAAAAAGTATACTAGAAGAGAAAGACACTTATTGAAATGATTTATTTTATTTAAAGGTGAATCTCTTTGGGTTTTTGTCCTAATGTCTGGAAAAAAAGCTGTCTACCATATTTACAACTCTACATATTAAAAGTTGTCCTGAGTTTTCTAGCAAAGGCCATAGAACTAAATTACAAATAAACTGTAAAGAGAACGTATAAATCTAGGAACAGGGAAAATTTTAAAAACCCATTACCAAATAACATGACCGACTTCTTAGAAAAGGTCAGAAATGAAGAGAAAAAAATTGAAATTTAACAAAGGGTCATCATTTCATGGATTGCAAAAAATATATACACAAACTCTTCTACATGACAGAAATAAACAGAAAAATAGTGGACATGAAAATGGATTCAGAGTAACAAAAACAAGGAAAAAACACTTTAGAAACCCATTGACAGAATCAACAAGAGAAAGAGACAAATCGAATCTCAAAGAAAAAGCTCAGGCCGGCATGGTGGCTCACACCTGTAATCCCAGCACTTTGAGAGGCTGAGATGCGCGGATCACCTGAGGTCAGGGGTTCAAGATCAGCCTGGCTAACATGGCGAAACCCCGTCTCTACTGAAAATACAAGAATTTGCCGGGCATGGTGGTGCATGTTTGTAATCCTAGCTAATTGGGAGGCTGAGGCACGAGAATTGCTTGAACCCAGGAAGTGGAGGTTGCACTGAGCCAAGATCACGCCACTGCACTCCAGCCTGGGCAACAGAGAGAGACTCTGTCTCCAAAAAAAAAAAAAAAAGGAAAGAAAAGAAAAGAAAAAACTCAACATTGAAAACGCGTTACCATTCCTTGAATCAACCTATGGTGATAAACAATTCAAATGAAATTAAAAAGAAGGTTTTACTTCTCTGAAGAGAAGGGACAATAGCAAAATGATTCTCAATTTAAAAGGAAAAAAAGTTACAAAAAGCAGGATATCCACACAAACATAAGACACCATAAAAAAAATAAACATACCACTTGTAAAACATTCCTGTTAAAAATATTCAAAGGCAAAAATAAAGTGCAAAACCATTTTCATAATAAGTGGCTGGTAATCTTTAATATCGAAAAATCACTGAAGAAGGCTCATACATCAGTAGGTAGGGAGGCTGAGGCAGGCAGAACATCTGAGGTCAGGAGTTCGAGACCAGCCTGGCCAACATGGTGAAACCCCACCTCTACTAACAATACAAAAATGAGCTGGGCCTGGTGGCAGGCACCATGAATTGAAGGATCAAAGCCAAAGCATCCAATACACAAAAGAAGAAGTCTCCGTGGCCCATTGGGATGCATTATGCTTTTTACATTTCAGAATGAGAGATGTAAAACTAAGACCGGTTTGATATAATAATTACACTATTTGACAAAGGTTTTGTAGGTGATAATTGCTACTGGAAAAGGTTCGAAGACAGGGACATTTGCAGACACCCTGGTATCAAATCAAATTGGTGCAATTCTGGGGCAAACAACCAACCAGGTTAAAAGCTATAAAAGTACTCATGAGCATTGACCTAGACAATTTGAATGCCAGAAATCTCTTCAAAGGAATGAAAAAGAGTAGACAAAGTTGACTCAAATTGGCTTTGTAATTCATAATTCTAAAATGTCAGAAGACACGTTTTCAACATTACAGATTAAAGGAATTAATGTATTTTATTATATATTTAGACAGAATAGTATTTGTCAGTAAATGTCATATGATAGAAATGAGAAAACAAGAGAAAATGTGAATTAATATTCTTATGAATAAGTATAAAATAAAGTTACAATAAACAATATAGAGACCACCCGTAGGGTTAGAGGCTCTTACCAGTGAAACCAGGTCGGTTGGGGTTTGGATCTGGCTTTGGTTTGGGGGCATTAGGTGGTGCTGGGTCACCTGTTTGTAAAACATGAGAGTTGCAATCATCAGTACCTAGAAGTCAAGAAAATGAAAAATCAATTTCCATAGCGACCAGAAAATGAAAAATCAATTTCGATAGCGACCAGAAAAGAAAATGAAAAATCAATTTCCACAGCGAGCAGAAAATGAAAAATCAATTTCCATAGCGATGAGAAAAGAAAATGAAATATCAATTTGCACAGAGACTGTTCACTAAACAGGTAAAAACTGGCCCTTGTTTTTGTCATGGGGGGGATACCCATACACATAGCCTCCTGCCAATTCCCTTCTGTTGTCCTCCAGGCACAGGATTTAACTTCAAGTATTTTCAAAGAAAACTAAACCAGGTGTCCAGACCACCTCCAGAATTTGGGAGGGCCTGTGCAAAATGAAAATGTGCGACCCATTGTTCCAACTGTATGAAGAATCTGGAGATGGCAGCAACACAGCAATAAAGCAACATGGCACCCTTGTGTGCACAGGTCCCTGTGTGACTGCGCAGATCTATGCCCATGAGGCCTGACCTGGCCAAGGGAGTCACATTTGCCTTACGTTGTTCCAAAGACTAACCATTTAAAAATAAAAGCCAGCATACTGGCTGGGCGTGATGGCTTGCGCCTATAATCCCAGCACTTTGGGAGGCCAAGGTGAGTGCACAGCTTGAGTTTAGGAGTTAGAGACCAGCCTGCTCCACATGGCAAAACCCAGCCCCTACTAAAAAGACAAAAATTAGCCGGGCGTGGTAGTGGGTGCCTGTAATCCCAGATGCTCAGGAGGCTGAGGCACGAGAATCGCTTAAGCCCAGGAGGTGGAGATTGCAGTGAGCCGAGATCGCGCCACCGCACTCCAGCCTGGGCCACACAGTGAGACTCTGAACCTACACTTCAAAAAAAAAAAAACCAGCATGCTGGTAAAAAAAAAAAAAAAAATCAAAAATCCAACAACAAAAATAAACAACACATATACTTCCTATGTTCCCACTGTCCAAACTCAATCCATTTACCACGCAAAAGAGATGTCTTGAAAATGGTAATAATTCAATGACAATCAGCAAAGTCAGCAACAGAGGAGACTTTAAAAAGTTACTCACTGTTTCCTCCATCAGGAAAGGCATCGCTAAGTCAAAGTCAGCCCTTAAAGGAGGGAAATGAGCTGTTAATACCAATGTTCTGAGAAATGAGGAAGGAATGACCCAAAACAGGTGGAGAAAACACCACGGCCCCACGTTTCTAAATACTTCAGAAAACGTGAATTCCTATCTTCTCATCACTCTTCCCTCAGGTGAAAACAGTAAAAGATGAGCCTGAGACAGAAAAAGAGGGAGTGAGAGAGAGAGAGAGGAGAAAGAGGGGGAGACAGGAGATAGAGGAGAGAAAGAGGAGAGGGAGGAGAGAAAGAGGAGAGTGAGGAGAGAGAGAAAAGCGAGAGAAAGCAGAGAAGAGAGAGAAGGAAGAGGAGAGGAGAGAGAGGAGAGAGACGAGAAAGGAGAGAGAAAGGAGAGGGGAGAGAGGAGAGGAGAGAGAGAGGAAGAGGGAGAGAAGAGGAGAGAGAGAAAGGAAAGAGAAGAGAGGAGAGACAGAGAAGAGAGACTGCAGTATCCATAAGATCCATAAGAACGTCACCAGGGTTGGGGGGGAATCGGATGCCACCTCTTCCCCAGGTTCCCCTAAATTTAAGAGTTCGCGATTCTGCAAACTGTAGAAGGAAAATTAAAACTTGGAACCCCACTTCACTCTGCCAAAATAATTAATAATAATAATAATAATAATAATAATAATAAAGCTGGAAGCTGAGTCAGGCAGGAAGCTGTCTTTCCTTCTGTTCCCAAGCAGACAGAGCAACAACTCTCTGTTGACCCGATCTTAGTAAAGTGCCAATTTAGTGAGCGCAAGACAAATACATAATTGACTATTCTACCTGCTCCTTTTCTTTTGCAACAGGTGAATTCGGTAAAATGAGCCTTCCTCCTTTCCCCTCCAGCGTGCTTTCCCCCTTTAAATACCGAGGCTCTCAATAGTATCTTTGGAGAAAGGCATAGACCCGTCTCCCGGGCTCCTTCCTGACCTTCGCCAAATCAACTCAAACGGATTGGGACTTGTCCCAGATACTTTTTGGTTTACAAAAGAAACGCTGACTTTTTCCTCTGAAACGGCTCCCACCTGGCCCCAGGAAGAGCGCTGGGGAGAAAGTGGGCGCCTCCTCCGGACCTGGGTCCCCGTGGGCACAGCGCGTCCCGCCGGGCACGGAAGAGGGGCCGGGTGTCCCCGCGGGGCGCCCCGCCCCTGCACCCCACATCCCCAGGCCCAGCCCGCGCCACCCCCCGCGTCCTCCCACCCGGATCCCGCCGCTCGCTCACCGGGGCGGCCACCAGACGGCGGAGCAGGCCGAGGAGCCGCAGCGCCAGCGCAGCCCCGCGCGCCATGGCGCGCCCAAGGCGAGCAGAGATCGTCCGCGAGTGCAGCGCGCGGGCGAAGGCGGCGGGACGGAACCTCCCCCACGGGCCGGGTGGGGCGGAGCCCGCGGAGGACTCGAAGGGGTTGGGTGAGGGGAAAAGCCCTGCAAACTCAGTCCAGGCTGCGCCTGCCCCGCCCCGCCCCACCCCGCCCCACCCCGGCCTCCACTTGCGCACGGAAGGGGAGGGAACGCCGGGCCCGGGGAGGGGACAGAGGAGGGGGCGGGCGGAGGTGGCTCGGGCCGCGCCGAGGGGACCACGGGACGCCCTCCTTCCCTTCTCGGGAAACTGTGAGTGCCCCCCGCCCACAAGCCCGTCGCCAGGACGCCGCCAACTAGAGCAAAGTGCAACCCCCAACATTCTCGGGAAAGTGCGGGTCCCTCCCTCTCTACAGCCCCTTAAATGCACGCCCCAGGGCGGCCCCTACCTGGAGCCAAGAGAAACCGCTGCCCTTCTTGGAGAGGTGTGGGCCTCTCCGCGCCCGCCCTTGCCGTCCCCTCTCTGTTCCTAACACGCACCCCCGCAGGCAGCCCCAACGGGGAGGAAATGAAACTCTTCCTGCTCCTCTGCTCGGAAAAGTATGGGGCCCCCTTCCCGCTGCTCACGGGGCGCTCAGGGCGATCCCCAAGGGGTGCAAAGTGCAATCCCCTCCCTGCTTAGAAAGGCGTAGGCCTTGACAGGCAGCCACGGCCCCTGATCCTTTCTGGAGCGTCCGAGCTGGGGGCGCTCAGTGGTGAAAGATGGCGGGGGTGGGGGGCTTTGAGACACACTGCGGATACCCCCTCTGCGCGGGACCAAGGACGTTCCGCCGCAAGCTCAGAGACAGGGTTGGGAGTGAGGACTTGTGGTCGTGGTTTGGGGTTGGGGGTAAGGCCCCTATCTGGGTCGCCTGGCTGAGTCCTGGTCCTTGGCGAGTCACCCCAGCAGGCTGCGTCAGGGGCCCTTCGGTAACACTGGTCTTGTGCTGTCTCAGGCCTGCGGGCGGCTCCGTCTCTCCCCAGGCCACCTGTGCCCCTGGATCAGACACAGGCAAGGCCAGAGGGGCTGGCCCCGCACCCTGGGGCCCACCTCAGCGGTTTGAGGAATGCAGCAGTCTAACTATGCACTCCACTCCTGGAGGCAGAATCATTTTTCTTTTTTCTTTCTTTTTTTTGGTCTTTGCTTCATCCTGAACCTGCCTGGGATAATGACGTGATGGCTGGAGTCCCAGCAGCCAGTTCGAAGCAGGAAGTCTCCTACAGGATAGAAGTTGTCTGTGTGTTGTTTGTTTGTTTTGAGATGGAGTCTTGCTCTGTGGCCCAGGCTGGAGTGCAGCGGCACAATCTTGGCTCACTGCAACCTCCGCCTCCCGGGTTCAAGCGATTCTCCTGCCTCAGCCTCCCCAGTACCTGGGATTACAGGCATGCACCACCATGCCAGGCTACTTTTTGTATTTTTAGTAAAGACAGGGTTTCACCTTGTTGGCCAGGCTGGTCTCGAACTCCTGACCTCATGATCCGCCCACCTCGGCCTCCCAAAGTGCTGGGATTACAGGCATGAGCCACCGCGCCCAGCCAGAAGTTGTATTCTAAGCATGGCAGAACACGTTGAGCAAAGGTATCAGGGTGGCTGGTGATACAGCAGGACGGCTGTGCCAGCCCGACTCACATTCCCAACTTCTTTTACAGAACAAAGGAGTACATTTTTATCTTACCATTTGCTAAAGTTAGGTTTCTATCAGCTTTCTTTAAATCACTTTTATTTCTGGTTGTCATTACCAAGGTCTGAGCCCAACTTAGAGACCTCCCGTGAGGTTCTTGTGGGCAACCAAAGCACTTAAGAGGTGTCAGAGCATCACACACCATGCCTGCTGCACAGACGATCAAATGAAGCTTTTGAAGTCAGTGGATGATGGGTGGATAGATGGGTCTGGGGGTAGGAAGTGGTGGATGGATGAATGAATGGACGGACAGCCATCTGGATGCATGAATGGATGGATCACTTGCTGGAAGGATGGATAAAGAGATAGATGGCTGGATGAATGAATAAATGGGTGAGTGGATGGAAAGATGAGTGGATGATTGGATGGATAGATAGTTGGGTGGATGGATGAATGGATGGATACATAGATGAATAAATGGATGAATGGATGGGTGGGTGGAGGAATGGATAAATGGACAGATGAATAAATGGATGAAAGGGGGGATAGACGGATTGATCTATGGATAGATGGACAGATAGATAGGTGGGTGGATGGGTGGGTGGATGGATGGTTGGAAGGATAGATGGGTGGACAGATTACTGGGTGGCTGGAGGGGTAGAGAGAGATGGGTGGGTGGGTGGATGGATGGATAGATGGATGAACGAATGGATGGATAGATGGGTGGACAGATTACTGGCTGGATGGATGGATGGGTAGAGAGATAGATGCGTGGGTGGATGGATGGATGGATGGACGAATGGATGGATGGATAGATAAGTGGACAGACAGATGGATAGATAGCTGGATAGATGGGTGGGTAGAAGAAGAATAGATGGATGAGTGGATGGATGAGTGAATAGATGGATTGATGGACAAACAAGTAAATTTTTACCTGACATTTTTGTATTGTGTAACTTTCTATGTGTTCATTCATTGGGAAACAATTGTGATACATGGATATTGGACTTACTAGCTCACGTCTGCTGATAAGAAAACAACACAGGGCCATAGAGCTCATTAGCAGTGGGCTGGGATCAAAACGAAGGGCTCTTTGATTTTGAGTTCAGGCCATTTGGACCACTTTGCCTGTGACTGCCCCCAAATCACTGGAATTTTCCTCGGGGTTCACAGCGCCCAAAGGTAAACAGTATTTGGTAGCCTAGAGTTCATACATTGGAAATTTCATGGTCTGTGCCCCCTCAGTGGTGCAAAGCATTTTTACAGCAATAATTAATTTGGCAATAACTTAGTGTGTGAGCCTGTGTATGCATCTTTTCAGCTGGCTAGTACAGTACCAGTGATGCCATGTTTGTACACTAAATACCAGCCAGAGACATGCAAGAAAAGAAGGGCAGGCCAGGCACAGTGGCTCATGCCTGTAATCCCAGTACTTTGGGAGGCCGAGGTGGGTAGATCACCTGAGGTCAGGAGTTCGAGACCAGCCTGGCCAACATGGTGGAGCCCCATCTCTACTAAAAATGCAAAAATTAGCTGGGCATGGCAGTGAGTGCCTGTAATCCCAGCTACTCTGGAGGCTGAGGCAGGAGAATCACTTGAACCTGGGAGGTGGATGTTGCGGTGAGCTCAGATCACACTACTGCTCCAGCCTGGGCGACAGAGCAAGATTACATCTCAAAAAAAAAAAAGAAGAGGGGCACAGCCTACCAGATCTGCTCAGACACATGTTTTTTATCTGAATTTTTGGGGGTCAACTCAAAATCCAATCAACAGATGACAATGACATCCTAAAAACTGTTCCCAGATCAGACAGTAAAATTTCACAGATTCTGTCTTTGAGTCATGGGGATTTACGTCTCTGTAGATTCAGGAGAAACATCTCATGCATACAGTTCCAGAGAGTCAGGGACCAGCCTTTTCTGTAAAGAGGGAAACAAAATGGAATTGCGCATTGGCATGGACCGGACGCAAGAAGACATCACTGATTTAAGCTCCTTTACAAACCCTATCCTAGGAAGCACTTTCCTTCTTCACTTTCAGCAGTCAAGCCTCTCCAATGTCATTGCGTCTAAACCTGTTGACATGATGGGGCTGTGGTTCACCTGGAAGATGGGCTCTATTCCTGATCAGTCTGAAGGCAAAGAACTTGAAATAAGTTCAAATTCAAGTTGCAGCACATCCACGGAGCAGCTGGAAGTGCTGCCTGTGGCCTGTCGTAATGGCAGGGTAGCAGGGAGAGAGAAATATATTTCCTCACCCATCACTGGGTTCATGACTAAGGCCCCTAGAACAAAAGACAATAGCAAGAGAAAAGCAGGCCCATGTATTTAGGTTTTACGTGACACAGAAGCCATCATAAAGAAAGAAACAGGAAAATCTGAGTATTTTTATGCTTAGGTTTTTTGGGTTTTTTAAGTTAGTTTGTTTGTTTGTTTGTCTTTTGAGACAGAGTCTCACTCTGTCACCCAGGCTGGAGTGCAGTGATGGGATCTCGGCTCATTGCAACCTCCACCTCCTGAGTTCAAGCGACTCTCCTGCCTCAGCCTCCCGAGTAGCCGGGACTATAGGCAAGCACCACCACGTCTGGCTAATTTTTGTATTTTTAGTAGAGACAGAGTTTCACCATGTTGGCCAGGCTGGTTTCGAACTCCTGACCTCAGTTGATCCACCCACCTCAGCCTCCCAAAGTGCTGGGATTACAGATGTGATATGCTTAGTTTTAATGAAGAGTGGACAGTGATGGAGAAGTATGACTATTGGACAAAAGCGTTACAGGAATGGGGTCCCAATCCAGACCGCAAGAGAGGGTTCTTGGATCTCAAGCAAGAAAGAATTCGGGGTGAGTCCATAGAGTAAAGTGAAAGCAAGTTTATTAGGAAACAAAAGGAATAAAGAATGGCTACTCCATAGAGCAGCCCCGAGGGCTCCTGGTTGCCCATTTTTATGGTTATTTCTTGATGATATGCTAAATGAGGGGTGGATTATTCATGCCTCCCCTTTTTAGACCATGTAGGGTAACTTCCTGACGTTGCCGTGGCATCTGTAAACTGTCACGGTGCTGGTAGGAGTGTAGCAGTGAGGACAACCAGAGGTCAGTCTTGTGGCCATCTTGGTTTTGGTGTGTTCTGGCCGGCTTCTTTACTGCAACCTGTTTTATCAGCAAGCTCTTTATGACCTGTCTCTTGTACCGACCTCCTATCTCATCCTGTGACTTAGAATGCCTTAACCATCTGGGAATGCAGCCCAGTAGGTCTCAGCCTCATTTTACCCAGCTCCTATTCAAGATGGAGTGGCTCTGTTTTACATGCCTCTGGCAACAGGATCTGATCTAATGAGAATAAACAGCGGGAGCTTAGCAGGGCCTGTTTGTTCAGATTCTTCTGCGTCCCTGCATGTTCAGAGTTAAGGATATTCTCTTCCTCCTGGTGTAGGGAGGGCGCCTCTGGAATGAGGGTCCCCTGACCTGCTTCAGGGTAAGGTCAGAGAGTCCTTCCGAGGTTTTATGGCCTATGCTAACCATGAGGGTAAGGTGAAAGTGACCTTCTTACTTAAATTGTTTTCTCAAATGCCACAGTTCTATATTTTGGTGGAATGTTTTCCATCAGGAAAAGCAAAGCAATGAGAAAACAATCTGGGGGGACAAGACAAGGAGATATAACAGATGGGGGAGGTTTGGGGTTGACTACATCACTCTTAGAGGCATTCGACCGAGGAATATTTCAGAATATCTGGTAACACACACCAGGAACAGCCTAATCTACTCCCTAAAAGGAGTCTAGTTCATTACTGAGTTTATGGCTTCCCTACATTTCCTTGTTTCTGACCACAACCATATTTTTTTTTTTTTTTTTTTGGGACTGGGTCTCCCTCTGTCGCCCAGGCTGGAGTGCAGTGGCACAATCTCGGCTCACTCCAACCTCTGCCTGTCGGGTTCAAGCGATTCTCCTGCCTCAGCATCCCGAGTAGCTGGGAGTACAGGCATGCACTACCACGCCCAGCCAATTTTTATATTTTTAGTAGAGATGGGGTTTCACCATGTTGGCCAGGCTGGTCTCAAACTCCTAACCTCAGGTGATCCCTCTGCCTGGGCCTCCCAAAGTGCTGGGATTACAGGCATGAGCCACCATGCTCACCTCCCCCGCCTGCCCAATTTTTTTTTTTTTTTTTAATTAGCCAGGCATGCTGATTGCTTGAGCCTGGGAGATGAAGACTGCAGAGATGTAATTGTACCACTGCACTCCAGCCTGGGCGACGGAGACCCTATCTCAAAATACAACCAAATAAAACAAAAAACAAGAATGCAGACTCAGAGTACAGCCAAAACCAGGTTTTAGCTGCAACACAGGTTATAGGAGGCAGAAAGGAAAAGGCTTTCCTAGCAAAAGTGGGCTTGTTATGTACATGCAGCTTCACAGGTAGCAGCCCCCAGAGAGAAGAGACGGTGAATATTTCTTTTCGGGTCTTTAAAGGCACCGTACTCTCAGTTAATCTCTCCTAGAACCGGACAAGAGAAGAGTTGGCTGCCTTACAGCAGACCCTCTGCAGATCGACAGACGCAAGGTCCCCCACAAAAGACAATGTTTCTTCTTCTTTTTTGTTTTTCTTCAAATTTTATTTTAAATTCAAGGGTGCATGTGCAGGTTTGTTACCTAAGTAAACATGTGCCATGGTGGTTTGCTGCACAGATCAACCCGTCACTCAGGTATGAAGCCAGCATCCATTAGCTATTCTTCCTGAGGCTCTCCCTACCCCTACCCCCAACCTTTTCACAGACCCCAGTGTGTGTTCTCCTCCCTGTGTCCATGTGCTCTCATTCTTCAGCTCCCACTTATAAGTGAGAACATGCAGTATTTTATTTTCTGTTCCTGCATTAGTTTGCTGAGGATAATGGCTTCCAACTCCATCCGTGTTCCTGCAAAGGACACGAACTCATTCTTTTGTATGGCTGCATAGTATTCCATGGTGTATATGTACCACATTTTCTTTTTTCGTTTCTTTTTTTCTTTCTTTTTGAAATAGAGTCTTGCTCTGTCACCCAGGCTGGAGTGCTGTGGTGCAATCTCAGCTCACTGCAACCTCTGCTTCCTGGGTTCAAGCGATTCTCCTGCCTCAGCCTCCCAAGTAGCTAGGATTACAGGCACCCACCATCACACCCAGCAAATTTTTGTATTTTTAGTAGAGACGGAGTTTCACCATGTTGGCCAGGCTGGTCTTGAACTCCTGACCTCAAGTGATCTGCCCGCCTCAGCCTCCCAAAGTGCTCTGGGGTTACAGGCATGAGCCACTGTGCCTGGCCACCGCATTTTCTTTATCCAGCCTATTATTTAGGCATTTAGGTTGATTCTATGTCTTTGCTATTGTGAACAGTGCTGCAATGAACATACGCATGCATGTATCTTTATAATAGAATGATTTTTCCTTTGGGTACATACCCAGTAATGGGATTGCTGGGTCAAATGGTAATTCTGCCTTGAGGTCTCTGAGGAATCACCACACTGTCTTCCACAGTGGTTGAACTCATTTACACTCCCACCAACAGTGTCACAGTGTTTCTGTTTCTCCACAACCTCGCCAGCACCTGTTGTGTTTTGACTTTTTAATAATCACCATCCTGACTGGTGTGAGATGGTCTCTCATTGTGGCTTTGATTTGCATTTCTCTAAGAATCAGCGGTGTTGAGGCTTTTCCATATGTTTTTTTTTTTGGCCATATGAGTGTCTTCTTTTGAGAAGTGGAAAGATAGCATTTCAGGAGTATTCACCAATATATTAAAGAAATATATTTTGAGATAAAATATTTTTATTTCCTTTAGTATATTTTATTTATTTATTTATTTTTCTTTGAGACAGGGTCTTGCTCTGTCACCCAGGCTGGAATGCAGTGGTGTCATCTCGGCTCTCTGCAACCTCCACCTCCCGGGTTCAAGCAATTCTCCTGTCTCAGCCTCCCAAGTAGCTGGGATTACAGGTGCCTGCCACCACAGCTGGCTCATTTTTTTCTATTTTTAATAGAGATGGGATTTTGCCATGTTGGTCAGGCTAGTCTCAAACTCCTGACCTCAGGTGATCAACCCGCCTCCCAAAGTGCTGGGTTTACAGGTGTGAGCCACTGTGGCCAGCCTGTTTCTTTTCTTATACAAACAAACCTGTAATGGTAAAGTTTAATTTATGAATTAGGCACAGTGAAAGATTAACAACAACAGACTAATAATAAAATAGAACAATTACAACAATATACTGTAGTAAAAGTTATGTGAATGTAATGTGCTCTCTCTCTCTTTCATGTGTGTGTCTCACTCACTCTCTTGAAATATCTTAGTATTTTCAGCCATAGTTGACCAGTGATAACGGAAACCACATGTTGTAGGCTGTTCTTGCATTGCTGCAAAGAAATACCAGAGACTGGGTAATTTATATGAAAAAAAAGAGGTGGGCCGGGCACGGTGGCTCACGTCTGTAATCCCAGCACTTTGGGAGGCTGAGGCGGGAGGATCACTTGAGATCAGGAGTTTGGGACCAGCCTGGCCAATGTGGTGAAACCCTGTCTCTACAAAAAATACAAAAAATTAGCCAGGGGTCATGGTGGACGCTTGTAATCCCAGCTACTTGGGAGGCTGAGGCAGGAGAATTGCTTGAACCTGGGAGGTGGAGGTTGCAGTGAGCTGAGATCATACCACTGCACTCCAGCCTGGGCGACAGCAAGACTCCTGTCACACACACACACACACACACACACACACGAGGTGTAATTGGCTCATGGTTCTGCAGGCTATGGAGATAGCACGGCACCGGCATCTGCTCAGCTTCTAGGGGGGCCTCAGGAAGCTTCCAGTTATGGTGGAGGATGAAGTGGGGGTGGGCACATCACACGGGAAAAACAGGAGCAACACGGGGGTGGTGAGAGGTACCACAGCACTAAAACAGCCAGATCTGGCAAGAACTCACTCACTATTTCGAGGACAGAAGTAAGCCATGAGGAATCTGCCCCCATGACCCAAACATCTGCCACCAGGCCCACCTCCAGCATTGGGCATGACAATTTGACATGAGATTTGACAGGGACAAATATCCAAACTCTTTCACTGTGGAAAGCAAAACCACAGATAAGTGGGGGGCTACTGTACATTGTGCAGAAATGCAGCTCCTCGGAGCCGGCTGGGGGAAGGAGCAGATCTCTCAGCTGCTGAACAGTTTTGGGAGATTACCTACCATCACTTCTCTCTGTCCCAGAATCACACAAAATGGTCAGCTGTGCCAAGTGCCTTGCCCAGTTCTCTGCACCTTTCCTTCTGTCTCCTTCCACCTGTGACCACCCCCTTCACCATCCTGTCGCCACGTCTAAAGCTCCCTCCACACATTGCATGATAGCCAATAAGTCTAGACACAAGGTGTGAAGGTAAGGACAGCAACTTTATTTTGAAGAACCAGCAAGTCAAGAAGACAGAAGACTGCTGTCCTAAAAAGCCATCTTTTTTTTTAATTTATTATTATACTTTAAGTTCTGGGATACATGTGCAGAATGTGCAGGTTTGTTACATAGGTATACATGTGCCACGGTGGTTTGCTGCACCCATCAACCCATCATCTAGGTTTTAAGCCCCTCAGGCATTAGGTATTTGTCCTAATGCTCTCCCTCCCCTTGCCCCCCACCCCGCAACAGGCCCCGGTGTGTGATGTTCCCCTCCCTGTGTCTATGTGTTCTCATTGTTCAGCTCCCACTTATGAGTGAGAACATGTGGTGTTTGGTTTTCTGTTCCTGTGTTAGTTTGCTGAGAATGATGGTTTCCAGCTTCATCCATGTCCCTGCAAAGGACATGAACTCATCCTTTTTTACAGCTGCATAGTATTCCATGGTGTATATGTGCTACATATTCTTTATCCAGTCTATCACTGATGGGCATTTGGGTTGAAAGAACCATCTTCATAGAATTTTAGGCTGCTTTTATGCTAGGAGGAGAGGGAGGGTGATAGAGGGCAAGAGGTGAGCAATGACCACAGACATCTGGGCAGCTATTATGGTCCAAGGGGCCTTGTGGAACTTCCTCATCCTTGGTCAGGTCACAATTCTCTTATAAATCTTTGACATAACATTGTTCCTTCTGTGCACATCCTCCTGATCCCCTCGGGGGTTATTTTTGGGAAGGGACTATGATCATTCTTGCTTTAAAGTTAAACTGTAAACTGAATTCATGATTAGCTTGACCTATTTGTAGGAATGAGCAAATGCAGTTAGCTTGTGAGGTGAGAAGCAAGACAGAGTGAACTATGTTAGAATTTTCTCACTGTTACATTCACACATAGGTTCTTGGCCAAAGAAGCACACGACCAACACATTCTCTCTCTCTCTTTTTTTTTTTTTTTTTTTTTTTTGAGACGGAGCTTCGCTCTTGTCACCCAGGCTGGAGTGCAATGGTGCGATCTTGGGTCACTGCGACCTCTGCCTCCCGGGTTCAAGCGATTCTCCTGCCTCAGCCTCCTGACTATCTGGGATTACAGGTGCCCGTCACCAGGCCTAGCTAATTTTTTATATTTTTAGTAGAGACAGGGTTTCACTATGTTGGCCAGGCTGGTCTCGAACTCCTGACCTCAAATGTTCCACCCACCTCAGCCTCCCAAAGTGCTGGGATTACAGATATGAGCCACCACGCCCGGCCCAACACGTTCTCTTGTTAGAGGCATTTGAACCAGAGCAACTCCATCTTGAATAGGAGCTGGGTAAAATGAGGCTGAGACCTGCGGGGCTGCATTCCCAGGAGGTTAGGCATTCTTAGTCACAGAATGAGATAGGAGGTCAGCACAAGATACAGGTCACAAAGACCTTGCTGATAAAACAGGCTGCAGTAAAGAAGCCGGCCAGAACCCACCAAAACCAAGATGGCGACAAGAGTGACCTCTGGTCATCCTCGCTGCTCATTATACCCTAATTCTAATACATTCGCTTCTCAAAAATACTCCCAGCAGTGTCGTGACGGTTTACAAATGCCGTGGCAACATCCAGAAGTTACCCTATATTGGCTAAAAGGGGAGGAACCCTCAGTTATAGAAACTCCCATTTCCCAGAAAACTCTTGAATTCAGCATATAATATGGCATTCAAATTATATGCTAAATGCCCTTTGTTTAGCGTATAATCAAGAAATAACCATAAGTATACTCAGTCAAGCAGCCCACGCTTCTGTTCTGTCTATGGAGCAGCCATTGTTTTATTCCTTTACTTTCTTTTTTTTTTTTTTCCCTGAGACAAGGTCTCACTCTGTTACCCAGGGTGGAGTCCATTGGCACAATCAGAGTTCACTGTAGCCTCAACCTGTTGGGCTTAAGCAATCCTCCCACCTCAGTCTCCCAAGTAGCTGGGACCATAGGTACATGCCACCACACCCAGCTAATTTTTTTATTTTTGGTAGAGACGGAGTTTTGTCATGTTGGCAAGGCTGGTTTCAAACTCTTGAGCTCAAGCATTCCGCCCATCTCAGCCTCCCAAAGTGTTGGCATTACAGGCATGAGCCACCCTGCCCAGCCCTTTTACTTTCTTAATAAACTTGCTTTCACTCTGTGGACTTATCCTGAATTTTTTCTTGCATGAGATCCAAAAACTCTCTTGGGGTTTGAATTGGGACCCCTTTCCAGTAACACTTTGACTCCTCTCCTGTTCAGATGTCATCACTCCCTCCAGCAAACCTGGAGTGTTCAAACTCTTTTCCATCCATCCTTTCCTCTCAAGGCAAAGAGGCAACTTGGCTATTCTCCTAGACACACAGATAGGAGATGTAGGAATTCATAGGCAGACATTCAACTCAGATGTTAGATCTATTGATAAACAAGATGGCAGCTTGTCTTGCTGCTTAGATATAAAAGATGCTGTTGCTTGCTTGCAAAAAAAAAATGAAGCATGTTCCTGGAGTTCACCAATATGGCGTGGACTTTATCTCCTCAACACTATCAGTCAGTGCAAGATGGTCCAACCTCTGGGTGCCAAGACACGTGATCATTTTCCCAATGCCATTCTGTTATCCCTTGAACCTGCTTTCCCACCTGCTAAGGTTTGGATCTGTGTTCCCACCCAAATGTTATGTCAAATTGTAATTCCCAGTGTTGGAGCTGGGGCCCGTTGGGAGGTGGTTGGGTCATGGGGGTGCTTTTTCATGAATGGTCTAGCATCCTCTTCTTGGTGCTGTTCTCATGCTAGTGAGTGAGTTCTCACAAGATCAAGTTGTTTAATAGTGTGTGGCACCTCCCTTCTCACTTTCTCTCTTGCTTCTGTTCTAACCATGTAAGATGCACCTGCTTGCCCTTTGCCTTCCGCCGTAATTGTAAGTTTCCTGAGGCTTCCCCAGTCAGGCTTCCTGTCCAGCCTGCAGAACTGTGAGCCGATTAAACCTCTCTTCTTTATCAATTACCCATTCTCAGGTATTTCTTTATAGCAGTGCAAGAAGGGCCGAATACACCACCCATTGAGCAGATTGGAAGTGCAAGAAAACTAGCACATGCCCCCATCCTGGAAGCAACCTCAGCCAACACATGTTGGGAAATGACAGAAAAAGACCCCGGCCTTCCTCACTCTTCCGGTGGGATGACCCTGAGTCTCCAAGCTCTCATTGCAGTCACTGGCCTGATAATATCTTCCACTATCTGTCTTCACTCCCTCTCCCCTCCCACTGCTCCCTGGGACCCACCCCCGCCCACCCTCCCCAGACACAAAGGCTTTGCGGTAAAAATCACGGTCTCAAGGTCTGCTTTGGGGAGAAAAGAGTCACCTCCTTGAAATCTAGACTTTCTGTGCTTCCAGAAAACATGTTGAAACGTTACCTGTCAATTAAATTCCGGGAAGCCTGGGTGTGTCACACTTTGAATCATATGGACAGACACCATGAAGAGCCTGGCGTTTGGTGAACTTTGTTGAAACCCCTCCATCACTCTCCTGGTCGAATCCAATCCAATCCTCATGTCCTCATGAGTTCGTTTTCATTTCCTAAATGACATCCATGGAAAAATAATGGGGAGAGAGGAAACACAATTTTACATTTGTATCTGACAGGCTCTGAAAGGGAGCTAGAGAATGTAG
Organism: Gorilla gorilla gorilla; assembly: GCF_029281585.2. Lineage (NCBI taxonomy): Eukaryota > Metazoa > Chordata > Mammalia > Primates > Hominidae > Gorilla > Gorilla gorilla. Next base: position 11,852,034 of record NC_073247.2, on the reverse strand, counting down.
TTAGCATCCATAAATTATGGAAGAGGGTATTTCCTATCTTCTTAACACATGCAACACTTCTAAGGGGCCTGCAAAAACCCCAGCAGCCTTTCAGTGTCCCCCACATCTTAGCACACATAAATATTTACATCTGTCCTATCAAGAAACAAATATGCATGCATATCATTATTTTGGAGATATAGCGTGAGCACTTTGTTTGCAAGAAACAAATATGCATGCATATCATTTTGGAGATATAGTGTGAGCACTTATATTTGTTTGCAAGAAACAAATATGCATGTATATCATTATTTTTGGAGATACAGTGAATGCACTTCTCAGTTACATGCTCAAAATGGTATGCTAAACTGAAAGTGGTTGTCATTACCCTTAATTTCTGCAAGGAATAAACAAGTATGTCCTGGTGGCACATTGCTATGAATAAAGCAGACTATTTCAGGGCTATGGGAGTTCTATGGAAAGCGTGAGCCAAAACATGGTTTTTCCTGTGTCTTGTTTATGATGCTTATTCATAATGGGAGGGAACAGAATATTGGCTTCATTCATGTCCTTGATTTATGATGGAATCCATAGGAATCTGCCACCTTGGGTGAATGAGCAATACCTAAAGGAATGTCCTATATGATACCGAGATATGCCACCCAAAATATGACTTAGGAGACCAAGATACGCCACCCAAAATATGACTTAGGAGACCAAGATTGCGATTTTTATAAAAAGCTCATCAGCAATCATTAGGGTTAGTGGGATTTTTTTTGGTGTTTTTTTGTTTTTGTTTTTGTTTTTTTGTTTGTTTGTTTGAGACAGAGTCTCACTCTCTGTCACCCAGGCTGGAGTGCAGTGACATGATTTTGGCTTACTGCACACTACAACCTCCATCTCCCAGGCTAAACCAATTCTCGTGCCCCAGCCTCCCGAGTAGCTGGGAGTACAGGTGTGCACCACCGCACCTGGCTAATTTTTGCATTTTCCTTTTAGTAGAGATGGGGTTTCACCGTGTTGACCAGGCTGGTCTCAAACTCCAGGCCTCCAGGAATCCACCTGCCTTGGCCACCCAATGTGTTGGGATTACGGGAATGAGCCACTGCACCTGGCCAGTGTATGTTTGTAAGGTTCACCCACATTGTAGCATGTGTCAGTACTTGAAACCTTTTTCTGCCTGAATCACATTCCACTGTATGGATATGCCATATTTTGTTAAATCCGTTCATTGGCTGAGGGACGTTTGGGTCACCTTCACTTTTTGGCTATTGTGAGTAGTGCAGCTATCAACAGTACGTGTATAAATGTACAAGCTATTTGGTGGACACGTGTTCTCGTTTTTCTCTTGAGTATGTGCCCAGAAGCAGAATTGCTGGCTCATAGGGTGATGTGGTTTGGCTGTGTCCCCACCCAAATCTCATCTTGAATTCCCATGTGTTGTGGGAGGTAATTGAATCGTGGGGGCAGGTCTTTCCCATGCTGTACTCATGGTAGTGAATAAGTCTCATGAGATCTGATGATTTTATAAAAGGGAGTTTTCCTGCACAAGCTCTCTCTTTGCCTGCTACCATCCATGTAAGACGTGACTTGCTTCTCCTTGCCTTCTGCCATGATTGTGAGGCCTCCCCAGCCACATGGAACTATAAGTTCATTAAACCTCTCTTTCTTCTGTTAGTTGCCCAATTTTGGGTATGTCTTTATCAGCAGTGTGAAAACAAACTACTACATATGGTATGTCTTCGGTTAACCTTTTGAGGAAACATCAGACTCTTCCATCTCTGTATCTTTCCAATTTCAATCTAAACGGACTCAAATCTGACTCTTAGACTCCACTCCCCTGGGAAATGTGATGTCGGCTATTATTGCGGTTCCCTCTCCTCCCTAGAGTCTCCTAAGAATTTGGGTCATGCTCCATTTTCAGACAATTTGAAAATTGGTCTGTTATGGTCTCTGCTCTGAAAAGCTTCATCCTCATCCCACCTCCTGCCCCGGCTTCCAGCAGCCTCCCTTAAAATTCTGGGGATGCAGACATCTGTGCTGAGGCTGAGAAGCCAGGAGCCTGGAGACCAGCATCCCTGGGCAGGTGCAGTGGAACCAGCTGGCCATGTGCCAAAATTCCTGTGACCCTTCCCTAGTACTGTGCTGTCTTTGCTGAGAGCTGGCCGCGTGCTCAGGGGTCCCTAAGTCTTACACTGGACAACTGGATAAATGAGAAATAATTATTTAATTGTTAAGCCACAGAAATTCCAGGGCTCATGTGTTACAGCCAGTCATTTCTCATGAACTAATACAGTAGATGGCTTGGATCAACCCCCTCTGATGGGATGCTGCTTCTCTTCTCGGTTGGTGGAAAAAGAATTTCCATCAGTCTCTCTCTCCTTGTCTCTCTCTCTCTCTCTCTATTCCTTTTCCTTTCTGTCTCCATCTCCCTCTCCCTGACTCTTCTGGCCCCTCCCTACCATTGTCAGATAAAATATCAGGTTGCACGCGGTAACGCACGTCTGTAATCCTAGCACTTTGGGAGACTAAGGCAGGAGGATTTCTTGAGTTCAAGAGTTCAAGACCACCCTGGACAACATAGTGATACCTCGTCTCTACAAAACAAACAAACATATTAGCTGAGCATGGTGGCACACGCCTGTGATTTTAGCTGGTCTGGAGGCTGAGGTGGGAGGATTGCTTGCCCCCAGGATGTCAAGGCTGCAGTGAGCTGTGATGGCACCACTTCTTTCTAGCCTGGGTGACAGAACAAGACCCCCATTTCAAAAAAAAAAAAGACACAACATCATCAAAAATTGTACTTAAATATAAAAGTTTGAATACTGAAAAGTCCCCCACAGCAAGCAGGCTTTAAAACTCCAAAATCTATCTGTACACAGCACATTTTTTTTTTTTTTTTCACTCTTCTCAGATCTAAGAACGATGACAGGTGGCCATGGTGCCTCGTGTCCCCTTGCAGGGGTGCAGGGGTACGCACACCTTTTTTTTTTTTTTTTTTTTAATTTGAGATGGAATCTCGCTCTGTCGCCCAGGCTGGAGTGTAGTGGTGAGATCTCGGCTCACTGCAAACTCCGCCTCCCTGGTTCACGCCATTCTCCTGCTTCAGCCTCCCGAGTAGCTGGGACTACAGGCGCCCGACCATCACGCCAGGCTAATTTTTTGTACTTTTAATAGAGACGGGGGTTTCACCATGTTGGCCAGGCTGGTCTCGAACTCCTGACCTCGTGATCCTCCCGCCTCGGCCTCCCAAAGTGCTGGGATTACAGGCGTGAGCCACCGTACCCAGCCTCGGTGAAAACCTCAGAGGCAGGCAGCATATTCCCTGCCGAGCCGGTAGGTGGCGCAGTCAGATAAGCATTAACTAAATCACAGCTCCCTCTCCCCATCAGAATCTTTATGTAGAGGGTAACCCCAAACCTGAGAATTTGGTCAGGTCCCCACACACACAGGCATCATCATTCTTCAGCGCCATCATGAAGGGATCTTCTCCCACTGTTAAAGGAAACTATCACATAGTCTTCCGAAACAGCCAGTCAAAAACTTTGTGATGCAGGAAAGAACAAAAAAAAAGTAAAGGATGATTACAGAATAAATATTTACATTTCTGCCTGTAACACGGACTCTGAAGCACTGGAATAATGAGGACTCGCACACTGCAAATGGGCATCAAAATCGGGCTTTATACTTGAAAAATGAAGTTTTGTGTCAAAGAAAAGGGACATTTCAAACACCACATTTATGTTTGACCCACATATACATGTGATTTTAGCTGGTCTGATATTATATATATATATATATATTTGTTTGTTTGTTTTGAGACAGAGACTCACTCTGTCGCCCAGGCTGGAGTGTTGTGGCACAATCTCGGCTCACTGCAGTCCCCGCCTCCTGGGTTCAAGTGATTCTCCCGCCTCAGCCTCCCAAGTAGTTAGGACTACAGGCGCCTGCTTCTGTGCCCTGCTAATTTTTGTATTTTTAGTAGAGATGGGGTTTCACCATGTTGGCCAGGCTGGTCTTGAACTCCTGACTTCAGGTGATCCGCCTGCCTCGGCCTCCCAAAGTGCTGGGATTACAGGCGTGAGCCACTGCACCTGGCCAGTACCTTTATACCCTTCTGGAAAGAGAACATGTTCCTTCCCCTGTTGACACTGAATTATGTCAACAGTTCTCCCCCAAGTAATGCATGGGTTTAAATCACATGGGTGATTTCAACTTGCTGCCCCCACTATTTCATTTGACAAAGGACACAGTCCTGCCTACCTGAGAGGCAGTGGCTCTACGTAAAAAGTTTTAACACACAGGAAACACCATTAAAGGGTTAGTGACTAACCCATATTTCCTGTTTTTTTGGTTTGTTTGTTTGTTTTCCCCACACATCCCCACTGGCCTGAATGAGACCTCAAGGTGTCTCATTCTTACTTTATCTTACAACCACTCTGATGGTCAAGAAGCTTGACCACATGGGAATTCTTAAATCAAGGCACATGATTGTTACAAAGAATAGACGCTGAGGTGGGCGGATCACCTGAGGTCAGGAGTTCGAGACCAGCCTGGCCAATATGGTGAAACCCCGTTTCTACTAAAAATACAAAAATTAGACGGGTGTGGTGGCAAGTGCCTGTAATCCCAGCTACTCAGGAGGCTGAGGCAGGAGAATTGCTTGAACGTGGGAGGCAGAGGTTGCGGTGAGCGGAGATCATGCCACTACACTCCAGCCTGGGTGACAGAGTGAGACTCCATCTCAAAACAAAAACAACAAAAACAAACCAAAAAAACAAGTTAATTAGAATGCATGGCCAACGTTGTGTTCCCCAGCTCTGTTGGTTTTCACATTTTTTTTCACAAACGAAATAAAAATGAAAGCAAAGCTTAAAGCTAAAAAGCATACCCATTTAGACAATCTGTAAATATATACTTTGTTGAAATAACACTGTGAGAGTTTGTGCACATTTCTTTGGTCGTTTTCGTCATCTGAATCCATGGCTGACTGGCTCCCACTCTGCTATTTTAAAAATAAAATGTCCTTTCTTATATCGTTTCTGTGGTTTTGTCACCAACCCATATTTGCTGGAATAAGGTAGTAAAAAACATACACTAAAGTCTGAACTCCCCATCAGCTCTGCTAACTTATTACTAGTTTTCACACACACTGAGTTTAATGAATCTGTGTTTTGGAACAAAGCAGTTACCTTAGGAACTTGAGAGATGTTTCCGGCCGGGCGCGGTGGCTCACGCCTATAATCCCAGCACTTTGGGAGGCCGAGGAGGGTGGATCACAAGGTCAGGAGACCAAGACCATCTTGGCCAACGTGGTGAAAGCTCGTCTCTACTAAAAATACGAAAATTAGCTGAGTGTGGTGGCACACACTTGTAATCCCAGCTACTTGGGAGGCTGAGGCAGGGGAATTGCTTGAACCCAGGAGGCGGAGGTTGCAGTGAGCCTAGATTGTGCCACTGCACTCCAGCCTGGCGACAGAGTGAGACTCTGGCTCAGGAAAAAAAAAAAAACCTAGAGAGATGTTTCCTTGTAAAACCACCCCATTCTAAAAAGCAGGTGGGTTACATCTGCTTCCCTGTAAAGAGAACTCTTTCTAGTGTTAGCTGCTCTGTTCATAGATAAAAAATGCTGGACACCTAAAATGTTAGTTCAAATTTATTAATAGCATCTACATAAAATCTTAGCTATTTCACACAACACTACCCAGTATCATATTTGAAATAATTTGAGCAAATAGTAAAAAGACATATCCCAAAGACAACAACACTGGCAGACCAAAGAAAAGCAGAAACCATGAACTAAGAAGGTAAAATGCTTTTGAACCTCTAAGCAACTCCTGCTATTACGGAAACATCCGTTTTCGTCCATTGGGTTTTATCGGTTTTTATCATTGGCTTTGTGTTTTGCCTAAATTAGCAAATATAGCAAGTCTGTTTATGCCTCAGTTAACCTGTAGACTTAACCTCACTAAAAATAATGACACATTAGGAAAAACTATCAGAAAAAACAATAACCACACCTCCGCCCCAACACAAAGGCACACCTAAAGAGGGACTGGACACAAATCCATACCACAGACTTGATTTGGTTTACAAACTTGATTTTGTAACCCAAATCCTTTTTGTTTTTGAGACACAGTCTCACTCTGTCGCCCTGGCTGGAGTACCCTGGTGTAATCTCAGCTCACTGCAACCTCCGCCTTCCGGGTTCAAGCAATTCTCCTGCCTCAGCCTCCCAAGTGGCTGGGACTACAGGTGCATTCCACCACGGCCGGCTAACTTTTGTATTTTTAGTAGAGATGAGGTTTCACCATGTTGGTCAGGCTGGTCTTGAACTCCTGACCACAGGTGATCCACCCACCTTGGCCTCCCAAAGTGCTGGGATTACAGGCATGAGCCACCAAGCCCGGCTGCAACCCAGATCTTGATTTTTGACCTTGATTTGACCCACAGATTTGGGAATGAGAAGTGATTACAGAGTTGGAGCCTTGGAGGGAGAGAGGGTTTCTCATGTGAGCAGGGCATGGAGAAACAGTAGTCAAAATCCTGATTTTGACCAAGATTTTTTCCAAATCTTGATTTTTGACCTTGATTTGTAAACCAAATCAGTTTTGTTTTGTTTCCTGCTTTTTTGTTTTTTGTTGTTTGAGACGGAGTCTCGCTCTGTCGCTCAGGCTGGAGTGCAGTGACGTAATCTCGGCTCACTGCAACCTCTACCTCCTGGGTTCAAGCGATTCTCCTGCTTCAGCCTTCCAAGTAGCTGGGACAACAGGTGCCCGCCACCATGCCCAGCTAATTTTTGTATTTTAGGAGAGACAGAGTTTCACCATGTTGGCCAGGCTGGTCTCGAACTGCTGACCTCAAGCAATCCACCTGCCTCAGCCTCCCAAAGTGCTAGGATTATAGGCGTGAGACACCATGCCCGGCCAAATCAGTTTCATATAGCAAATTGCGAAAGCTGGTCACTGGATCACCTGAGTTTGAATTATTTTGAATACTGATGACCCAACGTGCAGATCCAGGAGACAGAGCCAGGACCCAAGATTTTCAATCCTCCAAAGGAGCCCAGGATTGTCAAGAATTTGGGCAAATTTCCTCTGGTTAAAAAACGAAACGCATGTTTCAGCATTCAAAGTGAAGCAGAGGAAAAGCACTTATTATTCAATTACTTTAGGCAATTGAGTCAAGCCAGAGATAGACACGATCCAAAAACTCTTGGGAAAGATGTTCCATCTTCTATATGGAATGCTGGACCTATCCCAAAGTTCTCCAGGGATACCCTGAAGAGTTGTAGCACATTCAAGAAAGTACACACATTTCTTCAATAAACAGACCCAGAGATAGCCGTCCACCCGGAGCAGATTCTGGTCAGCCCATGAGCAGCTCTTACTCACACAGATACTGAGCCAATCAGAAGTGATAAAATCCTTCCAATACTTCTAATCACCCAGGAATGAATTGGTCAATGGGGAAATTTTCCTGTCCTCATCTGCCTGCCCCAGGGCTCATGGTTCATCTTGTCCATGAGTTTCTACATGCAACTATGAGCTAAAATAAAAACAAACCGGCCCAGGCATGGTGGCTTACACCTGTGAGCACTTTGGGATGCTGAGGCAGGCAGATGACTTGAGGTCAAGAGTTCAAGACCAGGCTGGCCAGCATGGAGAAACTTCATCTCTACTGAAAATACAAAAATTAGTTGGGTGTGGTGGCGCACGCCTGTAGTCCCAGCTACTTGGGAGGCTGAGGCAGGAGAATTGCTTGAACCCAGGAGGTGGAGGTTGCAGTGAGTTGAGATCGTACCACTGCACTCCAGCCTGGGCGACAGAGTGAGACTCTGTCTCAAAAACAAAAACAAAAACAAGCAAACAAAAAACCCATATACACAGATGAAAAAGGAGAAGTCCTAATCACTCATAGTAAATCAATAGATTACCGTCCGCGTTAGAAGCTCTGTATCTCAGGACTAAACAACCACAAGCCATATATGGAGAGAGCATTTAGTAGTTCACACATTGTGATTTAGGAAGCAACCACTTCTCTGATTCTAAAATAATTCACTCTAGGGAGAGTGGCTGCCCTGAAACATTGCCTTCCCACCATATTTAGTTCAAGAAGTCACTCAGGGATGAGGAAAATGAAGGATATGTACATGACTGAAGGATTAAGTGGCAGGAACAGCATTTTATTTTTATTTTTATTTTTGAGACAGAGTCTCGCTCTGTTGCCCAGGCTGGAGTGCAGTGGCGCAATCTTGGCTCACTGCAACCTCTACCTCTTGGGTTCACCATGTTGGTCAGGCTGGTCTCGAACTCCTGACCTCAAATGATTCACCTGCCTCGGCCTCCCAAAGTGCTGGGATTACCGGCATGAGCCACTGCACTCAGCCACTAGCTTCTAATAATGATAATTCTACTCTCTACTTCTATGAGCTTAACTTTTTTGTAGCTCCCACTTACGAGTGAAAACATGGGGTATTTATCTTTCCATGCCTGACTTTCTTCACTGAAGATACTGTCTTCCAAGTTCATCTGCGTTGTCGCAAATGGCAGATTTCATTTTTTATGGCTGAATAGTATTCCATGATGGATAGATACCACATTTTCTTTATCTAGTCATGTGTTAATGAACATCTTAGCTATTATGAAGAGTGTTGCAATAAACTTGGGGGTGCAGATATCTCTTGCATAGACAGACTTTCTTTTAAAAATGTATACAGTAGTAAGATTACGGAATCATATGGCAGTTCTAGTTTGAGTTTTTTGAGAAAGTGCCATACAGTTTTCCATCCTGGGTGTATTCATTTACATTCCCACCAACAGTACATGAGTTTCCGTTTGTCCCAATCCTCACCAGCGTTTTTCACTTTTTGTCTCTTTGATAATAATGAATCTAACTAGGGTGAGTTGGCCATGAATCTATCTTTTCTGGGGGAGATTTGTATTCAGATCCTGTGATTTTTTTTTTGCGACAGAGTCTCACTCTGTCGCCCAGGCCTGGCACCATCTCGGCTCACTGCAACCTCCGCCTCCCGGGTTCAAGTGATTCTCCTGCCTCAGCCTCTCAAGTAGCTGTGATTACAGGCACCCACCACCACACCCAGCTAAGGGTTTTGCCATGTTGGCCAGGCTGGTCTGGAACTCCTGACCTCAGGTAAGCCACCTGCCTCAGCCTCCCAAAGTGCTGGGATTGCAGGTGTGAGCCACCGCACACTGCCCTTTTGGTAACTTTTAAATTGGATTATTGTTTTTTACTCTTGAGTTGTTTGAGATCTTTGTAATTTTCGAGATTCATCCCCTGTCAGATGAGTAATTATTATCCCCAAATATTTGTAAATATTTTCTCCTATTCTACAGCTTGTCTCTCCACTTGGTTGATTGTTTCCTTTGCTGAGCAGAAGCTTTTCTGGTTTAATATAGACCCATTTATCTATTTTTGGCTGTGGTACCTGTGCTTTCAAGTTGTTGCCCACAAAATCGTGGCCTAGACCAAGGTCCTGAAGCATTTCCTCTTCTTTTAGCTTTAGTCATCTCATCGTTTGGGGTCTTATATTTCAGTCTTTAATTCATGTGGAGTTTGTTTTTGTATATGGTGAGGGATGGGGGCTAGTTGTATTCTTCTGAGTACAGTATCCATTTTTTCTAGCACCATTTATTCAATAGAGGGTTCTTTCCCCTGTGTACTTCCCTGCTGCTTTTGTCAAAAGTCAGTTGGGTGTAAATCCATGTTTTTTTTTTCCTGGGATGTCTATTCTGTTCTGTGTCTTCCTACATTAAAAATCACATTATAGGCCGGGCACAGAGGCTCATGCCTGTAATCCCAGCACTTTGGGAAGCCAAGGTGAGTGGATCACCTGAGGCCAGGAGTTCGAGACCAGCCTGATCAACATGGTGAAAACCCATCTCTATTAAAAAATACAAAAAATTAGCCAGACATGGTGGCGGGCGCCTGTAATCCCAGCTACTCAGGAGGCTGAGGCAGGAGAATCACTTGAACCCAGGAGGCAGAGGTTTCAGTGAGCTGAGATCGCACCACTGCACCCCAGACTGGGTGACAGAGCGAGACTCTGTCTCAAAAAAAAAAAAAATCAAATTCTATTTGTGAGAAAGGAATCGTGGTGTATTGGCTCTGACACCTGCCTTATACCTTTCCATCTGGATGTTCTTTTTGCTCTTGGCTTCACTGTGGGTGTCTGATAAATTGTACAGACAAAATTAAGTTTACAAACTGTCTGAAACTTTGGTGTTTCTTCCCCTGAGGAATTCCCCTGAGGAATACCAACTCTTCCTGTGCAGAGAAGTGGAAGTATAGAAATTCAATTATCCGTCTTCTCTCAGCCGATGAACAGCTAGAGGCTGGAAATGCAGGTTCAATTGAAAGTTAGAAGCTGCTGCCCTGGAAATGTACACACTATCGCTGAGCGAGGACCTTTTCATGTAGCACATTGACAGTTCACTGTGTGGGCACGTGCACACACACCCACCCCACACACACGGGGGTACGCGCGCGCACACACACACACAATTGATTTCCTCTCTAAAGTGGCAAGAAGAAGCTGCCTGGCTGCAAGCCTTGCTGGCATGGGTCATGCCATCTACAAAACTGTTCCCTTGCTCCCCACTTTTGCTCGAAAACCTTTCACAGACTGCAGATTCAAGGGAAAGCCACGCCAGCCACCCGGCTATCTGCTGGGAGACCCTGAGGGGGCTCTTCTCTTTGCCCTCAGCAGGAAGAGGGTCTCCTCCCTCCCACCTGTGTCATCCTGGGGGAAGAGCTGTCTCTGGAATGGAAACACTGGGTAGAAGGGTGCAGAGGAGAGATTGCATCGCCACTTTAGTGCTTGACGAATTCCTTTTTCCCCGACCCGCACAGCCCTCTGATATCATGGTCCATTTTCCTGGCATCCTTCCTCAGCTGCAAATCCATCCTAGACCATAGCAGGGGAGGCTATTTTTACCTGGGTCAGGTCCTATCTTCTCCTTTGTTCCTGTTTCTGAAGGTCAGGAATGCCTTACCCTCGGGAGCCAGGCTCTCAGACAAAGGCTCTCCAACCCTGAAGCTCTTTCTGTCTCCCAGAACCGTGGGGCATCGGTGCTGGGGTCACTGCATGCAGGTATAAAATTTTCCCTCAGTAGTGCGTCACTGCAGGCAAGCGAAGACTTCTACCAGGCATCGTGGAACAGCTCCTGCTCACCGGTGTTAGGGGCCACAGGGAGCGGAGACAAAAATCAGGGCATGAAAGGCCTGAATTGTGTATTTGCTGGGAAACTGGGTGGTCCCTGTTCTTACCATGTCATGGATTCCTGGTGCAAGCCCTATGCCCCTGTCCAACACCCCCAGCTCCCTCCCTCCCTTAAAGAGAGTATTCAGGATGCCCAGCTAGGGAGGAACTACCTCCTTTCCCAAGAATCTGGGCTCCTTCGGCCTTCTGTGCTGTGCCCTGACCGGTTCGTGTCTCCACCAGACATCAGCCCTAAACACAGCTCACACTTCAGGAAAAATGTGTGTGCACCCACGTGCCACCATGCCTGTCTCTCCATTCCCCAGGGCTAAGCCCCAAAGAGTAAGAGACAAACGTGGGGTGGAGGTCTTTCTGTGATGCAAGCGCAGAAACCTGGATTCTTACACTAAGGCGTCTGTGTGCATCGCCCTTTTATCACGGGACTGTGAGTCTCACACCGAGACGTCTGCCTCACCCCTTCATCACAGAACCCAGTCTCCCCCTTCCCCTCATATAAGCTGTGACTCTGGGCAAGGGTGTGCACTTTTTTCCTGCCTGGGCCCATCCTGCTTGGTATCAGCAATGAGTTAGTTGCAACTTGAAACCCCCTTCCCTGTACAAGAGACAGAGAGAGAGAGAAAGAGGGAAGGGGTAGCTTCTCTCCATGAGCACCTTCATTCTTTGATGAGAATATCGCAGCTCACCCATACCGGGGTGCAGGGTGAGAGTGAGGGAAAGAGGAAAGGAAGGGGACTCCCAAAGAAGGGGTGAGATGCAAGACCTGGACGACAGACACATCCACCGCTGCGCTGGAGAGAGGGGGCCGGGAAAAGCAGAGAGGTGGGAGAGGTGATGGAAAGGCGCGCAGTCGGGGACGCCTGCTCTCCCCCCACCCTCCCCATCTGCAAAGCGAGGCCCCCCGCCCAGTGCCGCAGCCCCTCCCCGCGCGCTCGCCCCCGCGCCTCCCTCCCGCGCCCCCGCGCCCCCCGCCGCCAGTGGACGGCTGCGCGCTGCTGCCCGCGGGGTTGGCGTTTCCACCTGTCACCGCGCCGCCTCCGCCCCAAGTTTTCGGGGGACTTGCCCGGCGCGCCGCCTTCCTCCAGCTCTCCCCCATGGCCGCCGCCCCCTCCTCCCGGCCGCCCCCCGGGCCCCCCGGGCCCCCAGCCCAGCCCAGCGGCCGCCGGGCCCGGTGAGCGCCAGCAGCTGGGGGGACCCGGGCGGTGGGAGCCCCGCGCGCAGCCGCCTGCACCCGAGCGCGCCGGCCTCCGAGCAGCCACCACTGCCACCACCGCCGCCGCCGAGCAGCCACCCAGGCAGCGTCCGTCCCGGGCACGGAGCATTGCGGATGCGGCGCGGGGCCGGCGCGGGGCTCCGGGCGCGCTCGGGGGTCGTGAGCGCCGCGCCCCGCGCCCCCGCGCGCCCCCCGCCCTCCCGCGCGCCCCGCTGGGGCCATGCAGTCTCTCATCTCGCCGGTGACCAAGGCGATCCTGGTGGCCCTCTTCATCTTCGCCATCCTCCTCATCCTCTACGTGATCCTCTGGTACATCTGCCGCGATGTGGACTGTGACCACGGCATCTGAGCGCCGCGGACCCCCGGGGTCGCCACGCGGGGGGCGCCCCCAGCGCCAGGGCCATGGAGACTGAGCCGTCCCGCGGTGCCCCCCAGCTCGGCGCCCGCGCCCCCTACTCCGGGCCCCACCGCCCGCCCTGCACCTCCACCGCCTCCTGGCCTTGACCTTCAGGGACGCACCGGGGAGAGCGGGTGAGTGCGCTCGTGCGGGCGCTTTGGGGGGCCACGGTTGGGGAGCCCCAACTTCGGGGAGGACGGGGAATCCGGACGCGGGACTGAACCCGGGCTCACGGAGCCCGGGGCTCCCCCGTGGGGCACGGTAAGCGGCAGATGCGCGTGCAGAGAGGTGGGCGCAGGCCCCCCGCTGTACCCCCTCCAGGTCCGTCCCACCCACCCCCTGGGCGCCTTGGGTCCAAGGAGCATAGGCGCTCCCGCCTGTGGCCGCCACCGGTGCAGCAGAACGCGGGCTCTCGGGTGGGTCCAATGCGCTATGGCACACCAGGCGCTATCGGGTCCCTAGCCCTCTGCTCCGGCGGTGGGGACCCCGCACTCAAGTCCCCTATCACCTCCATGGACAAACACGGTGAGCGCGAGGCTAGGAACAGAGTGAGCGTTATCCACGGCCAAGGGACACCTCTAGGGAGCGATGGGAAACAAAATTTCAACCAGGTCGGAAGGCGGTTTGCCTTTCTCACACTGCCAAGCGCGCCCAGGGAAGCCGAAGCTTTGGGGGTGGGGGGAGTATGTGTCCTCCAAAGTCCTCTGGCCCCTGCTCCAGAGGGGAGAGGGACAGATGTGACAAGGATGAGGCTTTGCCCTACACCAAGTGTGCCGGGCAAGTTTGGGAAGGTGAAGCAATCTGTGACTTAAATAAATATCTTCTTAGCCAGAAAAATGCCTGCCTTTGAATATTTCTCTGGGGAAAAAAAAACTGTGAGGAAAAACACCCAGTTTAAATAGACTGCCAATTTATGCGTGGGCATGGCTTCGTTTGGTAATCAGGGCAGACAGAAGATGTTTGGGGGCTCACTTCGGATCAGACGGAGCTCGGCTTGGTGTTATTTATGTTCATTCCTCTCTGATTAACAGTTTCCAGCCACTTAAGGGTTAAGGAAACTAAAAATCCTAGGACTTTTTTTTTTTTTTTTTTTGGTCCCAGGATAATCTATAGATTGCTTGTCCCGGGAATCTTTGGAAATCCAGTGGGACTGCAAATGTCTGATTTGGGATGGTTAGGGTGTGAGTGTGAGTGTGACTGTGTGTGTGTTTTCCGTAGTTAATACTGTAGTTGACACAGTGAGTGGTACTGCAGCACCTAACTCATGTCCACAGATGCCAGTGTCTGCAAAGGGTTGGGGAGGGAGCGGGGGGGCGTTAGGGGGAAGAGGCACCACTTTCAGGATAACAGATATGATTTGAGAAAATGAAAACATTTGCAAAGTCCCCCCACATTCTCCATTAAAATACATTCTCCTGGGACTCTGTGGCTGGGTGCGTGTATTACATCTCCCAAGATGCCAAGTTTGTCTCTGGAATTTGTTGCTTCTCCTCAGCCTGGCCCCCCAACTCCCAGGTCACATACCCAAATGTACGTCTTTTACAGCTCAGTCCGAAAAGACTCTCTGACACCAGAACGGACCAATATTTTTGAAGTACTGCGTGTGCTCCAGGTATTAAATTAACTGAAAAGAAACAGGGTAGAAGCTTGATTATGAAAATCCAAAATAGGACGCTTTGCAAATTATTCCCGGCACAGAGGAAAAGGCTACTGGAGCTTCACGCAAGCACATCCCACCCAGGGGATCCAAAATTATGCCAAGCGCAAACCCAACGGGCTAGTCGAATAGAAAAAGGAAGATTTAATCCGAGAAGCCTGTTTCTCAGGTGAGGGTTTGGGAAGAAACAGGGTTGTAGAGTCAGTCACTAGCGGGACTTGTCTGGGAACGATATGAAAATACAGTTGCAGCTGAAACTAGATGTGAGCCACTAACGAAGCTCACCCTAAACATGATAGCTGAAGTCCTGTTCACATCTGATGATTCCTTAGAGCTTGTACATTCTCAGCCTCTCTCGGATTATTTTTCTTATATAAAATTTCCATATTCCAATCGAGCACTGTTTATTCAATTTCCCAGAGAATGCCTTCTCATAAATTAGAAACGAGCCGTCTACATATTGATTCTATGAATGATTGCATTAAAATTCCTACTTAATAGTCACTACCGTGTCTGCTGAAAGGCTCATCACCAAATTGAGAACAAAACGCAGGGATTCAGAATTCAAATGGTAGGGCGCTCACGAAGTCACAAAGTGAACAGCTAATTAACGCTCTTGGAAAAGAACGCTCATCCCCGTCACAGATAGTCTCCTTCCCCCAGATAGACAAGGCTAGAACCAGAAAGAAACCTTTAGACAAAAGGAAATCACAGTAACTCATGTCTGCGTAGCCTCCTGTGTGATCTACAAAAGACCTTCCCGTGCGGCGTTCCTCCAGATCTGCGCCATTGTCCTGGGAAGATGCCAGGTTGGTGCTAACATCCCTGTTTCAGGTCCACAAACCAAGGCAGGTAGAAGTGCTTCTTGCCCAAGGTCACGCAGTGAGTCAGTGCAGAGTTGTCACTGGAAGTGACACAGACTCCCACTTGGAGCTTTTGGCTAGAGATTGGGGGGCATTTCTTTCTACAAGTGTGACTCTTCTCTGTGGTCCTGTTTTATGTCCATCAGTGCACACTGACATCCATCAGTTCTCCAAGGGAGTGCTTAGATCATGGTGACCATTTGGGTATTTCTTTTCTTTCTTTTTTCCTTTTCTTTTCTTTTTTTTTTTTCTGAGATGGAGTCTTGCTCCGTCGCCCAGGCTGGAGTGCAGTGGCGCAGTCTCGGCTCGCTACAACCTCTGCCTCCCAGGTTCAAGCGATTCTCCTGCCTCAGCCTCCTGAGTAGCTGGGATTACCGGCATGTGCCACCATGCCTGGCTAATTTTTGTATTTTTAGTAGAGATGGGGTTTCACCCATGTTGGCCAGGCTGGTCTCAAACTCCTAACCTCGTGATCCTCCAACCTCAGCCTCCCAAAGTGCTGGGATGACAGGTGTGGGCCACTGCTCCTGGCCCATTTGGGTATTTCACACCTAAAGAAGATATGACTATTAAAACAGCAGCATGATCCCTCAGGATGCTTTCCTGGAACCTAGAAAGATAAGCCCTGACTGGAAAAAAGGACAATCTCAGTGAAGCTGGGAAGAGCATGATGAGACAGAAACCTCTGCGCTATTATCTTAATTTTCTATGGACAACCCACACATGCAAGGGTGGTTATGATTACTGTCAAAAGACCTACAGTTTCCTATAAATAACAATTACACCTAATAATTGCTGAGTGTTTTACTAAACACCAGATCTGGAGTGAAAATAATATTATATACATTGTATTTTACCCTCCTGACAGCAACATGAATATAATTAGTATCCCAATTACACACAATAGAAAAATAAGGCTGGAAAAAAACAGGTTATGTAACTTCCCCAAGAATAAAAGAAAAAACTCAATGATCAGTAACCAAGCTTTTACCAACGGACCTGTGGCACACGTGTGTTTATGGGGTGTGTGTGTGTGTGTGTGTGTGTAAAATCTCACATCCATTGCAGTGATATTACACAAAAGTTTTAAATTATATTTCTACTTGCAAGTCTCCTTTAGGGTTTAAAATCAATCATTCTCTTTAAAGTTTTTTAAAAATTGATTACAGAATAACTGCTAATTATCTGTTTCTAGACACTGCTCACACAGGTTTCCATTTTTAAAACTTTTTATGTATTTTTTTTTTTTTTTAAGACAGAGTCTGGCTCTGTCACCCAGGCTGGAGTGCAATGGTGCGATCTTGGCTCTCTGCAACCTCCACCTTCTGGGCTCAAGCAATTCTCATGCCTCAGCCTCCCGAGTAGCTTGGACTACAGGCCTGAGCCACCATACCCAGCTAATTTTTGGACTTTTTAGTAGAGACGGCATTTCATCATGTTGGCCAGGCTGGTTTCGAACTCCTGACCTCAAGTGATCCACCCACCTCAGCCTCCCAAAGTGCTGGGATTACAGGTGTAAGCCACCGCGTCCAGCCAATATATTTTATGTGTTCCAAACTGTAAAGATTTTTATGAGTCTTAAAAAAAAAAAATGAACCTTAAAGCGAAGCTGCTGAAAAAATGGCCCTAAATGCATTTTTCCTGGGATCCCATATAGTGTGAAGACCCTCCTAAAATCTCCCTTATATGGTTTTGGCAGCTTCCAAACTTAAGGGGAAGGTCCCCCAAGGGGTAGAGAGGGCCTCCTGGAAACCTCAGCTTCTGTGCAAGAAGAGTTGAGGGAAGAGGGTAAATTCAATCTGTAATGAAGCTTGAGATGTAGCAAGACAAAACATCTAGACACCATAATGAGGGACATTTGGTGGCAGTGATGAGAGGGGGATGTGGTCAACTAGATGAGAGAGAATTTTCTCAAGCTGATCATTAAGGACAGGGTGGGCACAGTGGCTCACGACTGTAATCCCAGCACTTTGGGAGGCCAAGGTGGAAGGATCGATTGAGCCCAGGAGTTTGATACCAGCCTGGGCAACATAGTGAGACTCTATCTCTATAAGAAAAAAAAAAGCAGGGAGAGGGAGCGGACGCAGTGGCTCACGCCTATAATCCCAGCACTTTGGGAGGCCAAGGCGGGCAGATCACCTGAGGTTAGGAGTTCCAGACCAGCCTGGCCAACGTGGTGAAACCCCGTCTCTACTGAAATACAAAAATCAGCCAGACATGGTGGCACACATCTGTAATCCCAGCTACTCAGGAAGCTGAGGCAGAAAAATCGCTTGAACCCTGGAGGTGGGGGTTGCAGTGAGCCGAGATCGCGCCACTGCACCCAGCCTGGGCGACGGAGTGAGACGCCATCTCAAAAAAAAAAAAGAAAAGAAAAGAAAAAAAAGAACAGGCTGCCTCAGAAGTGGTCAGAGGTGTTTGTTTGCCTTGTTGTGTGTACTTCCCCAAGGGAAGTGTAGCGGGGAGGAGAGACGAATACGCAAGTGTTTGGGTCATAGGACTTCACACTGGATAAGAATATTTACATACCTTCCAAATTTATATCACTGAAAAAAAAAAGATTCTTTAGCAGAAGTAAACATTTTGGAATTCAAGATAAGTGACATGGGGGAAAAAGAATTGGGTTGAAAATCTCACTCAAGGCTGGGCGTGGTGGCACATGCCTGTAATCCCAGCACTTTGGGAGGCCGATGCGGGTGGATCACCTGAGGTCAGGAGTTTGAGACCAGCCTGGCCACCATGGCGAAACCCCGTCTCTACTAAAAATACAAAATTTGCTGGACATGGTGACACATGCCTGTAGTCCCAGCTACTTGGGAAGCTGAGGCAGGAGAATTACTTGAACCTGGGAGGCAGAGGTTGCAGTGAGCCGAGATCGCGCCATTGCACTCCAGCCTGGGTGACAGAGTAAGACTCTGTCTCAAAAAAAAAAAAAAGAAAAAAAAACAAGGTTCTTTAGCAGAAGTAAACATTTTGGAATTCAAGATAAGTGACCTGTGGGAAAAAGAATTGAGTTGAAAATCTCACTGTTGTTTTCAAAGCTGTTCTCAGTTAATGTTGTTTTCAAAGCCTGAGGTTGTGGCTTAGGTTATTGAGAGGCTTCTTAACCATACTTCTCCTCCTTCACCCTAAAATTAAGATCCTTTTATATCTCCTCTTCTCAGGCTGTGTTCCACAGATGTTCATATTGGAACTTGCCTGCATTGCAGATGTCTGTAAAAAAAAAGCGGGGGGAGCGGAGAGGCAGGCTGAAAGATAGTAGAGAATTCCAAGGTGCCGACAGAGAAGGAAAGACCAGCCTGGGTCTTGCATATTAGCTCTGTGATACTCCAAGCTCCACAGTGTCAAGCTAAATCCCACTTAGAAAGTGAAGTGGGAAATAGATGTGGATTTGGAGCTAGGAGGGGCAGTGCCGCGGCCTGACTCAGAGAGCTGGGTCCTTTCAGGATGTAAGAGACACGAAACGGAGGACTCCTAAGAGGAAGAGGAGGCTGCGTTCACTTTCACGCACTTCCCAAGGCAGCATGTCAGGCCGGGAAGCTGTACAGTGGGAAGAAGGATCTGTAACAGCGCCTCAAAGCAGGAAAACAACACCGTACCATAAGCCAAACCCCTGCTGTGCTTTCTGAGTAATGCCATTTCTAAAAAGATCATGTTTCCGTGAGTTATTTTTTCCCCTCCGCCGATTTGGTCTAGCAACATGTAAAGTGTAAATTCAAGGGAAACATGAGTGAAATAGAAAGGGTGACTTTGGAGGTACCTACAGTAGATGCAGTGCTGTGATGAGGCGTGCTGACCTACAGGGGGATATTCCCCCATCAGAGAAAGGTCCCAGGGCCCTGCTGCTGTCTCACAAACCTGAGCGCTTCCTTTCCGAAACTATCCCCAGGGGCAGGATCTTTCAAGAAATGTCGTCCTTGGTCCTTGTCTTGCATCCTTAGCTGGGGAGCCTTCCAGGCAGAGGTTAGGATTTTTGGAAATACCTAAGCCTCCTTCAGCGCCAAGTCTGGGGGATAACTTTAGAAGCCAATTTAATCAATATGGCTTTTAGCTCAAAATAGCGCCAGTGTAAGGTAAGGTCTAGACAGGCGCTTGGAGGCAATTCTGAAACAGTTCCAAAGATAGTTTGAAACAAACTGGGCCCTTTGAATGAGTAGCCGGCCTTCTGGAGGAAAGGGATCAAACTCACTCGTGTGCAAAACCTCAGGTGCAATTTGTGTTGTCAACTCTCCTCGGTCACCTCCTAACTAGGATTTTTCGGGTGTGGGAGCAAGATGTATGCATTTATTGAACACCTCCTGTGGGTTTATGACAATTTTATGCTTTTATTACGAAACCTTGGGATAGGCTGTTATGTTTTCCTCTGGGGAAGGTGAAGACTGTCTGTAATTATGTGCTCAAAAAGCTGTCCATGCCCGGGCGCGGTGTCTCACGCCTGCAATCCCAGCACTTCGGGAGGCCCAGGCTGGAGGATCACTTGAGGTCAGGAGTTCAAGACCAGCCTGGCCAACATGGCGAAACCCCGTCTCTACCAAGAATACAAAAATTAGCCAGGTGTGGTAGTGCACACCTGTAATCCAAGCTACTTGAGAGGCTGAGGCGGGAGAATCGCTTGAACCCGGGAGGCAGAGGTTGCAATGAGCCAAGACTGTGCCACCGCACTCCAGCCTGGGCGACAGAGTGGGACCCTGTCTCAAAATAAATAAATAGTAAATAAATAACTGTCCACTAGGGATCTCAAGGCCAGGTTGCCAGTGGTAGGTGGTGGCTATTTTTCATGTCATTGTACTATCTCTTACCATCTGACCAGACTCATCCTTCCATTCCATCCGCCTACCCCCTGTCTCTGAGTCATCAGATGAGTAAGCATACCTATGGGTTGGTACTGTTGGCGTGAATGCAGTGATTCAGGTCGTCACTGGGCCCACCACACAGAAGGCTCCCGAAAAGATCCTTGGGGAAAATGGACAGACATCATTAGTGAAAGAAAAAGCAAAGTATCCCCAAAGCCTACCCATTAATGGTGGTCTGAACACAAGGCATTGCTGCATTACTCTTCATGGCTCCCTAATTCCCATGTGTGTGAAGTGTGACTGTAATTACGATGAAAGCTAAATGAATTAAATATGATTTTCTTTTTTTTTTTTTTTTTGGAGACGGAGTCTCGCTCTGTTGCCCAGGCTGGATGTGGCGTGATCTCGGCTCACTGTAACCTCCACCTCCCGGGTTCAAGCGATGCTCCTGCCTCAGCCTCCTGAGTAGCTGGGACTATAGGCACCCACCACCACACCCAGCTAATTTTTTTATTTTTAGTAGAGATGGGGTTTCACTATTTTGGCCAGGCTGGTCTCGAAATCCTGACCTCAGGTGATCCACCTGCCTTGGCCTCCCAAAGTGCTGGGATTACAGGCATGAGCCACTGCTCCCAGCCAATTTTCTTTAGTATCTCATCTTTTAGCATGACACCAATGGACAAGTCTAATGGGAATTACAATAACATGGAAATTGGATCTTTCCTACCGTCAGCAAAAATGTCAAGACCACAAAAGACAAAACAAACAAACAAAAAAACTATCTAAATGAATAAAATAGTAGAGGCAAACAGAAATATGAGAACAAAGGCATCTAAAAAAGATGCTTAAGAAAAAAACTTTGGGGAGGCCGAGGCAGCCGGGATCACTTGAGTTTCAGGAGTTCGAGGCCAGCCTGGCCAACATGGTGAAACCCTGTCTCTACTAAAAAAAAAAAAAAAAAAAAAAAATTAGCTGGATGTGGTGGCAGGAAACTGTAATCCCAGCTACTCAGGAGACTGAGGCAGGAGAATCACTTGAACCCAGGAGGTGGAGGTTGCAGTGAGCTGAGATCTGGTTCAAGTGATTCTCCTGCCTCAGCCTCTTGAGTAGCTGGGACTACAGGTGATTCTCTCACCTCAGCCTCCTGAGGACCTGGGACTACAGGCATGTAGCACCATACCAGACTAATTTTTGTATTTTTTTGTAGACATGGGGTTTTGCCATGTTGCCCAGCTGTTCTCAAACTCCTGGGCTCAACTGATCCTCCTGCTTCAGCCTCCCAAAGTGCTGAGATTACACGTGTGAGCCACCCTAACCACTGCAAACATCATTTCTTTTTCTTTTTTAATTTTTAACTTTTTTTTGGTTTTTGTTTTTGAGACGGGGTCTCACTCTGTTGCCCAGGCTGGAGTGCAATGGCACAATCTCGGCTCACTGCAACCTCTGCCTCCCGGGTTCAAGTGATTCTCCTGCCTCAGCCTCCCGAGTAGCCAGGATTACAGGCATGTGCCACTGCACCTGGCTTAATTTTGTATTTTTAATAGAGACGGGGTTTTGCCATGTTGGCCAGGCTGGTCTTGAACTCCTGACCTTAGGTGATCATCTCGCCTAGGCCTTCCAAAGTGCTGGGATTACAGGCCTGAGCCATCCTGCCCAGTGCAAACATCATTTCAATATCCCCTTGCATCTTGCAAGGGTTCTCCATCTGGGGACAGATGGTGGGGCAGTAAACCTTCAGAAGTGCGGAGAGACAACGGGTGCTTTCCTCAGGGGCAGGGGAGATGAATTCAACCAAGAACACGACTCTTGAGGAGGAAGACAACTGCAATGCTGGAAGCACCAACCACAAGTGGCTATTGAGTATGGTTTCATTCAAGGCTTGAATATTTATTTGTATTGAGCTATATTGATTTAAACATAAACAGCCACATGTGGCTGGAGGCTATTCTACTGGATAGCACAACTAGAATTGTAATACATGTGCTGTTTGATTCATCATTGTATTAGTTTGCTAAGGCTGCCATAACAAAGGACCGCAAACTTGGAAGCTTAAACAAGGGACATTGATTCTCCCGGAGGCCTGGAGGCTGGAAGTCTGAGATCAGGGTATGGGCAAGGCTGGTTCCTCCTGAGGCCTCTCTCCTGGGCTTGTAGATGCCATCTTCTCTCCCTGTGTACTCACAGGGTCGCCCCTCTGTGTGTGTCTGTGTCCTCATCTCCTCCTCTTATGAAGTGTCTTAGTCCATCTCTGGCTGCTATCACAGAATACCATAGACTGGGTGGCTTATAAGCAACAGGCATTGATTCTCCCACAGTCCTGGAGGCTGGAAGTCCGAGATCCAGGTGTGGGCAGGGCTGGTTCCTCCTGAGGCCCCTCTCCTGGGCTTGTAGACACCGTCTTCTCCCTGTGTCCTCACAGGGTCAACCCTCTGTGTGTGTCTGTGTCCTCGTCTCCTCTTCTTATAAGGGCACCAGTCCTGTTGGATCAGGCCCTACCCTAATGACATAATTTTCGCATAATTACCCTTTGAAGCCCTTATCTTCAAACACCGTCACAAATGAGGGCTAAGGTTTCAACATAGGCATTTCGAAGAGACGCAATTTAGCCTGAAACACTCATTTAACAAACCTTTCCTGGCTCTTACGTACCAGCAGTTATAATACTGGACAAACCTGGTTCCTGCTCTGAGTGTAAATTCCCAGCTGGGGAGACGGCAAGGTTATTTGATAATTGTGGTACATTTTGATCCAGGGTATAACAGAAGTCCGGGCCACATGCCATAAAACACCTGGCAGACAGATCTCAGAGTCTCTGTGCTACAGGAACATGCAGGAAGAACCCAGGTGGGCTTGGGAGGAGATGTTTAAGGCATCGTGATGCTTGGTGTAGCCCTGAAGGTCAAGATACAGTTATCCAGATAACGCTAAGGCGAAGATTCATTTCAGGTAGAGGAAGCCACAGCACGTGAGATCATGCATGCACACATACATATGTGCGCGCGCACACACACACACACACACACTTCCATGCCCAAAGGCAGCAAATTCTGCAGCCCAATTTGTATTCCAGAGCCTGCTGTTGACCAGGTTGAGATATGTCCTGAGACCAAATCATGCCTCAGTGCCTTTTTTTTTTTTTTTTTTTGGAGACAGATTCTTACTCTGTCGCCAGGCTGGAGTGCAGTGGTGCGATCTCAGCTCACTGCCACCTCCGCCTCCCGGGTTCAACGATTCTCCTGCCTTAGCCTCCCGAGTAGCTGGGACTACAGGTGCACACTGCCACGCACGGCTAATTTTTGTATTTTTAGTAGAGATGAGGTTTCACCATGTTGGCCAGGATGGTCTTGATCTTTTGACCTTCTGATCCAACTGCCTCAGCCTCCCAAAGTGTTGGGATTACAGGCGTGAGCCACCACCACCCCTGGCCGGCTTAGTGCCTTTTTAAACGGGCTTCCCTCCCTCCCTCTGCAAATGCTCTATGTCTTTGAATCCCAACCTCAGTCTCTGTGTCTGGGGAACCCACCTTATGACAACACCTTATCCACACATAAGCTTTGGCAGGTAAGTAACATGATCATCACTCGACAGACATGCTGCCTTAGGCCCAAGTCGCCTGGCCAAGGTCCACCACTCACTGAGCACCATGATTCTCCATGTTGGACCTCTGCCTCAAGGATTCATGAAGAAACAGAGAAAGTAAGGGGCTGATAAAGGTTCTTGTGTGCTAAAATTGCACATCTGGAAACTGACTCTGAAAGCGGTGCCATACCTAGAACATAATTAGTGCAGGTCAAAAGCAAACCCATCATCCTGCGTGTTGTTCCCTCTGGCGTTTCCTTCTGCTCCCTGGAGCCATGTTGGCATTAAACAAGACAGCATGAGTGGATATGTTTACACCTCTTGCAGTATTTTGGGGTTTTCCTGGGGCCTCCCAGAATCTCTGTGTCTGAAAGCAAGCCAGGGATGCTTTTGTGAAGGTGGTAACCCCAACTCTAAGGCCAGCCGAAAGAGTACTCTCTGTGCCTCTCAAGTTACCCCAGCTTCTTGGCCGTCTGACTCAGCCCTGTTGGGCGTCAGTCTCATGGAAAGACACAGTAATGGGTGGAGACCTACCCATTCTTTTTGTTTGTTTGTTCTTTGTTTTGAGATGGAATCTAGCTCTGTTGCCCAGGCTGGAGTGCAGTGGCGTGATCTCAGCTCACTGCAACCTCCGCCTCCCGGGTTCAAGCAATTCTCCTGCCTCAGCCTGCTGAGTAGCTGGGACTACAGGCGCATGCCACCACGCCCAGCTAATTTTTGTATTTTTAGTAGAGATGGGGTTTCACCATGTTGGCCAGGCTGGTCTCGAACTCCTGACCTCAAGTGATCCATCCGCCTCGGCCTCCCAAAGTGCTGGGATTACAGACGTGAGCCACCGCAGCCAGCCCCCACCCATTCTTAAAGATAAGATTTATAGAGTTACAGGTGGGGAAGAGACAGACAGGAATTAGATTCCTTGCAAAAGCTGAATTGGATGCGGCTGGTTCCTGGGGCTAGCAAGTGTGATCATCATTATAATTTGTGGAGATCAACCCATTATCTTACCAACAGCAGCGATTCAGGAGGTGGTAGATAGCGTTCCCAGCTGAATATTTGAGATACTCAAGTGAAGGAAAGCCCTTTTCAGTAGGCTTTGAATTCTTTGAGAAGGTATCAAGGAATTCCCTATACCCCCAAGCTTCGTCCCAAGTGCTCAGAATAAATATCTAGTCACTTCCAAGTTGCTCCAACTGATTTGCCTGGAGCAAGGACAGGTCCCCGGGGCACTGAATCTTCCTTGACCCAGATGTTTGGGTCATCCTAATTGGGAAGAGTCTTTATGCCACTGTGAAAGGTGGAGGGACTGGGGTTCAAAGAGGTGAGAGGTGGAATAGCAGCCTGCCCAGCCCGGTGTCCCTGGAGATCGTGGGGCTTTTGGGGGCCTCAGGGGAACACAGCTATGTGGCTAGAGCCCCTCCTAGTACTCCACTGAGGTACCCAGAGCCCTGTTTCTGTATTTTCCCTGGATGCCCCAGGTTTTCAGGGTCTGGAAGAACTCTACCCGTCAGAAATAAAATATAGGCTGGGCACGGTGTCTCACGCCTGTAACCCCAGCACTTTGGGAGGCCAAGGTGGGTGGATCACTTGAGGTCAGGAGTTCGAGACCAGCCTGGCCAACATGGTGAAACCCCCTACTCTACTTAAAATACAAAAATCAGCCAGGCGTGGTGGCGGGCGCCTGTAATCCCAGCTACTCAAGAGGCTGAGGCAGGAGAATTGCTTGAACCCAGGAGTCAGAGGTTGCAGTGAGCCAAGATGGCACCATTGCACTCCAGCCTGGGCGACAGAGTGAGACTCGGTCTGAAAAAAAAAGAAAAAAAAGAAATACAATATGATCCACAAAAGCAATGGAAAACTCTTTGTTAAACACATTAACAAAGGAGTAAAATGAAAATGGTGAAATCAATTTTAATAATATGTGTAATCACTATATTGAAACAGTCTCCTTTTAATGGGTATATATATTTATATTTACATAAATATATGAATTTATATTTCATGTATGTTTTTAAATTTATTAAATTTGTACAAATTTTATTAAAAATATATGCAAATATGGTATTTAATAATAAATATGGTATTTAATGACACTATTTAAATAGTGTCATTTTAACATGTATGTATATTTCTATATTTACATAAATATATAAATTTACAGTTTATGTATAGTTTAAAATTAAATATATACAAATTTTATTAAAATATATTTTCATATATTTATTTAATCACTATATCAAATAGTCTCATTTCAACATGTATATATTTATACTTACATAAACAAATTTATAGCTTATGTATATTTTTCAGTTTACTAAATTTGTACAAATTTTATTACAATATATTTATATATAAGATGTTTATTTTATCACTATATAAAATAGTCTCATTTCAAAATGTATATTTATATAAATATATAAATTTATATTTTATTTTTTAAATGTAAAATATGTACACATTTTATTAAGATATATTTCTGGCCAGGCATGGTGACTTATGCCTGTAATCCCAGCACTTTGGGAGGCCAAGGCGGGTAGATCACCTGAGGTCAGGAGTTCGAGGCCACCCTGACCAACATGGAGAAACCCCATCTCTACTAAAAATACAATTAGCCGAGCGTGGTGGCGCATGCTTGTAATCCCAGCTATTCGGGAGGCTGAGGCAGGAGAATCGCTTGAACCCAGGAGGCAGAGGTTGCAGTGAGCCGAGATCACGCCACTGCACTCCAGCCTGGGCAACAAGAGTGAAACTCAGTGTCCAAAAAATATATATATATATTTCTATATAAACATATATTTATAAATGTCATAAATGAATATATATAAGTATCTAAAATAATTGTATACATATACACAATTTATTTCAAATTTATATTTTAAAAATATATGTGTGAATATATTTAGAATTGCATATATAGGTATAATTATTTAGAATTGTATATATAGTTATTTAGAATATATTTATAATTTTATATATATAGTTATTTAGAATAGATTTAGAATTGTATATATAGTTATTTAGAATAGATTTAGAGTTGTATATGTAGTTATTTAGAATTATTTAGAATAGTATATGTAGTTATTTAGAATAGATTTGGAATAGTATATATAGCTATTTAGAATAGTATATATAGTTATGAGTGAGATAGCACGCATTCTTTTTTCACACCAAGTCTTCAAATCCAGTGTCTATTGTACATTTACAGCACATCTCAATTCAAATGAACTGACATCCTTGGGGTGTTTGTCCCTTCCAAATCTCCCGTTAAAATAGCATCCCCAGTGTTGGAGGTGAGGCCTGGTGGGAGGTGTTTCCGTCACAGGAACAGATTCCTCATGAATGACTTGGTGCCATCCTCATGGTAATGTGCGAGTTCTCACAGTATTAGTTCATGCAGGAGCTGATTGTTAAAAAGAGCCTGGCTCCTCCTCCTCTCTCTCTTGCTCCCTCTTTCACCATGTGACACTCTGGTTCCCCTTGCCTTCCTCCATGAGTAAAAGCTTTCTGAGGCCTCACCAGAAGCTGAGCAGATGCCAACACCATGCTTGCTTCTTATAGAGTTTGCAGAACGGTAAGCCTAATACACCCTTCTTTAATAAGTAACCCAGCCTGGGGTATTCCTTTATAGCAATACAAAATGGACGAAGAGACCACATCGAAATGCCATTTGTGGCTGGTGCCCCCAATCTGGATAGCACAAGTCTCATTTTGTCTTCCAGCTAACCCTATGCTTTTCTTATGGAATTTCTGTCCCCTGGCCCTGAAGAAAGCATCTCTTCCCTCCCTGGCTCTTCTCTCATCTTCACTCTCAACAATCTGGTAGTTTTCTACATGTGATATTTAGCCAGAACTATCCCTGATGGAGGGGCCTCCCCACACACAGCCCAAGCATATTCACACAGGACTAAAGTCTGTTTCTTTATTGGGTCATTGTCTTTCTGGGTAGACTGAGAGTCAGTGGGGATTCAGAATTTCTGTCAAGCTCCAGACAGGTCTTCTCAGGCTCCAGCACCCCAGATGCTTGTGTCTTGACTTCCATTTGGTTCTACCATATGCAGAATAAAGGCAATCTATAAATGGAAAAATGCAGCCAGGCACAGTGGCTTAGGCCTGTAATCCCAGCACTTTGGGAGGCCGAGACAGGCAGATCATGAGGTCAGGAGATCGAGACCAGCCTGGCTAACACGGTGAAACCCCGTCTCTACTAAAAATACAAAAAATTAGCCAGGCGTGGTGGCGGGCACCTGTAGTCCCAGCTACTCGGGAGGCTGAGGCAGGAGAATCGCTTGAACCTGGGAGGCAGAGCTTGCAGTGAGCTGAGGTCGAGCTACTGCACTCCAGCCTGGGCGACAGAGCGAGACTCCATCTCAAAAAAAAAGGAAAAATGCTAGTTATGCAGGTACTTGTTAGGGTCTCCTGCCCACCCCCAACCCCGCACCCTTTGTAATCTAAACTCTTCTGTTTACTGGACTTCACTACTTTCCTCCTGATGTCCTCTTTCTGTCCCAGGATCTCATCCAGAACCCACATTACATTGAGTCATGTCTCCTCTTGGCTGTGACAGTTTCTGAGACTTGCCTTGTTTTTCATGACCTCGAAGCAAGGTCTTGTACATGACTCTTGTATGGGTTTATTTATTAAAAAGATATTTATTTGGCTCACGGTTCTGCAGACTGTTCAAGAGTCAAATACAAGACCTTACTTCAAGGTCATCCAAAGCAAGGCCTGCAGACCATACAACGGCCCCTTGCCACAAATGGCACTTGGATGTGGCTTGTGTATTAGTCCATTTTGTATTGCTATAGAGGAGTAACTAAGCTGAGTGATTTATAAAGAAAAGAGGTTTATTTGGCTCACGGTGCTGCAGACTATACGAGAAACACTGTCTTGAGGACAACGGGTCAGGTATTTTGTCAAGCTGTCCCTCTGTTGGGATTTGTCTGCGACTTTTCTCATGGTGAGACTAGGGTGGTTGGCTTTGGGGAGGATGATGGCAGAGATGAAGAGTCATTCTCATTACATCATATCAAGGTACATACTGTCAGCATGACCTACCATTGTTGACGTTGGCCTTGATCACATCTGAGGTGGTGTTTGTCAGAGTTCTCCACTGAAAAGTTATTGATCTCCCTGACCATGCTCTTTGAAAGGAAGTCTCTACATGCAACCCACACTTAAAGGAGTGGGGAGTTATGTTTCATCTTCTTGAGAAGAAAATATCTACATCAATTACTTGGCTGGGACTCTTCTGCATAGGGGATTTGTATCTCCTCCTTCATTTATGTTTTTATTCAATAATTGATTGCTTTGGGTTGCCATCTAATATTATTTTATTTTATTGCCCAAATTGTTTCAGCTTTGAGCACCAGGAGCTCTTTCATGTTGGCTTTTGCTTATCTTTCACACACCTCCATTTTTTTGTGTATTTGAGCATTTTCTTATTTTCTTGTACTACAAGATGGTCCAGGCATATCTGTATCACCAAAGCTCCGTTCTTAGAATTAACCATTATTCCAGAGAGCCCTGGTTCTTTTTTTTGAACATGATAGGAACCAAAGTGCTGGGTGAAATGACTTCTCAGTAGCATTAAAGAGATGTACTGGCTGGATGCCGTGGCTCATGCCTGTCAGCACAGCACTTTGGGAGGCTGAGGTGGAAGGATTACTTGAGTGCAAGAGTTCAAGACCAGCCTGGGAAACTTAATGAGACAAAAAAAAAATTAAAAATTATCTGCTTGGTGGCACACACTTGTAGCGTTAACTACTCAGGAGACTGAGATAAAAGAATTGCTTAAGCCCAGGCGTTTAAGATGACAGTCAGCTGTGGTTGCGCCAGTGTGCTCCAGCCTAAGCAACAGAGCCAGGCCCCATCTCTAAAAAAGATTAAAAAATGCAAGGGTTTGAGATTACAGTCAGCTGTGATTGCACCTCTGCACTCCAGCTTGGGTAACAGAGCCAGACCCTGTCTCTAAAGAGAGCAGGAGGCGGTGGTAGGGGGTAACCCTTCATCAGATTACCACTGATTTTTTTTTCTTACTCTTTTTTTTCCTTCTCTTTGCATCTGCTTAGGGCCCCTAAAGTGATGGAGTGGCTGTGGAGTCTTCAGTTTGCCTGCATGCCAGGTGCAAGCCAAGGAGTTGTAAGAGCATCCCCCTCATAAGCTACCAGTAGGCCAGGACTCCAGTGTGGAGGGATGGATCTCTGAAGGTCACAGCTTGGCCCTTCTCTGAAGAACGTCCACCAGCATGTCAGCCCAGCTGCACTGCAGGAGTGAAGGGTGAGATGACTGTCAATAAGGATAAAGGCCATCTTCCCCGCCTGTCACTCATTCTGCCAAGCCATCACTGGGCAACCAGGACTCACAGGCAGTGTCACCTCTGGGGCCATGCTGGCATCTGTAACCTCCATCCATCCTTGTGGTCCGATCCAGCCATCTCTGCCCCCTTGCCTGGCCCATTCTGTTGTGAAGTTTTCGTCCGCCTTGCTCTTGTGCAGAGTCGGAATTCACAGGGGTTCCAATGCCCAAGGGAAGCCCATTGGAACTGTTTACTCTTATTACTGGCTAGAGACGTCCACAGGACAAATCAGCTTCAGATTATACCGTCGTTAGAGTAGGTGCAACTGGGGGGCTTGCCCTACTTAACTCTCCAATACAATCCATGCTGCCAGCTTCAAACAGACTCCATCCAGTGCAAATGGCTTCCTTCTGTGTGCAGAGCAAATGCTCCAGGGAAGAGATACAGAGGATTCCCCATCATCATTGTTGCCAAGTGACCCCAAATATTCCTATCCTGTCTGTTGTAAAAAGGAAAAATCATGTCTTGGAAGAACAGCATCGCCCTACAGATACAGACTAGGCACTTTGCACATGAAACAAGAGTCCCAGAAATTTCTAGAAGCAAATCTCGCATTCGTGACCGCCAGACCTACGGGATGTGTAAGGCACATTCTCAATCTCATCACTTGTGAGAGTTGCATTGCCTAGTCCAGCAGCCGTGAAGGACTCTCTGCTGTTTTTCCTCTGCTTCATTTGACACATGAGAGTGAAGAGACGAAGATGGAGGCGGGCCCTGCCCTGGGGACACGTATATCTCTCTGAATGTCCTTGACAGACAGCAGCAGCCCAGCGACGCCCAGCCCCCATCCTGTCTGTATGCACCCTGGTGAGCATTTTCTACAGTCTCCTAAACGCTCCCATTATTCTGTTTTGCAGGTGTGATGTGTGGCACCTCAGTGTTGTCATAGCTTCTGCCTCCTCCGTGTGGAGAGAGGGCATAAAGACAGAGCTGAGATATTATGGCTATTCCAGAAAATAAAATATTTTTTGAAACCACATGGCTCAGATGCAGCTCTTTGTGTCATTGTGAAAATAGAACCCTAGCCCACATACCGTTAGCTTGGTAGCACTTGGATAACAGACAGAGTATTCACGGGCCCTGCAGAGGAGCATGGGTGGAAACGAATTTATCGGCTGATGTTGGCACAGTTTGCTGTTGGTGCATTATTATTATTATTACTATTATTATTATTATTAGACAGAGTCTCACTCTGTCGTCCAGGCTGGAGTACAGTGGCACGATCTCCGCTCACCACAACCTCCGCCTCCCGGGTTCAAGCAATTCTCCTGCCTCAGCCTCCCAAGTAGCTGGGATTACAGGTGCTGCCACCACGCCTGGCTAATTTTTTGTATTTTTAGTAGAGATGGGGTTTCACCATGTTGGTCAGGCTGGTCTCGAACTCCTGACCTCAGCTGATCTGCCTGCCTCGGCCTCCCAAAGTGCTGGGATGACAGGAGTGAGCCACTGCACCCGGCCTCTCGGTGCATTCTGTAGAATGAGATGCCTCTCACGTGGTCTCCTTAGCTGTGGAAAGGGATGCTTTTTATTAAAACAACAACAAAAAGCGGCTGGCAAAGCTCGCATGATGATTTTAACAATCGAGCTATTCTATAGTCATTTTCCTAAAGGAGGTCTGGGTTCTCTGTGTCTCGGAAAAACTCAGGAAGGCTCCTCACCCTCTGCACAGGGGAACACAGCACTCCACCCTCGCTGGTCTCAGCTTTCACTGGGCAGGCGCTCAACGTGCCAGTCAGACCACTAGGCAGAAAAACCTGCTGTAAGATTCACACAAGTACCTCACCCTACCCCAGAACAGGGTCAAAAGCTAAGAGACAAAGTTTGAAAAGGCATATTTCATAAGTACAATTTTAATTGTATTTATGATTTAAAAAGAACATGTTTTTCTTTTTCTTTTTTTTTTGAGTCAGAGTCTCGCTCTGTCACCCAGGCTGGAGTGCAGTGGCGCAATCTTGGCTCACTGCAACCTCCACCTCCTTGGGTTCAGGCGATTCTCTTGCCTCAGCCTCCTGAGTAGCTGGGATTACAGGCTTACGCCACCATACCTGTCTAATTTTGTATTTTTTTTTTTAGTAGAGACGGGGTTTCAGCATGTTGGCCAGGTTGGTCTCGAACTCCTGACCTCAGGTAATCTGCCCACCTCGGCCTCCCGAAGTGCTGGGATGACAGGCGTGAGCCACCGCATCCCATCCACTCATGTCTTAATACACTTATTTTATTATTAGCCCCAAGAAGGAAAATGTGGCAGACACATGGCTAAGGGTTAGTTTTCATATCTACATGGCTAACAAGATGGCTGGGTGTTTGAGGGAGCTGTGAGGAGGGTACATTCCTCTGGGAAGGGACCTTTATAATCTTGGGGTGACAGATGGCATAAGATAATTTTTGTTCATCTAAGAGAATGTGGGAAGATCATCAAGAAGTGGCTGAGACTAGGTGCAGTGGCTTATGCCTATAATACCAACACTTTGGGAGGCCATGGAGGGAGGATTCTTCGAGCCCAGGAATTCAAGACCAGCCTGGGCAATGTAGTGAAACCCCATCTCTACTAAAAACTTAAAAAATTGCCCAGCGCAGTGGCTCACGCCTGTCATCCCAGCAGTTTGGGAGGCCTAGGCGGGTGGATTGCCTGAGGTCAGGAGTTCAAGACCAGCCTGGCCAACATGGAGAAACCCCATCTCTACTAAAAATATAAAAATTCGCCAGGTGTGGTGGCAGACATCTGTAATCCCAGCTAATCAGGAGGCTGAGGCTGGAGAATCGCTTGAACTGGGGAGGCGGAGGTTGCAGTGAGCTGAGATCACGCCACTGCACTCCAACCTGGGCAACAGAGCGAGACTGCATCTCAAAAAAAAAAAAAAAAAAAATTAAAAAAATTAGCCAGGCATGGTGGTGTGCACCTGTAGTCCCAGTAACGCAGGAGGCCAAGGTGAGAGGATTACTTTAGCCTGGGAGGTCAAGGCTGCAGTGAACTATGATTGCACCACTGCACTGCAGCCTGGGTGACAAAATTTTAAAAAAAGGAAATAAAAGTGGCGGGCTTGGTGGTAGTATGGGGGCCCAAGCATTGGTGGGGAGAGCACTAGAGGAAGGCAGAGCTTCCCGACGGGTTGATGGAGCATTGTCATAAGACACAGGCAGACTCACGGGTGCGTACCCTACATTCAACATTGCATACAGACTTGATCTCTCTACTGCTTGTCCTTAGGTATAAAAGAAGGGGAGAAGCCCCTCTTAATGGAAGGGGTCAGGGTCCCCCCAGTACGAAGGTCTGGACAAAGAGCATAGTCTGGATCTAGAATCGGGTTGCTTTGGCTTAAAGCCCAGTTTGGGTATACAATTGTAACACAACCTGAGCCAATTCCTTAACCTTTGCCTACCTAAGGTGCCCCAGTTTGAAAAACAATAATGATAATATAATGCCTACCACAACACAGTATTTCTACATGCATATCACACAGAAATATGTTAATACGGACCGGGCGCGGTGGCTCACACTTGTAATCCCAGAACTTTCGGAGGCTGAGGCGGGCAGATCACTTGAGATCAGGGGTTTGAGACTAGCCTGGCCAACATGGTGAAACCTCATCTCTACTAAAAATACGACAACAAAAAAAAATTTAGCCAGGCCTGGTGGCACACGCCTGTAATCCCAGCTACTTGGGAGGCTGAGGCAGGAGAATCGCTTGAACCCGGGAGGCAGAGGTTTCAGTGAGCCGAGGTCGTGCCATTGCACTCCAGCCTGGGCAACAGATTGAGACTCTGTCTTAAAAATAATAATAATAATAAAGAAATATATTAATACGTGCAGAATTTGTTTAAAAATTTCTAGCACAGTATAAGCCCAGGATACTCGCAGCCATTACCATTACCATTATTCTGAATATTTTAAATTCACCAAAGAACAAAATGAGAAAAAGTAGATGTGTGTGAACTTAAGTGTGAATCGTGTTGAATTAAGTGGGCAGGATTCTGTAATTAGTCACAGCCGCAACTTCATCCTTGAATACTAGCTAACAAGATAAGAATTGACACTCCTCTTTAAAAACTTTATTTTCTTTTTTGAAAAGGGCCTTGAACTTTCTCTAAAACTCTGAATGGCAAAGATATTTCCTTTTCATTAAAAAGATTCTGTTGAAGATTGAAGTTGTGTTTTTGGCAGCAGCTGTGAAAAGATGGTGTGATGGTTAATACTGAGTGTCAACTTGATTAGATTGAACGATGCAAAGTATTGATCCTGAGTGTGTCTGTGAGGGTGTTGCCAAGGGAGATTAACATTTGAGTCCGTGGGCTGGGAAAGGCAAACCCCGCACCCCGCTTCATCAGCGTGTGCACCATCTCATCAGCAACCAATTTGGCTAGAATATAAGCAGGCAGAAAAATGTGCAGAGAGACTGGCCTAGCCTCCCAGACTGCATCTTTCTCCCGTGCTGGATGCTTCCTGCCCTTGAACACTGGACTCCAGGTTCTTCAGTTATCAGACTGGCTTCCTTGCTGCTCAGCCTGCAGACAGCTTATTGTGTGACCTTGTAATCATGTGAGTTAATATATAATAAACTCCCCTTTATGTGTATATATATATATATATATAGAGAGAGAGAGAGAGAGAGAGAGAGAGAGAATATATACATATATTCTGTACAGACGGGAAGACAGGTGTATTTGAGATTGACCTGAAAACTCCGAATATGAATGAAAACCGGGCACATTTAAAAAGAGAAGTCATGCATGGATTATCGGGGGTTTGCTGAAACCCCTATCGTGTCTATGAGCAGCTCTGATGAGACACACTGATTTGGGTATCTCAGATGTACTAAGTATACTGGCTACAGTGGACTCAGCACCCTTCCTATAATTTGCAGATATGATCATAGCAAAAAGAAATTGTTAAGGTAATTATTGTTAATAGCTGTTTCATGCCCTATTGGGAGTTTGGAGAAAATGTTTAAAATTAAGTATTTTTGGATAATACTTTTATTTATTTATTTATTTATTTATTTATTTATTATTATTTTGAGACAAGGTCAGACTCTGTCACCCACGCTGGAATGACATCATAGCTCACTTCAGTGTTGACCTCCTGGGCTCAAGCAATCCTCCCATTTCAGCCTCCTGAGTAGCTGGGACTACAGGCACATACCTCCGTGACTGGCTAATTTTTTAAAGATATTTTGAGAGATGGGGTCTTGCTATGTTGCCCAAGCTGGTTTCAAACTTCGGGGCTCAAGTGATCCTCCCACCTCAGCCTCCCAAAGTGCTGGGATTGCAGGTGTAAGCCACCGCACCCAGCTGAGAAAACTTAAGAGTGTTGCGAAAAAATAGAAAGGCACCATGGGAACGTGCGCCCTGCTTACTCTGGAAATGAGGAAGTAGACAGCTCCATTTCCTACAGTCAATTCTAAGAGAGTAAAACAAGGCATCGATTTGGCATAAGCGCTTTCACAGAGCACAGTGTCTGTGGTAACATCATGTTGTAACATGATGTTAAATAAAAATGTGTCAT
Organism: Gorilla gorilla gorilla; assembly: GCF_029281585.2. NCBI lineage: Eukaryota > Metazoa > Chordata > Mammalia > Primates > Hominidae > Gorilla > Gorilla gorilla. The sequence continues at coordinate 11,816,459 of NC_073247.2, read as the reverse complement.
TGCAGGTCAGTCATGGTGGCTCACACCTGTAATCCTAGCACTTTGGGAGGCTGAGGCAGGCAGATCACCTGAGGTCAGGGGTTTGAGACCATCCTGGCCAACATGGTGAAACCCCGTCTCTACTAAAAATACAAAAATTAGCAGGGCATGGTGGCAGGTGCCTGTAATCCCAGCTACTCGGGAGGCTGAGGCAAGAGAATCGCTTGAACCCAGGAGGCACAGGCTGCAGTGAGCCGAGATCGTGCCACTGCACTGCAGCCTGGGTGACAGAGTGAGACTTGTCTCAAAAAAAAAAAAAAAAGTATATATATATATATACACATACACACACACACACACACACACACATATAGTGATTGCCACAGTGTAAGAGTCAGTGTTCCCAGGATAAATATAATTTCATTTAATCATCAGCAAGCCTGTGAACCTGCTTAGTAATAACCCCTACCCCTATTCTCACTTGCATTTGGATTTGTTTCATTCATTGGCTGAATGGAGACAGCTTATTTTTCTTCCTGCGTGTTATACAGGGTTATTCATCTTCCACATTGTGGTTGACACCCCTGTGTTTTTATGACATGTCTTATTCCAGATAACTTTGGACTCCTGTTTCTTTTATTGGAAGAGATGTAAATTCAAAAGTAAGGTCACTTACTTTTAAGCGATACACAAATGGACAGGGTTTGCGGTTGGGAAATGACTGACCTCATTTTTTTGAGCCACGGAAGAGGACTGTCCTGAAGCGCATTTGAAGAGGCACATTTAATGATCACTCTCTGAATTGTAGTAGCATCCCTTTAGCTCTCCCTACGCCACTGAGACCCAGATTTTCTCACGTCATTCTCGAAGCCATCCTGTCCTCTGCTTTAAAGATGTGACAGGGGAGCAGAGAAGTTGAGTTACATGAACAAGGTAACACAGCTGGTCCCTGAGGCTGCTGAGAACAGCACACCTGCTTAGAACTACTGTATGAGACCACCCATTTTGCACCCCCTGGGACCACCAATCTACATGAAAGGTGGAGAGGAGTTGGCATTGAGCCATGAAGTTGAGAATCTTCCATCTGTCCATCCAACCATCTATGCGATTATTTATCTATCCATACATACATTCATCTATTTTTCCATCTGTAATCCATCCAACCAAGTATCTATCCAACTACCTATGCATCCATTCACCCATGCAGTCTGTCCATCTATCATCCCTTTATCTCTCCATATAACCATCTATCCAACTATCTGCCCATTCGTCCAATCAACTATCCAACTATTTATCTGCCCATCATCCATCTACCCATTTATCAGCCCATCCATCATCCATATACCCATCCATTCATCTCTCCCTATAACCATCTATTCAACTATCTATCCATCCATTCATTCAATCATCTAACCAATTATGTATCTACCCATTCATCCATCCACCCATCCATCTGTCCATCCATCATCCATATATACATCCATCCATCTCTCTATATAACATCTATCTATCTATCCATCCATTCATCCAATCAACTATCCAACTACCTAGCTACCCACTTATCCATTTACCCATCTATCTGTCCATCCATTAATCCACCTAATAATTCATCCATCTATGCACCCAACTTTCTATCCAGCTATCCATTCATCCACTTACCCCGCCCATCCATCCATCTATTTGTCTATCTACCTATTACTTTCTGAGATCAAATGTTGGGACCCATATATATGCAGGCCTACTCCAATATCTGGCACAGTCTAGGTCATTAATATTCATTAAATGAATGCAAGCACCCATGGATGAATGAGTTGACTTTGTCTGGATCATCCTAGAGAGTCTTTGCAGGGATATTCCATTTTTGCCATGGAATAAATTCAAGGAAAGAGAACAATTGGTTGGAGGAAGCCTGAGTTCCCTATTTCATTGGGGGAATTGCATTCCCCTGGAGACAGAGCCAAACTCATGATGCAAAAAGATCACAAAACACATTCTGTGAAATGTACATGAACCTCTTTACAGTTTCCTCTGCTTAACTATTCGTTCCAGCCAGAGGGGAAAAAAACAATTAGATTCCAAAGAGTTTTCATGACTTTATATATTAAACGTTGGCCATGTGTAATTGCAAAATGGATGCAAAAGCTATGGTTCATAAATAACACTAAAAAGAGGCACTGTATTCTCCTGATGGTTCAGGAAATTGGAAAAGACAGGTTGCAATACTGAGTATTACTCACTGTTTAATCTCAGTCTAGTTTCCAACAATTGCAACATATTCTACACCAGAAATTTGGAAAATAAAGGAATAATGTTTATACTGTAGTGTTGGCAAATGTTTGGATGGGTCTGGAGTACTTTATATGCTAACTATTGCTCATTACATGGTCCCTGGAAGATCTCATGTAATTTTTTAAAGAAATAAAATAGATCTTAATATTAATATCTTTGATTTTAGAATGTCCACCTTAATGCATTTTTTGCCAGTGCCAGTAAGTTTAAATAGCCAATTACCCTGGGTGAAATTAATCATTTCATACCACTGAGACAGAAGGATGTTGAAAAGATGGTAAAGGGTGACATTTTAGCATCTGGATGCTAGATAATTTCAGCATCACTTATTATCATCAGCAAGCACTGACCTTCAGACTTTTCTTTTTAAACCTGAGCCCCCAAGCCCTCTGGGCAAATGCACTTTTCTCAACGAAGAATGGAGCTACCCTCTCTTATCCTCCAGAGAAGTCCATGGGGAGCTCCCACACACCAACTTTGTCTCTACGAACAACGAGTTCTAAAGGCATCACCTTAGCAAGACTCCCTTTTTTGTTTCTTTCTTGGTTTTGGAAATGGTCTCTCTGTGTAGCCCAGGCTGGAGTGTAGTGGCACAATCGCAGCTCACTGCGGACACAACCTGCTGGGCTCCAGCAATACTTTCGTCTCAGCCACCAAGCCTGGGGGGCTCAGCTAAGTTTTCTTTTCTTTTCTTCTTTTTTTCTTTTCTTTTCTTTCTTTCTTTTCTTTCTTCCTTTCTTCTTTTTTTCTCTCTCTCCTTCCTTTCCTTCCTTCCTTCTTTCTCTCTCTCTTTCTCTCTTCCTTTCTTTCTTTTTTTGAGACAGGGTTTTGCCATGTTGTCCAGGCTGGTCTTTAACTCCTGGGCTCAAGCAACCCTCCTGTCTCAGCCTCCCATAGTGTTGGGATTACAGGCATGAGCCACCGTGCCTAGCCAAGACTCCTTTGTCCCTGGGCGACAAGAGCCATTTCTGCTTCAGGGACCAACCTCACATCAGCAGTAGAGGAAGATGCTACCACAGAACATGAATCCAGCCAGGTAGCCATCATTTTAGTTGTTTCTACTAGTACTGATGCATTTGAGTTGATCCATCTGGGGCATTTACTTTGTTTTTCTTGTGATAAATTGCCTGGACCCATGCAATTCTTGCTAAGGGTCAAGAAAGTGGCCATCCCAAGTTCCATGCCTACCTACTGAGTTAAGCCAACCCAGGGACCCTTAGGTTGCACTCTGCTACCATTTCTAGCCCAGGTCGTTTTCTGTAGTGAGTTTATGTAGGGCATCACCTATATACGTAAACCTATATACACCTGTGTTGTAAAACCTCAAGACACAATATATGGTCCATGGATGAGCAGTATCAGCATTGCCCAGGATTTAGACACATAGAATGTGAAGCCCCACCCAGATCCACTGAAACAGAATCTGCCTTGTAGCAGAACCCCAAGAAATTCACACACGTGATAGACTAGGAATCACCATGTACCTGAGAGCACAAAACAAAATTAGGTAAAAGCACGCTGCTTTCCTGTGAAGATATCCATGCAGACTTTTTAAGGACAACCAAAACCCATCATTATCTTCTCTGCCTAAGACCACTTTGGGAATCTTGGAGAAGAGAGAATAAAGGCAGAAATGAGGATACAGAAAGCATGTCACTTGAAGATCAAGAAGTCAAGCTTGGATACCAATGGTAAAGTGGTAAGCCTACTGGTTTTGATCTTGGGCATGGAATGAGTTTGCCAGACCTCAACTCTGAAGACGGCTCTAGAAGGACCTAGACTTGCTACAGAAAGAGTATTCCAAGTAGAATGAGAAGTTTGGGTAATGTATGCCACAAGACATTGGTCATTTGCAGAGTGGAGATGATCATTAAGTACTTGGCTCTCAACTACCCTTGATTATCCCAACTAGTCAGGAACTCAGCTACCAGAGATATGGAAGTTTCCAACCCTAACCCCAATGGCAGCTGCATGTTTAAATCCAGCAGACAGGTGTTGTAAATGCTTTCCCTCACCAAGTACAACCTGAGTCTTCCATCCTAGACTGAATGCATTACCTAATCTGCAATACTTTGTATTCGTAATTACGTTTATGCCTGACACAGGAGTAGGTAAGATCAGAGGCTTGATTTTGTGGCTGGAATGTAAATTAAGTAGTCATTGAGCCTGTTGGAGAAAAAAACATCTAATTTGGAAGTAATGAGTGTGATGAATGAACACAGCTGTAGAGTCGATTCTAGGTGAGTATGGGGTTGGCTTGGTTACTTTGCTATGGAGCCTTGGAAGTTCTGTTTTTTGGCTTGCAGATTTATAGAAGTTCTAGTCTAAGATGTAATGTGGGAAATATAATTTCATGCCATGACTGACATTGGCCTCCCATGAGTTAGAGAAATGTGTGTTTAAGGGGATAATCTGATTTTGGAAAATAATATTCAAATGCCATCATGTTTTCATGTTGATCCCTCTCCACACTGGCTCAGCGGTCTCTTAGTAAAAACAATTTCCTGCCGAGCACAGTGGCTGACGACTGTAATCCCAGCACTTTGGGAGGCTTGGTGGGCGGATCACCTGAGGTTGGGAGTTCGAGACCAGCCTGGCCAACATGGAGAAACCCCATCTCTACTAAAAATACAAAAATTAGCCGGGTATGGTGGTGCATGCCTGTAATCCCAGCTACTCAGGAGGCTGAGGCAGGAGAGTCACTTGAACCCTGGAGGTGGGGGTTGTGGTGAGCCAAGATCGCGCCATTACACTCCAGCCTGGGTGACAAGAGCGAAACTCCATCTAAAAAAAAAAAAAATCAATTTCCTGCTGATATTAATGATGTTAAACCATTAAAATACATGTAAAGGTGAAAGACTGGTAACTGTGATTTGAAAATGAAAAGACATTGACAGCTAGACAGATCAAAATAAAGGCTTTGCTTCAGAGAGCCAGAAGAGAAAGTTTTCTGACCCTTTTCTTAATTTTGTCAAATCAGATATGTCTGGCACATGGTTCCATAGCTTAAGGATGTTATGAAGCCATTTTGAGTGGCTGACTGTATTAGCCTGCTTCCGTTACTAGAATACCATAGATCTGATGTAGGATGGACTACCCCTACAATACAGATGTAGGACCCAAGGACCTAGAGGCAAGGTCCATTGTCCAGTGTAATGAGCTAACCAATGGTAGTTCTGGGACCACATACTTATGTCCCCTCACCCTAAACCCAATACTCTTTCCTCTTCTGGTAGACAAAGTGATGGCCCCAGTGATGTCCATGTCCTCATCCGCATGTGATAGAAAACATAATGGCTCCAAAGATGTCAACATCCTAATCCTAATGTGGTAGACAGAATAATGACCCCCAAAATGTCCATGTCCTAATCTCCATGTCGTAGACAGGTGATGGCCCCAAAGATGTCCACGTCCTAATCCCCATGTGGTAGACAGAATAATGTCCCCCAAAGATGTCCACATTCTAATCCCCATGTGGTAGAAAGAATAATGTCCCCCAAAGAGGTCCACATTCTAATCCCCATGTGGTAGAAAGAATAATGTCCCCCAAAGACGTCCACATTCTAATCCCCATGTGGTAGACAGAATAATGACACCCAAATATGTCCATGTCCTAATCCCCATGTGGGAGACAGAATAATGGCCCCAAAGATGTCCACATCGTAATCTCCATGTGATAGACAGAATAATGGCCCCAATGACGCCCACATCCTAATCCCTGAAATCTGTGAATATGTGACCTTATATGGCAAAAGTGACTCTGCAAAAGTGATTAAGTTAAGGATTTTAAGATGAGACGATTATCCTGGATCATAATCAGGGTATCTCAATGTCATCACAAGCACCCTTATACCGGAAAGAGGACGCACGAGGGTCAGAGTCAGACAAGGAGATGTGGGGATAGAAACAGAGGTCTGAGAGGAGGGAAATGTGCTGACGTCTTTAAGGTAGAGGAAGGGGCTACAAGCCAAGGCATGGCAAAACAGCCTCTACAAGCTTCAAAAGGAAAGGGAGTAGGTTCTGCTCTGGAGACTCCAGAAGGAATCAGCTCTGACAACAACTGGGTGTTAGCCCAGCAACACAAATTTCAGGCTTCTGAACTCCAGAATCAGAAGACACTACATTTCTGTTCTTTTAAAGCCGCAAAATTGGTGGTGATTTGTTATGGCAACCGGAAAAGACAAAAATGCACATCTTTTACAAAATGACAGTGATGTGGTTTGGCTGTGTCCCCATCCAAATCTTAACTTGAATTCTATCTCCCAGAATTCCCACATGTTGTGGGAGGGACCCAGGGGCAGTAATTGAATCATTCGGGAATGGTCTTTCCCATGCTATTCTTGTGATAGTGAATAGGCCTCATAAGATCTGATGGGTTTATCAGGGCTTTCGGCTTTTGCTTCTTCCTCACTTTTCTCTTGCCCCCGCCATGTAAGAAGTGCCTTTTGCCTCCCGCCATGATTCTGAAGCCTCCCCAGCCATGTGGAACTGTAAGTCCAATTAAATCTCTTTTTCTTCCCAGTCTCAAGTATGTCTGTATCAGCAGCATAAATACAGACTAATACAGACAGTGTCAGAGGGTGTTTGAACCATAGCAACTCCATCTTGAATAGGGGCTGGGTAAAACAAGGCTGAGACCTACTGGGCTGTATTCTCGGGAGGTTAGGCATTCTAAGACACAGGATGAGATAGGAAGGCAACGCAAGCTACAGGTCACAAAGACCTAGCTGATAAAACAGGTTGGAGTAAAGAAGCTGGCAAAACCCCACCAAAACCAAGATGGTGATGAGAGTGACCTCTGGTCATCCTCACTGCTACACTCCCACCAGCACCATGACAATTTACAAATGCCATGGCAACATCAGGAAGTTACCCTCTATGGTCTAAAAACAGGAGGCATGAATAATTCACCTCTCGTTTAGCATATCATCAAGAAACAACCATAACCATGGCCCACCAGCAGCCTTCAGGGCGGCTCTGCATGTGGACTAGCCATTCTTTTATTCCTCTACTTTCTTTTGTTTGTTTGTTTTGAGACGGAGTCTCACTCTGTCACCAGGCTGGAGTGCAGTGGCCACATCTCGGCTCACTGCAACCTCCGCCTCCAGGTTCAAGTGATTCTCCCACCTCAGCTTCCCGAGTAGCTGGGATTACAGGTGCGCACCACCACGCCCAGCTAGTTTTTGTATTTTTAGTAGAGACGGGGTTTCGCCATGTTGGCCAGGATGGTCTCTGTCTCTTGACCTCGTGATCTGCCCTCCTCAGCCTCCCAAAGTGCTGGGATTACCGGCGTGAGCCATCACACCCGCCGGTTTTTATCTCTTTAAGTGTCTTTATTTCCCCAGGATTTCTTAGGTCTGGCATCTCTGGAAACCTCAATGGCAGATTCTGAACTGATTCATAAAGAACCAGGACTTTGTCAACTTCCTGGAAAACACTGACGGTTTTCCTCAATTACTTTATAATTAGGCATAAGCAGGTGTGCCACTCTTCCCTGTTAACTGGAACTGTACCTATGTCCTGACAAGTAAAATGATTAGAAAACTAATAATTGGAGTTTTGCCTTGGCTGAACTCTAAAATCCTCAGAGTGTGCAGTCAGTTCTCAAATTTGTCCAGGTGCGGTGGCTCACACCTGTAATCCCAGCACTTTGGGAGGCCGAGGCGGGAGGATCACTTGAGGTCAGGAGTTCGAGACCATTCTGGCCAACATGGCGAAGCCTCATCCCTATTAAAAATACAAAAATTAGCCAGGAGTGTTGGTGGGCACCTGTAATCCCAGCTACTTGGGAGGCTGAGGCAGAAGAATTGCTTGAACCCAGGAGACGGAGGTTCCAGTGAGCCCAGATCGTGCCACAGCACTCCAGCTTGGGTGACAGAGCGAGACGCCATCTCAAAAAACAAAACAAAACAACTCAGAAAAAAGAAACGCACTTGTTGAGAAAACACGACAAACTCAGACAACACAGCACTTAGCATGTGAAAATTTTCACCCACACGTTCATGAAACATAAATCTTGCCTTTCCATGGAGGGTGCATGGCACATTTATACTGCACCATTCAACTTCGTTTGAAAAGGCATCCGACTCTTGTCCAGAGTTGTTGTAACTAGTAAATTTTATCTGACTGGGATTATTGAACAAATGCTTCAGTGACTTTCGGACTTTTACGGTTCTAGTCCTTGGAATCCCACGTGATTGAAACGTTAATAACGGACTTTAGCAAAAACAGTTCTGTGGTTAAAGAATTCGGGGCACGCGGACCACAGTACCCACTGTATCTCTCCTGGGAGATTTAATTGCCCTTCAGCAAACAAAAGACTGAGAAATCTCGCTGAAAAGAACAGCTCAACTCTGAGAAGCTCAGTCTTTTCCATATTTTTTTTCTCTGAATTTAGAGCCTCTTTTTTCCCCCAGGCACTTTTATTAGCATTCCAAGACATTTGTGTTGGAAAGAATTGCCCAATATAGTTCAGAAAATATTTAGCTACATAATAGAGACAAAGAAACATCTGGCAGTTCCCATGGAGGGATGTGTTGCGGAAGGCACTGTCGATGGTGGTGGTAAACGTGAGTGTTTTCTTCAAGGTTTCATCTTGGGTCATGCAGCTGACCCCATCTATAATTGCAGCTTGTGCTAAAAACACTCCTAGGCTGAGTGCTCCATACACTTGTATTTATTTATTTTTATTTTTTAAAGACAGAGTTCTGCTCTGTCACCCAGGCTAGAGTGCAGTGGTGCAATCACAGCTCACTGCAGCCTCGACCTGCTGGTCTCAAGCAATCCTCCTACCTCAGCCTCCCCAGTAGCTGGGAATACAGGTGCATCCTACCACAACCAGCTAATTTTTTTTTTTTTTTCGTAGAGATGGGATCTCACCATGTTGCCCAGGCTGGTCTCCAACTCCTGGTCTCAAGGGATCCTAAACCTTGGCCTCCGAAAATCCTCACACCTGCTAGGATTACAGGCGGGAGCCACTGTGCCCGGCCGTACTTGTACTTTTATTTACAAAAGCCGCATGTGACAGCTGTCAAGTAAATATATTAAAATAGCTCATGGAACATGGTTTTTGTAACTTCCTGAAAGTTCCACACATTTCTAAAATATTTAAGAAAGTGATACTGGGCCAGGCTCGGTGGCTTACACCTGTAATCCCAGTACTATGGGAGGCGGAGGGGGGTGGATCACCTGAGCTGAGGAGTTTGAGACCAGCCTGACCAACATGGTGAAACCCCATCTCTACTAAAATGCAAAAGTTAGCCAGACATGGTGGCAGGCGCCTGTAATCCCAGCTACTCAGGAGGCTGAGGCAGGAGAATCACCTCAACCCAGGAGGCGGAGGTTGCAGTGAGCTGACATGGTGCCAGTGCACTCCAGACTGGGGGACAGAGCCAGACTCCATCTGAAAAAAGAAAAAGAAAAAAAAAAGTGATGCCGAAACATCTTTCTCTTTTTAAAGCATGATATTTACCATGCACTTAACAGTGAGTTCACGCAATTCATGTGACCCATACGTATTGGAACCGTGGAAACACAATATGTTTTCTGATTTTATTTGTTTACGATATTGTACAGTCTCTCATTCCCTAAATAAAAATAAGTGCCTTAAAAAGAATCTTGCTGGCCAGGCGCGGTGGCTTACGCCTGTAATCCCAGCACTTTGGGAGGCCGAGGCGGGCAGATCACCTGAGGTCGGGAGTTCGAGACCAGCCTGACCAACATGAAGAAACCCCGTCTCTACTAAAAATACAAAATTAGCCGGGCGTGGTGGCGCATGCCTGTAATCACAGCTACTTGGGAAAGCTGAGGCAGGAGAATTGCTTGAACCTGGGAGGCGGAGGTTGCCGTGAGCTGAGATCGCGTCATTGCACCACAGCCTGGGCAACAAGAGCAAAACTCCATCTCAAAAAAAAAAAAAAAAAAAATCTTGCTAGGTGCCATGGCTCACACCTGTAATCCCAGTACTTTGCAAGCAGAGGTGGGAGGATCACTGGAGCCCAGAATTTCAGCACCAGCCTGGGCAACATAGTGAGACCTCACCTCTACCAAAAAATACAAAAATTACCCAGGTGCGGTGGCGCACACCTGTCATCCTAGCTACTTGGGAGGCTGAGGTGCGAGGATCACCTGAGCCTGTGAAGTCGAAGTTGCAGTGAGCCATGATCACGCCACTGCATTCCAGGTCTCCAGGCTGGGTAACAGAGGGAGACCCAGTCACAAAAAAAAAAAAAAATTTTTTTTGCACAAACTTTTACGATGACTCTGCTCTATAATTAAAAGTAATTTCTGCTTTGTTGGTGTTTTCTCACACATTTATCTGGTTGACCAGATATCTGCATATGATAGAGTAAGAATGACCCATTTCCCTCCAAGGAGAATAGCATTGCAAGGGGGTTGAGGATGCATGCGTGTGGAATCCAAACATTGAATGCACTGAGACGGTGCTGCATGAAGCTTGTCTGTGAGTTTATGATGAAGCTGCACATAGATTCCTACCTGGCTCTCACTCCTCTCTCTGACCCTTTGGCTTCGGTTTAATTGCATGCACATCCTTCAAAGCTGCTCAGGGCCACCACTTCTTCAGACTTCTGGCATTTTTCCAAGAAACACTAAACATCTTTGCAATGGTCCCCCTGGATTTTGTGTGCATGTCTTCCAGCA